>NC_138203.1:4284409-4366909 GCF_964194415.1 Vipera berus
CCTTTCCTTTCCTTCCCTTCCCTTCCTTTCCCTTCCCTTCCTATCCATTTATTTCCTTTCCTGTTCCTTTCCTTTCCTTTCCTTTCCTTTCCTTTCCTTCCCTTCCCTTCCCTTCCCTTCCCTTCCCCTCCCCTTTCCTTTCCTTTCCTTTCCTTTCCTTTCCTTTCCTTTCCTTTCCTTTCCTTTCCTTTCCTTTCCTTTCCTTCCCTTCTTCATCTATTTACTCCCTTCCCTTCCCCATCCATTTACTTCCTTTCCTTTCCTTTCCTTTCCTTTCCTTTCCTTTCCTTTCCTTTCCTTTCCTTTCCTTTCCTTCCCTTCCCTTTCCTTTCCTTTCCTTTCCTTTCCTTTCCTTTCACCATCTGAGTTAGATTCCTTCCTTCCTTCCTTCCTTCCTTCCTTCCTTCCTTCCTTCCTTCCTTCCTTCCTTCCTTCCTTCCTTGATTTGTCTTCCACTTTCTGTAAAATTCAACGGTCAAGCAAAGCTTTTAGAAGCAGGAGCAAACGGTTGAACATGGAAGAGCTTTGAAAAGATGATTTACACGAAACTAACCAGAGTCAGCAAAATTGCCTTTTGCATAAAATCGCAATTTCTTTATCCCTGCAACTTATTTCCATTAGAATTGGCTTCAGGTTTCAAGCTGCCAGTGAGACACAAACTCAGAGTATTTTCCACATAGAAAAAGGAACACGGGTGGTCCTCAGCATACAAGCAGAATTGTAAGTCTCAGAATTTCCGTTGCTAAGTGAGACAGATGTTTGTCAGTCTTGTCCCATTTTACGACCTTTCTTGCCAGAATTCTTACATGAATCTCTGCAAGTTGTTAAGGTAGTAACGTCCTTGGTTAAAGCTGGACGGGACCTCCAAAGTCCCTTCCAACTTTATTATTATTATTATTATTATTATTATTATTATTATTATTATTATTATTATTATTATTATTATGATTATTATTATTATTATTATTATTATTATTATTATTATTATTACCTGGCGCTTTTGCCCAGGTTCGCCTGGTGCGCCAGTTTCGACTCTATCTGGACCGAGATGCCCTACGTACAGTCACTCATGCGCTCGTGACCTCCCATTTAGACTACTGCAACACCCTCTACATGGGCTGCCCTTGAGGACCACTCGGAGGCTTCAACTGGTGCAGAATGCAGCTGCGCGAGTAGTGATGGGGGCCTCCCGATACTCCCACGTAACACCTCTACTCCGCGAGCTGCATTGGCTTCCGGTTGCCCTCCGGGTGAGATTCAAGGTGCTGGTGATGACCTATAAAGCCCTAAATGGTGAGGGTCTGGGATATTTGAGGGAACACCTGCTGCCAGCATCAAGCTCCTTCGTCCAGTGCGCTCACACAGGGAGGGTCTTCTCAGGGTGCCGCCGGTAAAAGATTGCCGGCGGGTAACACCCAGGGGGAGGGCCTTCTCTGTGGGTGCGCCTGCCCTTTGGAACCAGCTGCCTGTAGAGCTTAGGACTGCCCCTGACCTTCGTTCATTCCGCTGGGACCTGAAGACCTGGCTCTTTGAGCTTTCCGGCCCAGGCTGAGAATTTTTTAACCAGGGTTTTTAGTTTAAGGGATAATTTAAATCTTTTTAAATTGTTTTTTTAACTTTTGTATTTGTATTGCTGATTTTAAATACCCTGTAAACCGCCCTGAGTCCTTCGGGAAAGGGTGGTATATAAATCTAATTAAATTAAATTAAATTAAATTATTATTATTATTATTATTATTATTATTATTATTATTATTATTATTATTATTATTATTATTATTAGTAGTAGTAGTAGTAGTAGTAGTAGTAGTAGTAATAGTAATATTATTGATCATCGCACAGTCAGCCAGATGTTCAGACTGGATTTGGCATTTTTGTCTACCTATCGAGTCTATTATTATTATTATTATTATTATTATTATTATTATTATTATTATTATTATTATTATTATTATTATTATTATTATTATTATTATTATTATTATTATTATTATTATTATTATTATTGAATCTCACTTTCCCCACTGACTTTGTTTGTCAGAAGGTCGCAAAAGGGGATCACATGACCTGAGGATGCTGCAACCCATCATAAATATGAGTCAGATGCCAAGCATCTGCATTTTGATCATCTGACCAAGAGGAAGCCACGACAGTTGTAAGTGTGAATAATGGTCATAGGTCCCTTTTTTCAGTGCCCTTGTAGCTTCAAGTGGTCACTAAATGAGTCAAGGGCCAGCTGCACAGTTCCTACAACTCACCTTTGTGTATGTTCACCCAGTTCTGTGCAGTCCATAACCCATCTTCTGAAAATAAAAATAGTAAGGCAAGACCATCAACACACAAACGTGCAAGCATCCTGCAACTTGGTTGGTGAGCTTTCAATTTCATTAAGTAGTACTAATAATAATAAAGAAGGGAACTTAGAGGTCATCTAGTCCAACCCCTGTCGCGTCGAGCGACCGATCAGGGTTCCGGCCTCAACTCTTAGAGCCCCATAACAGGGGTGAGAATTTAGAGGGACCCTCGCAAGGGTGAACACCTTGAATATGGAAGGATTTTGCCCTTTGCCACCGACCCAGTGTGCCGGACGTTCCGACGGTCACACTTGGGAACTGTGATAGCGCAGGAACAGAATCCTAGGACAAACTGAGGCACCAACACAAGTTTGTTCAAGGTGAGAGAGCACAGAGTGCCCGGGGTGGATGGTGTTGCCCCCCGAACAGCTTTGCACAGCACTCTTTTATTGAGCAGTTTCACCAGGGAGGGGGAAGTACACACATGAGGAAGTAACATATGGAAGGTCATAGGAAAACATAGCTCATTGCATACAACTGCTAATGAAGAGGGCAAAGGTCATCACAGGAAACAATAAAGCATAACTTATTGTATACAAATGCTAACAGAGAAGACAAGGGTTATCACAGGAAGGCATAACTTGAGGCAAGGACAATTACAGGAGACAGGAAGCCATATCTTGAGGCAAGGGCAATTACAGGAGACAAGTCTTGTTATATACAATTGTAAATGGAGGAGGCAGAGGTATTTGTTGTATACAATTGTAAATGGAGGAGGCAGAGTTTTATCACTAGAGACAGGAATGCAGAAGTTTATAATTGTAAATGGAGGAGGCAGAGGTTTATCACTAGAGACAGGAATGCAGAACTTTATAACTTTCAATATAGAAGGCAAAAAGGTCTTTGGGAGTCTAGGATAACTACAACCCCCCCCCCCGGCTCAGGCAGGAAACACTATTTCATTTCAGACAAACGGCTGTCCACTCTCTTCTTGAAAACCTCCAGTGTTGGAGCTTTCACAGCTTCTGGAGTAAAGCAAACAGCATGACATCAGTAAACTAGCCTTCATTTAGAAATCTTTTACCTCTATGGAATACGTCTCAAGGGTAATTACTGGTAATTTGATATCATTACCATTGATTGAGTTAATATTTCCTGCGCTGTGTAACCATAAAGGGATTGACTGCTATGGCCTTCGTTATTTTTAAAAATTAAGGAATGGGGGGAAAAACAACAACCCAGTACATTAAACCCCTACGGGACTTGGGTTTGGCTTGTCTAAAGAAAAGAAGAAATAGGGGAGACATGATAGCAGAGTTCCAGTATCTGAGGGGCTGCCACAAAGAAGAGGGGGCCAGGTTGTTCACCAAAGCACCAGAGGGCAGGACGAGAAACAATGGATGGAAACTGATCAAGGACAGAAGCAACCTGGAATTAAGGAGAAAGTTCCTAACAGGGAGGACAATTAACCTGTGGAATAGCTTGCCTCCAGAAATGGTGGGTGCTCCATCACTGGAGATTTTTAAAAAGAAGTTAGACATTCACTTGTCTGGCATAGTATAGGTCAGTGATGGCGAACCTTTTAGAGACCGAGTGCCCAAACTGCAACCCCAAACCCACTTATGTATCATCGGGTACTGGGTGGGCGTGGCCCTTTGGGTGGGTGTGGCCAATTGGGTGGGCATGGCCAATTGGGTGGGTGTGGCTGCAGTGGTAGCTGCAGAGTGGGTGGGACTAAAAAGTTCAATCAATCAATTCCAACTTTGTGAGAACTTTTTTTCCCCACGAGAAGTTGATTAATTGAACGGCAGAGGCCTAAAGCGAAAAGGTTTTATGAAACCCAGTTGAAGGCCTAGGACTGGGGCAATTGCACACGTGCCCACAGAGAAGGCTCTGTGTGCCACTTGTGGCACCCGTGACATAGGTTTGCCACCACAGGTATAGGTCCTTATGCATGAGCAGGGGGCTGGACTAGAAGACCTCCAAGGTCCCTTCAAGCTCTATTCTATTCTATATTGGTCTTCTGTCCTTTCACCCTGGTGGCCTTCTGGAATGCCTTCAAGATGCTTAAAATCTCCATTCCTGGTAGGATACCAAACCACAGATGTCAACGATGATTTGATGATCTTCGTTCATTTGCCCTTTTTCTTCACAGATCGGTGATGTCTCCACCTCCATGCTGCTTGGGTTAGCATCCCTGCAGAGATGGACCACAAGAAATAGCTTTGAATCCTTGTACTCTGCAGCCGTGTCTCTCTGTTCCTTTTGGTACGACTTCTTTCATTCAGTCACGTTTGCAAACAAAGTGATGATTAACCATGTAGTAAACTGAGGTAAACAAACACTCTAAATATATTATGTCCACTCATATGTGGCCATTTTCTCTTGCTTCTGAAAGGAACGAAATCAGTCAGTCCTAGTTAAACCTTGTCATGACCTCTTGCGATGGATCTTTGGCCTAACACAGAGAGGTTATTTAAGAGGATGTAAATTGGTGGCATTCCAAATTCCACCTCTTCCTCAAGTCTGTCTGGCAAAACCTGCAGAGTTCTCCTAAATGTTTCTGCTCAACTGCAGTATTAAAAAAATTATATAGGGAGTAATGATCTCAGTATTATCTAATTTGGCCTCTTAGAATCCAATCCCATGTCCATATCACGAGAAGAATAGAATAGAATAGAATAGAATAGAATAGAATAGAATAGAATAGAATAGAATAGAATAGAATAGAATAGAATAGAATAGAATAGAATAGAATAGAATAGAATAGAATGGAATGGAATGGAATGGAATGGAATGGAATGGAATGGAATGGAATGGAATGGAGTGTGAGATGATCTCATGAGGTCGATGGATCATTAAGGTGCTTCCAAGTAAAAGGCATCACGCAGAGATGCAATCATATTAGCTTTATTCAATGATAGATTAAAGAGAAAGAATTACTTGGCATGAAGGCATTCATGCCTGCATGTGAGAGAGAACAAAAGAAATAAAGCAAGCTAGCATAGCATAACTGGAACAGAAGAAGAACTAAACTGAAGAGAGACTGAAGAGAGAGAGCAGCCCCTCGTGCAGAGGTATTTATGGGGGGGGTCTTGGTCCCTCCCTGACCATAAAACTCTCTCGCCAATGGGGCTGTAGGGGTCTGAGACCCTTGGCTCATCAGTGGAAGCAAAGAAGCCTCTTTGCCTCCATCTGATGACCCTTTTGGGGAACTGCCAATGGCTGGCACTAAACATCTAACATGGAGAATAGAAAAGAACAGAACAGAACAGAACAGAACAGAACAGAACAGAACAGAACAGAATAGAATAGAATAGAATAGAATAGAATAGAACAGGAACAGGAATAGAATGGACTAGAATAGAATAGAATGAACTAGACTAGACTAGACTAGACTAGACTAGACTAGACTAGACTAGAACAGAACAGAACAGAACAGAACAGAACAGAACAGAACAGAACAGAACAGAACAGAACAGAATAGAATAGAATAGAATAGAATAGAACAGGAACAGGAATAGAATGGACTAGAATAGAATAGAATGAACTAGACTAGACTAGACTAGACTAGACTAGACTAGACTAGAACAGAACAGAACAGAACAGAACAGAACAGAACAGAACAGAACAGAACAGAATAGAATAGAATAGAATAGAATAGAATAGAACTGGAAGGGACCTTGGAGGTCTTCTAGTCCAGCCCCCTGCTCAAGCAGGAGAACCTATGCCATTTCAGACTACCAGCGGTGGAGCACCCAGAACTTTTGGAGGCAAGCTGTTCTACTGACTAATTGTCCTCACTGTCAGGAAGTTTCTCTTTAATTCCAGGTTGCTCCTCTCTTCGATTAGTTTCCAACCATTAGACTAGAAGACCTCCAAGTTCCCTTCCATCTCTATTCTGAACTGAATTGAATCAAGGCATCTCCACTTTTAATGTATTTGTTTTTACCTGGCCCTGTTTTGGAGTTCACCTCTCAGACTGCATCTCAAAATCCAAGGGAATCCTTCCTCCACCCAAACATTTGCACGACGGCTGTCCCAAGTCCTCCAGTGGCAAGTTTGGAATAAAATAAATATCCTTCAGTTCCTTTGGCTGAACCGCCGAGAGTTAAAACTAAACCGATGGCTTAATCTCGCCCAGCAGCTGCTGTAGAATAATGCAATGCATAAAACATAAAAAGACACCCATAAATGACAACTGCTTTTAAATTATGTCTCCCTGTCTGAGCCCAAACGCAATAAGATTCTTGGAGTCTCCAAGCCTGGCTTTGTGGTGTGCAGAATGCCTTTAAAAAAAACAAAACAAAAAAAAAACAAAAAAAAACAGTTGTGTGTTATTTATACGTGAAACATAAATGGAAAATGAGGCAAAGCCTGTTTCTCAGCACCGCTGAAGTGGGAAGGCAGGGTGCGAAAAACGGAACAAGACACAAAGGAAAGAGGAGTAACTTTGGAACGTCAGCTTCTGCTTTGCTGTTCTTTAACATGTTAACGATTTCTCTTTTTCTTCCCTGTATGTATTGTAAGGTAAAGGTAAAGTTTCCCCCGCACGTGCGTGCTAGTCGTTTCCGACTCTAGGGGCCAGTGCTCATCTCCGTTTCAAAGCCGAAGAGCCAGCGCTTGTCCGAGGACGTCTCCGTGGTCATGTGGCCGGCATGACTAGACACCAAAGGCGCACGGAACGCTGTTACCTTCCCACCGGAGTGGTCCCTATTTTTCTACTTGCATTTTTACGTGCTTTCGAACTGCTAGGTTGGCAGAAGCTGGGATGAGTAACAGGCGCTCACTCTGCTACGCGGCACTCAGGATTCGACCCGCCAAACTGCTGACCTTCTGATCGACAAGCTCAGCGTCCTAACCCACTGAGCCACTGCGTCCCTTGCATATGTATTGTAGGACAGGTCAATTGGGTTGCAAATACATAGATTTTTGAACCTGCTTTGCAAGAATGTTCAAGAAAGCAACAACAACAACAAGTCCAGTTGCCTTTTGGAAAAAGCAGCTTTGGTGCATCAAAATGAATTGAACCATTCAACTATCTAAGAACACAAGAGCCTGGCTTTGTCCAACTTGGCCACCTCAGCGAGAAATGTTCTAACCAAGGTTAAAACCTCACCATGCTTCCTGTGTTGAGTGAATGCATGTGGAAGATAACACTTAGCAATAGCCCGTAGACTTTTATACCACTTCACAGTGCTTTACAGCCCTCTCTAAGTGGTTTACAGAGTCAGCATATTGACCCCAACAATCTGGGTCCTTATTTTACCGACCTTGGAAGGATGGAAGGCTGAGTCAACCTTGAGCCGGTGAGAATCAAACTGCCAAACTGCAGGCAGCTGGTAGTCAGCAAAGGGAGGGGAGGGAGGGAGGGAGGGAAGGAAGGAAGGAAGGAAGGAGGGAGGGATGGAGGGAAAGAAAGAAAGGATAGACAGACAGACAGACAGATAGATAGAGATACCAATAGCATTTAGACTTATAAACCGCTTCACAGTGCTGTACAGCCCTCTCTCTAAGCGGTTTACAGAGTTAGCATTTAGATTCATTCAGATAGATAGATAGATAGATAGTTAGATAGATAGATAGATAGATAGAGCAATAGCATTATTATTATTATTATTATTATTATTATTATTATTATTATTATTATTATTATTGTTATTATTGTTATTATTATTATTAAGATTTATATACCGACCCTCTCCGAAGGGACTCGGGGTGGTGTACAGGGCAATTAAAACACTATAAATAACACATAATGTATAAAAAATTAAAATAGAATTAAATCAAATAGCCCTAAACAATAAACACAATCTAAAATTTAAAATTTTTAAAATTTAAAATCTAAAACCCCAGTCCCTCAGTCCAGGCCGGCAAGTTCAAATAGTCAAGTCTTGAGGTCGCGGCGAAACGAGCAAAGGTCGGGAGCCATCCGGAGCTCAACAGGGAGCTGATTCCAGAGGGCAGGCGCGCCCACAGAGAATGCTCTCCCCCTGGGGGCCGCCAGTCGACATTCCCTGACCGACGGCACCCTGAGGAGGCTCTCTCTGTGGGAGTGCACAGGACGATGGGAAGTTGACGCCGGCAAAAGGTGCTCCCGTAAATAACCCGGACCCATGCCATTTAGGGCTTTATAGGTCATCACCAGCACCTTGAACCTAGACTTATAAACCGCTTCACAGTACTTTACAGCCCCTCTCTAAGTGCTTTACAGAATCAGCATTTTGCCCCCAACCATCTGGGTCATTTTACCAACCCCAAAAGTTTGGAAGGCTGAGTCATCCTTGAACGGGTGAGATTCGAACCGTCAAACTGCAGGCAGCCGGCAGGCAGCAGAAGTAGCTTGCAGTACCGCATTCTAAGCACTGCGCCACCAGGGCTCCTCCCTCGTTGACTTCCTTCCCCATGTTGCACGAACATAAACTCTGCCACTTCATCTCATCCACCAGCTCATCATGGGAACTGTAGACTAATGAGAGCTGCAGAAATGAGGAAAAAAAAAACATTAAAATGCACTCAAGGAATAATAAGGTCACAGGTGGCGGAGCACAGATGGAATAACAATATGCAAAAATAGCTTTTCATGGGCCCGTAAGAATGAATTGACTACCAGCAATTAAATCTCATAGGCCTCGAAGACCAATATCTTTCCAGATCTATTCCAGGCATCAGCACTTGCTTGAGTTTGTGAACACGATAACATAAGGACAGCCGAAATCCATCTCAGTCAAATATTGTGTTTTTTCTCATGATGGTCAACCAGATGCATCTAGCTATTTGCTGACAGGAGAAGACATGACTTGTCTTATCATTGTTGTTCTGCCTCAGGAACTCTAAGGGAATATGTTGTCTTCAGGATCCATTGCTCTAGATCTGGGGTCTTCAAACTTGGCCCTTTTGTGACTTGTGGACTTCAACTCCCAGAATTCAACTCCCAGGTATGCTAGCTGAGGAACTCTGGGAGTGGATGTCCACCAGTCATAAAAGGGCCAAGTTTGAAGACCCCTGGTCTGGATCCAAGCCCACAGTTTCATCAAAATGGCCGACTGAGGAATTCTGGGAGTCAAAGTCCACCAGTCATAAAAGAGCCAAGTTTGAAGACCCCTGCTCTGGATCCAAGCCCACAGTTTCATCAAAATGGCTGACTGAGGAATTTTGGGAGCCAAAGTCCACCAGTCATAAAAGGGCCAAGTTTGAAGACCCCTCCTCTGGATCCAAGCCCACAGTTTCATCAAAATGGCCGACTGATGAATTTTGGGAGTTGAAGTCCAGAAGTCATAAAAGGGCCAGGTTTGAAGGTCCCTGCCCTAGGCAGAGGTAACAGTTTAAGAGAACTGTTTGAGAAAGAGTTTAAGAAATGAGGGAAAGAGATAATGCCTAGGAAATGATCAGAGAAGAGATGGGGAAACTCTCAGTGGATTAATAGTTAGAGAAAGAAATTTAGGAAGAACATAAGATATAGAATCATAGGACTGGAGAGGACTCCAGCGGTCAAGGCAGAAGTTCTTAAATCATCCTGGTTTCTTTTGTATGAGGTAGGTAAAGAAGTGAACTAGAGCAGTGGTGGCAAACCTATGGCAGGTGTGCCAGAGGGGGCACTCGGAGCCCTCTCTGTGGGCACGCGCGCCTCGCTGTTCGGCTAAGTTTTTGCAGGAAAAAGCCATTTATCAAGCCCTTCCTAGCCAAAACAGGCCTCCAGGGTGAG
Organism: Vipera berus; assembly: GCF_964194415.1. Lineage (NCBI taxonomy): Eukaryota > Metazoa > Chordata > Lepidosauria > Squamata > Viperidae > Vipera > Vipera berus. The sequence continues at coordinate 4,294,409 of NC_138203.1, forward strand.
CACACAGTTTTCAGCTTTAAATTATATCAAATCTGACACCAGAAACAGACTAACAGATGACCTGAGTGCTGCATGTGTTGCTCTCAAACTTACAAAGTATGAGCCAAGATTAGACAAATTATCAGCATGCATACAACAGACAAAATCACATTAATTGTTCAAAAACATGCAAAATGCAAACTTTTACCTTTCAATAAAAAGTTGTTGGTATCACTGAAAGCTTTGTCATTGTGTTTTTCTTTTAAGACAAAAGATGTCAGTGTATGAGTTGTTTTTTTCTAAACTAAAACCTCAGTATTCAGATTAAATTGCCGTGTTGGCACTTTGTGATAAATAAGTGGGTTTTGGGCTGCAGTTTGGGCACTCGGTCTCTAAAAGGTTCACTGTCACTTAACTAGAGTGACCATTATACTGGACTTCCTAAGGATGAAATGGTTAAAGAACTAGAAGTTATAGGATCTTTGGAAGATAGTGACCATATTAGATTCACATTTACCGTGAAGCAACCATGGATAACTGAACCAAGTCACACTAGTGTTTCAGTCTTTAAGAGACCAGACAACAAGAAGCTAAAGAGAGAGACTAGGAAGGATTCCATGAATGGAAATCCCAAAACGATGAACCATTCAGGATACTTGGAAAACCTTGAAAAATGACCTGAAGGCAGGACAAGAAGCAATGGGTGGAAATTAATCAAGGAGAGACCCAACCTAGAATTAAGGAGAAGTTTCCTGACAGTGAGAACAATTAATCAGTGGGATGGCTTGCCTCCAGAAGTTGTGGATGCTCCATCACTGGAGGCTTTCAAGAAGAGATTGGACAACAATTTGTCTGGAATGGTATAAGGTTTCTTGCTTGAGCAGGGGTTGGACTAGAACAGGGCTTTACAACTTTTTCACCCATTGTACCACTTTTAGGATATGGCAAGATCCGAGTACCACCAGTCGCCTAGCAAGGTGTCAAAAACTTGATGACCAAAAAAAAAAAGGAAAAAAAGTGATGAAGTACAGGTAGTCCTCGACTTACAACAGTTCACTTAGTGACTGTTCAATGTTACAATGACACTGAAAAAAGTGCCCCCCCAAGCCACAGCCAAGCAAGACACCTTCTTGCCTGCCTGGAGGCACTCTTCCTCCTGTCCAGGGTTTTCATTGTTGTGATCCTGTTGAGGATTGGCAGCGGGGGTGGGGTGGGGTGGGTGTTTGGTTTTTAATTCTCCCATCTGCTGGGTGGTTGCAGCAGGTTTTGGTCACTTCACATGACCTTGGGACACTGTGACCATCCTAAATATGAATCAGTTGCCAAGCATCTGAATGTAAATCAGAAGACCCTGGCGATGCTGCAACATTCCAGCTGATCGACGCTTTTTCTGGGCTCAGCAGAAGCACCAGGATCAGCGCCGAGCTCCATCTGGAGCCTGGCACTGATCCTGGTGCTTCCGCTGAGCCCTGACAGCCCTGCAGCTCCAGCCGTCTCTCGCTCAGGCTTGTGCGGTGCTGCCACCAGTTCAGCTCATTCCCCTCCCTGCTATCACTTTTCTAGAATGATCACATACCACCTGCCAGGTGCCAATGTACTACAGGTGGTACCCCTACCACTGGTTGAAAATCCCTGGACTAGAAGACCTCCAAGCCCTCTTCCAGTTCTGTTATTCTGTTGTGAGATCATGAAGACCCAAGCAAAAACAGTACCCCAGAAAAAAAAGATACCAGACAAGACCTGATCAGGGTGTTAAAAGTGACAGTGGGAGATTCATACTTTCAGACCGGCAAGAATCTATTCTTGTGGCCTTACAATAAAGAAAAATTAGTTCACTTGGTGCTATTTCCTTTCTGGTTTACCTGGAAGGACTGACAGTGGATCTATCCTTGGAAGAATGTATCTGTCAAGGATGAAACTTTGGCAGCCACGTGCCTCTCTGTGTTTCAAGTTACCTGTAGATAAAGTAGGGGAGGTGTTACTCTCAAGTGGGTAGATGGAGAAACAAAACTTCTTTGATTCAGCTGCAGACCGTGGGAGCCCGAAGCCTTATCAAGGACAGCAAAACAGGTGTGGATTTAAAGCAGACAGTTCCCATAACAAAGTGGACTTGATATGGATTATGTAAGATGTTGCGGGTTTGGCTGGGAAAACTATTGTTTAAGTCTATGAATTGGTGTGGGAACCTCAGAGTTAGTTTTGCTTCGACCTAGCCATGCAGTGTATTGAATACAATGTAAGATTTTCAGAAACGGAATTATTGCTGGAGTTTTGTTTTTTTTTTAAATTCTCGAGCTGGAAATTGACAGTATCTAATTCACTTCTAAAGCCCTCCAGGGCAGTGACCATTATCCCAATCTGTGAAATTGCACTTCACAAGTCAATGAGGCTCTGGGTGACGAACTGCTTGTCAACACTGCAAACATGGGATGTTTTGGCTTTGACAATATAAAGAGGCAGCCTTTTCCTTTAAATTGTTTTGCTCTTAGAATTCGATGAAGCTGGGGGGAGGAGGAAGAATGTTTCCCCCGGTTGTTTTTAATAAGATAAGAAATGGCGGGTTACAGGACGTAAGGGAAACTTTGCCCTTCAAACTGATTGGAGAACGTGATTTATGACTGCTAATTGGAGGAGGGAATTGTGCCAGATATTAGGTGCTGAAGGGAAGGGAATTCAGATCTTGGCATTCCTCCATGCTGTGTCGATGCTTTGTTTTCACTATTAAAGACTTTTTAGGATAAACAATGCCTGAAAGTTCTTTGAAGTGTTTCATTAGTTGGAACCATGACACTGCTCTTTTTTATCTGGTATTTGTTCAAGTCCACTTGAACCCTTCCATTGTTCTTAGCCACCTTTAAAACAAAGGATTAAAAATATGTCATGAAGACATCTCCCTCCTTGTTATAGAACAAGTCTTCCTTGGACCTTAGGTGTGACCTGATGTTGCTGGCCTTCCAGAAGAATTTAAGATGGAACAGATAATCCTTGATTTACAACAATCTATTTAGTGACCATTCAAAGTTACAACTGTACTGGGGGAAAAAATGACTTATGACCATCTTTCACACTTACATCCAGTGGTGGGATTCAGCCAGTTCACACTAGTTTGGCAGAACCGGTAGCTAAATTTTGCTGAGTTCGGAGAACCGGCTGAATGCACACTGCTTCTGGAAATCCAGTCTAGGCCTCAGAGACCTGGAGGCCTCCCAGGCCTAGAACGGCCCGTCAGAAGGGCATGGATGCCACTTCCGGAAGTCTGTTCTAGGCCTTGGAGGCTTGGAGGAAGCCTTCCAGGCCTAGAAGGGCCTGCCGGAAGTGTGTGGATGCCACTTCCAGAAGTCTGTTCTAGGCCAGTGGAACAACAGAAGTTGCCTTCAGAAATCATGGGCTCTCCATCACTGGAGATTTTAAAGGCTAGTCTGTCACTTGTCTGAGATGGTATAGGTCCTTCTGTGTGAACAGGAGGCTTCACTAGAAGACCTCCAAGGTCTCTTCTATTTCAAAATCCAGTTGCTTCTTGAAAAATCACCTTTGGGACAACTATCACCTGGAAGAGTGAGAGTCTCCATAGACATTGCTTAACCTAGAAGTCTCTGCATCTCCATCCTTGTGGGATAGGCCTCTTACATGATATCTATGGAGATTCTTGTTAGCACTTTTTCTTTTTTTTTTCCAAGTGGCCCTAAGGACTCTCTACAGAATGCAAATGACCAGCTGTCTGCAAGGAGTAATAAATCCTTCCATATCCCACCATCCCAGGCTTCTGGGATGAGAAGCGAAACACCTTCGTGCAAAACAAAGTCTAGTTGGCTTTTGGAAAAGGACCTTTGGGTCCACCATGACCTGGATGATTGAAAATCTCCAAAGACATGTTCTTTTGAGTAAATTCCATCTGTGATCTCTTCTAACTTCCAATAGTTTGATGCTGGGTCTGAACATCCAAGTCCAGTTTTTAGTCTTCTGATTTGCCAGTCAGAAGGCATCTGAAAGGGCTTGGTGAGGACCTCTCCAGAGAAAGCTGAATTTACATAGCACAGCAGACCAGCTGGATGCCAACCTCGGTTGAGCTTTGAGGGAGAAACCAACCATTTGAAACTAAGGAGGTGGCAAAATTCGGCAGGCAGAGCCTAAGACCTTAACAAACAATGCTTTTCCCCAGTAATGACACTTTTTTTAAAGACAGAAAGAAGCCCAGTTTCTGTTTGCCTGCATTTGGGTACTAATTGTCATCAATCATGAAATACGGAGCTGTGATTCATGTGAGGCACTGCGTCTTAAATTAAACATCTTTGAATCATTAGAGCAAATTTTAAGTTTGGCTAAATGCCAAGTCCGGGCTGATTATGATGAAACACAGAGAGAATAAATGACATATTGATTCGCTGAACATCAGGAGATATTCAGAAAGATGGAAGCTCCCTTGGTTACTGCGAAGAAGATGTCCATGTTCATTTATCAAAGGGATATATATTTTTTTTCCTCTTCTTTCCCATAGTTTTGTTCTCTCTTTCCTTGGTCCTTTCCTTGGCTGTCACATGACACTCAACACTGCCATATCTGAGTTGATGAACAAGATGGGTGTCCCAAAGGACTGAAGAAGCTTCTTGGATGAGAAGCGAAATGCCTTCAAAATAAAACAGGAAGGTCCAGTTGCACCATGGAAAAGCATCTTTGGGATAACTATGACCTGGATGACTGAGAATCTCCATAGAAAACAAGACAACAAGAACATTCTATCAAGCCTTCTGAATGATATCCAGCCCTGGTGGTACAGTGGTTAAAGTGCAGTATTGCAGGCTAACTCTGCCTAACTGCCAGCAGTTCAATCCTGACCAACTCAAGGTTGACTCAGACTTCCATCCTTCAGAGGTTGGTAAAATGAAGACCCAGATTGTTGGGGGGCAAAATGCTGACTCTGTAAACCACTTAGAGAGTGGTAAAGTACTATGGAGCTGTATATAATTCTAAGTGCTATTGCTATTCCTCCCTCCCTCCCTCCCTCCCTCCCTCCCTCCCTCCCTCCCTCCCTCCCTCCCTTCCTTCCTTCCTTCCTTCCTTCCTTCCTTCCTTCCTTCCTTCCTTCCTTCCAAAGATCCGTGGTGGTGCAGTCATTAGAAGGCAGTATTGCAGGCTAACTCTACCCATGCCTAGGAGTTTGATCCTGACCAGCTCAAGTTTGACTTGGCTTTCCACTGTTTCTCGTCCCTCCCTTTGGTCCTTTGGTGAACAACCTGGCCCTCTCTTCTTTGTGGCAGCCCCTCAAATTACTGAACTGCCAGAATTTCATTTTCATTTTCCTGACTGAACCTTTGAAGCCTTTTGAGCTGACAAGCTGCATAAATAATTCTGGGATTTGCAGCGGCTGTTGCAGTTAAATGACGGGAAGATGGCCTCTTCTTTGGGAAATTCCAATTGCACTTCAAAAACGAAGGCGCTCTTTCTCTCCTTCAGTATATAGGAGTGCTACATCCATTATCCAAGTAGTTCTTGACTTCACTACAGTTCAGTTAGTGACCAGTCAAAGTTACGGGGAGAAAAAGGGACTTATGACTGTTTTTCATACTGATGACTGTCGCAGAATCCCCCATGGTCACAGGAATCAAAATTCAGACGCTTGGCAACTGACTCATATTTATGATGGTTTGCAGGGTCCTGAGATCAGCAATCCCCTTTTGCGATCTTCTGACAAGCAAAGTCCATTGGGGAAGCCGGATTCACTTAACAACCATGTTGCTAACTGAACAACTGTAGCGACTCACTTGAGAACTGTGGCAAGAAAGGTTGTGACAATCCTGAACAAATGTCTCATTTAGCAACAGAGATTTGTGTCTCAATTGTAGTTGTTGTCAATGCTGCTAACCTTGGATGTTTTTGCTTTGACAATAGATGGAGATGCAACCATTTTCCTTCTTATGTTTTACTCTTAGAATTAGAGTTAGGATTAGATGATACTGGGAGGGGAGGAGGAGGAATGTGAATGGGAGTTTAGCTAGACATAACAATACTGTAACTAGTGTGAGAACCAAGGATATTGAAATAAGAAATGATAAGAATTGGCGGGCTGGAGAGCTGGAGGGAAAGCCTGCATTTCAAACTAATTGGAGAATGTGATTTATGACTGTGAATTAGAGGAGGGAATTGTGCTTTGATACTACGTGCTCTTTTTGCCTTTTGGTACTGTCCATGGGGTTGCAATTTATGGCTGTGAAAGTTGGACCATAAGAAAGGCTGAGCGCCAAAGAATTGAGGACTTTGAACTATGGTGCTGGAGAAGACTCCTGCGAGTCCCTTGGACTGCAAGGCGATCAAACTGGTCAGTCCTAGAGGAGATCAATCCTGACTGCTCTTTAGAAGGCCAGATCCTGAAGCTAAAACTCAAATACTTTGGCCACCTAATGAGAAGGAAGGACTCACTGGAGAAGAGCCTCATGCTGGGAAAGGTTGAGGGCGAGAGAAGAAGGGAACGACAAAGAAGGAGGTGGCTGGATGGAGTCACTGAAGCAGGAGGTGTGAGCTTAAATGGACTCCAGAAGATGGTAGAGGACAGGAAGGCCTGAAGGAACGTTATCCATGGGGTCGCCATGGGTCGGACACGACTTCGCAGCTAACAACAACAACTATGTGCTCAGGGGAGGGGAATTCAGATTTTGGCTTCGACTATGTAGGTGCCGAAGTTATGCTTCTCGAATAAAGATTCCTTAAGGTAAACAATGCCTCAAAGTTCTTTGAAGAGTTTCATCTGTCGGAACCATGGCAGTTGTAAGTTGAGGACCACCTGTAAAAATAAATTAAGGGGAAAAAAATAACTTATTTTGGTTCACCCACGTACCTTAACTGAGACTGATTCCACTATTCTGATATCCAGTGAGTGGGCTGCAGCTCAAATTCTCCAAATATCTCAACGCCACATTTATATACCAATTTATATCTAAAGATGTAGTTTGGATGCAGATGGCTGCTGGCTTCTCGAGATTTTAACAGATGGTGGGAACCATTTCTGCCTGTTCAAAGTAGACAAAGGCCTGGCCAATTAAAAGAGGATGTAATGTTGGCTTAGAGCAGCCTGATCTGGCATGAAAAGAACTGTTTGCGCTGTAATTAATCGGTGAACTCATAAGGTTAACGGATCATTACTCGCTGTAAGGGAGCCAGCAACGTTCCTCACTTCATCCAGATTTGAACCCAGGTTTTTCTCAACTCAAATGTTTGTTTGCTTGAAACAAACAAGTAGCTGTTGGCTATATGCCAAAGGTTCGAAGTATTAACATCTGACACTAAAAATCATTTCAATAGGTCCCTGTCTCTGAAGGAAGAAAGGAAAGGAAAGGAAAGGAAAGGAAAGGAAAGGAAAGGAAAGGAAAGGAAAGGAAAGGAAAGGAAAGGAAAGGAAAGGAAAGGAAAGGAAAGGAAAGGAAGGAAGGAAGGAAGGAAGGAAGGAAGGAAGGAAGGAAGGAAGGAAGGAAGGAGAAGAGAGATCAAGTGGGAGGAAGAGAGAGAGAAAGGAAGGAAGGAAGGAAGGAGGAAGGGGGAGGGAGGGAGGAAGGGAGGGAGGAAGAAAAAATAAAAGGGAGGAAGGAAGGAAGAAGGAAGGGGGAGAGAGGGAGAGATTAAGGAAAAATAAAAGGGAGGGAGAAAAGGAAGGAGGGAGTGAGGGAGGGAGGGAGGAAGGAAGGAAGGAAGGAGGAAGGGGGAGGGAGGGAGGAAGGGAGGGAGGGAGGAAGAAAAAATAAAAGGGAGGAAGGAAGGAAGAAGGAAGGGGAGAGAGGGAGAGATTAAGGAAAAATAAAAGGGAGGGAGAAAAGGAAGGAGGGAGGGAGGGAGGGAGGAAGGAAGGAAGGAAGGAAGGAGGAAGGGGGAGGGAGGGAGGAAGGGAGGGAGGAAGAAAAAATAAAAGGGAGGAAGGAAGGAAGAAGGAAGGGGAGAGAGGGAGAGATTAAGGAAAAATAAAAGGGAGGGAGAAAAGGAAGGAGTGAGTGAGTGAGTGAGTGAGGAAGGAAGGAAGGAAGGAAGGAAGGAAGGAAGGAAGGAAGGAAGGAAGGAAGGAGGGAGGGAGGGAGGAGGGAGGAGGAAGGAAGGAAGGAAGGAAGGAAGGAAGGAGGGAGGGAGGGAAGGAAGGAAGGAAGGAATTAAGGAAGGAAAAATAAAAGGGAGGGAGAAAAGGAAGAAGGGAGGGAGGGAGGGAGGAAGGAAGGAAGGAAGGAAGGAAGGAAGGAAGGAAGGAAGGAAGGAAGGAAGGAAAAATAAAAGGGAGGGAGGAAAGAAGGAAAAAGGGTGGGAGGAAAGAAAGGAAGAGCATAGCCAAACTGCTGTGAAATACTGAGTAATTTTATTAAAATACTTATACGCTATCTATCTTGCACTTTTCAATTTTGCACAAAAATAAACCATCTCTAAACTGCAGCTTTCAAACATACAAAATTCATAAACTTAAAACAATGGAACAGAAGGTCCACAAAAATGCAGCAACTATATTTAAAGTGCTTGAAAAGCACTTGATAAGAGTGGGAATTAAAAATTAAAATTACTTAAAAACCTCCTTGAGAGAAGTCAGGAGAAAAATCTGGTCCTTTCGACGTTGCTGAGACGCGAGATGCAGTACAAGAACATCAGGCAGGTGTTCTGTTCCCTAAAGGTCTGTGAGGAAAGCAGCCCCTAGCCTATCAAAAAAGACTGTTATCTGACACCCTGTGTGTTTGTGTGTGTGTGTGTGTGTGTGTGTGTGTGTGTGTGTGTGTGTGTGTGTGTGTGTGTGTATGTGTCTTCAACTTGACTACTGGGGACTGCCTGAAGAAGTCCCTGTGGTTTTCTTGGCAAGTTTTTTAATGAACAGTTTGCCTTTGCCTTCTTCCAAGGGCTGAGACCGAGTGACCGGCCCAAGGTCATGCAGTTGGCTTAATGCCCAAGCAAGGATTGGAACTCCTGGGGATTGGCCCAAAGTCACCCAGCTGACTTTCACTCCCAAAGGGGGACTAGAACTCACAGTCTCCTGGTGACTGACCCAAAGTCACACAGCCGACTTTCACTCCCAAAGGGGGACTAGAACTCACAGTCTCCAGGTGACTAGCCCAAAGTCACCCAGCTGGCTTTTATGCCTTAAGTGGGAGTAGAATTCACAGCCTCCTGGTGATTGCCCCAAAGTCACCCAGATGGCTTTCCTGCCTAAGGCAGGACTAGAACTTACAGTCTGCTGGTGATTGCCCCAAAGTCACCCAGCTGGCTTTTATGCCTTAGGCAAGACCAGAACTTCCAGTCTCCTGGTATTTGGCCCACAGTCACCCAGCTGTTTTTCATGCCTTAGGCAGGACTAGAACTTACAGTCTGCTGGTGATTGTCCCAAAGTCATCCAGTTGGCCTTCAAGCTTAATGCAAGACTAGAACTCACCATTTCAGAATATCGCCTTTCTAGGGCACAGAAGAAGACCTGGCCCATAGTAATCCAGCTGGTTTGGTGCCTAAGGTAGAACTTGAACTCACAATCTCCTGGTTTCTAGCCTGGTGCCTTAACCACCATACCAAACTGTTCTATGTCACAGTAGAGAACTGCATTCTGGACTGGCTGAATCTTCTGAACAGTCTTCAATGATAGAGGAACACACAAGAGACTATTGAAATGCTGACAATATTTGTAGCTCAGGGTTGAAATGAAGGGTCCTTGGTGCTCTCTGAGCTTGGTTGTTTTCTTGCAGATGTTTCATTACCAAACTTGGTAACCTCATCAGTACTGGAAATGAGTGGTGTTTATGGGGAGGAGGAGGAGGAGGAGGAGGAGGAGGAGGAGGAGGAGGAGGAGGAGGAGGAGGAGAACTGTGATGTCCTTGGTGATCCCTGAGCTTGGTTGTTTTCTTACAGATTTCTGCCCCCAGAAGCGGTGAATACTCCAACACTGGTGGTTTTTAAGAAGAGACTGGACAGCCATTTGCCTGAAATGGTATAGGGTTGGACTAGATAACCTCCAAGGTCCCTTCCAACTTCTTCTTCTTCTTCTTCTTCTTCTTCTTCTTCTTCTTCTTCTTCTTCTTCTTCTTCTTCTTCTTCTTCTTCTTCTTCTTCTTCTTCTTCTTCTTCTTATTATTATTATTATTATTATTATTATTATTATTATTATTATTATTATTATTATTATTATTATTATTATTATTATTATTATTATTATTATTATTATTATTATTTTCATTACCAAACTAGGTAACCTCATCAGTACTGGAAATGAGTGGTGTTTATGGAAAGGAGGAGGAGGAGGAGGAAGAGGAGGAGGAGGAGGAGGAGGAGGAGGAGGAGAACTGTGAGGTCCTTGGTGCTCTCTGAGCTTGGTTGTTTGTAATGAAACCTCTGCTAGAGAGCAACAAGGACCTTCCATTTTGGTACTGAAGTAGCCTTTGGGACTTTTTTGTTCTACTCCTTGCAAACTAATTGTTTGGTGTTTTCCATGTTGTAAATGGATGAGTCCTGGCATCTCTTGTAATATATGCCTGGAAACCAGCCACAGCCACTCAGCACAACTTCACAGGTTGCTGCTATGGAGGTCAATTTAGAAGTCCTGGAAATTGAGTACAGAGAAGAGCAACAGAGATGATCAGTGGACTGGAGGCTAAAACATATGAGGAACGGTTGCAGGAATTGGGTATGTCTAGTCTAGTGAAAAGAAGGAGTTGGGGTGACATCATAGCAGTGTTCCAGTATTTGAGGGGCTGCCCCAAAGAAGAGGGAGTCAAGCTATTCTGAAGGCAGGAGAAGAAGCAACGGATGGAAACTCATCAAGAAGAGAAGCAACCTAGATCAAAGGATAAATTTCCTGAAAGTGAAAACAATCAATCAGTGGAATGGCTTCCATCCAGATGTGGTGAGCGTTCCATCACTGGAGTCTCTTCATAAGAGACTGGACAGCCACTTGTTCAAAATGGTATAGTCCAATATTCCTTCCAATTCTGTTATTCTGACCATGGGATAGGACAGCAATTCCACTAACAGGAATACTGAGTGAAAGGAGAAGGGCGGTATATAAATCAAATAAATAAATATGTGAATCTAGGGATAGGATAGGATAGGATAGGATAGGATAGGATAGGATAGGATAGGATAGGATAGGATAGGATAGGATAGGATAGGATAGGATAGGATAGGATAGGATGAGACGGGATGGAAAGGAATGGAACAGAACAGAACAGAACAGAACAGAACAGAATAGAATAGAACAGAATAGAAAAATGAAGAATAGAATGGAATGGAATAGAATAGAATAGAATAGAATAGAATAGAATAGGATAGGATAGGATAGGATAGGATAGGATAGGATAGGATAGGATAGGATAGGATAGGATAGGATAGGATAGGATAGGATAGGATAGGATAGGATAGGATGAGACGGGATGGAAAGGAATGGAACAGAACAGAACAGAACAGAACAAAGAATAGAATAGAATAGAATAATTGAATGGAATGGAATAATAAAATTGGAAGGGACCTTGGAGGTCTTCTAGTCCATCCCCCTGCTCAAGCAGGAGACCTTATACCATTTCAGATAAATGGCTGAAATGGCAGATATTAAGGGCAGCTGTGTAATACTTTGCTTTATGGTTTGGAAATACAAATTAGATACACTCAATAAAATGTGAACCAAACAGTTTTTTTTCCATCCCGCCTGTTGATTACATCATGTGGACCTCTGTGAGGTGATCCCGTCCATGAACTGTTTGATGATGTTCTGTACCAGCCTGCTACTGGCCCTGCAGAAAAGGCAGGGACAACCCCTTTACAAACAGCAAGAGGCTGGAATAAAGCCTGCCAAATTTATTAACATAAAACAGACACCAACCATGAAACAGGAGCTATGAAACAGGAACTATCCAAGCGGATTGCCTTCAGCAAACCAGCCCTCCCACACATTCCCCTTAAATACAGTTCAGGGCGTGGCTTCTCTCTGCCTCCTTCTGAGGTGCCCCATTGCCTTCCTCTGTTTACTCCTGATTGACTGCCTCCTGCATCAAGCGTCCTTGAACAGGGCCAGCTGTGGGTCATCTTCATCCACGCTGTCAGGCTCACACAGCTGGGTCTCCGTCGTGACCAGGTGGGAGGGGCCCAGCTGAGGGCTCTGTGGAGCCTCAAGGCCATCATCAGCAAGCTCTTCAACACCCCCCTCCTCCTCCTCTGAGTCGTCCGACCCAACTGCCGAACCCACAGGCTGACCCTGAATCACAACAGATGAGAAGTCTAAGTCCCCTGTGGATGATATGTTTCCGTTGATAGGATCTAACTAACATTAATCCTTTCCGAGAAACATCAGGAATCCTTCAGTCGCTCCACAGAAAAGGTCAAAGGCTGCCATCATTTTCCTTCTCCCAGAGGCCAAAAAGATTCTTCAGCATTTTTAGCTATTTACTGGAAGGTCCTGGTGATCTTAAAGAGTCATGATGAGGAAACACAAGCCATTAGATGATTCATTGATTCCCAGATGTATCTGGAAGAGATAGATCAAGTCGAGTTGTACTGCAGCAAACTGAGGCTTTAAAAAAAAATAAAAATCTACCCATGAGGTAGGGTAGATAAAAGATCCGAGAAAAGGGAAGAATTGAGATCAGCTGATGGAAATGTTTCCACAAACATTTTTTTTTTACCATGAACTCCATGTTTCTAAGGCACCTTGTTTGGGTTTAGCCTGACTCTTGCAGATTTCATGTGGAGAAAACCAGGGGTTTTGCAGAGGTAATGGGTGGAAGGTCACCAAAGAGAGATCCAGCCTAGAATTAAGGAGAATGTATGAATCTTGAGAGCAATTAATCAGTGAAATGACTTGCCTTCAGAAATTCATTATCCAACTGGGTAACATCATCAGCCCTTCCTTCCTTCCTTCCTTCCTTCCTTCCTTCCTTCCTTCCTTCCTTCCTTCCTTCCTTCCTTCCTTCCTTCCTCTCCTATTCCCTTCATTTCTCCTCCCTCTATCTTCCTCTCTCCCTCCCTCCCTCCCTTTTCTCTTTGCTTGCTCCCTCCCTCCCTTCCCTTTTTCATTCCTTCCTCTTCCTTCATTTCTCCTCCCTCTCTCCCTCCCTCCCTTGACCTTTTGTACAGTTTCTCTTCCCCCTTTCCAAAATAGCATTTTCATTCCATTCTATTTCCCCACCCCATTGCCTGACCTTTAGGGCTGGTTAAAGAAGACTCTTGAATGTCAAAAAGCCTAGGATATTAATTTGCTTGTTATTTCCTACACCCCGTGAGTAACCTTTTCCTGGGGTGCATCAGTTTTGTGTTTTTCCTCCTTTAATTCTTTTTCTTGTTCTTCATTTCTCTTGCAACCAACTGGGTTACCCTTGCTAAATATTAGGCTGGGTATTTTTCTCCCTGAGACAAAAGCCAAGATTAATTAAGCCTGCTTGTGATTTTCTGGGTAAAAAAACAAAAAAAAAAAACAAGGAATGGACAACTAAAATGCATTTCCACATTGTCTGTAGTTAGGCCCTCGACTGTACTCTACAGATACTCCTCGACTTACTACAGTTCGTTTAATGACCCTTCGAAATTGCAACCACACTGGGGGAAAAAATGACTTAAGACCGTTTTTTTTTACAGTTATGACTATTGCGGCATCACCCCAAGGTCATGTAATCAAAATCCTTGGCAACGGACTCATATTTATGACGGTTACAAGTTTCCTGGGATCATGTGATTTCCCCCTTGGTGACCTTCTGACAAGGAAAGTCAATGGGTGAAGCCAGGTTGGCTTCACAGCTGGGTTACTGACTTGCCAACTGCAGCGATTTGCTTAGTAGCTGTGACAAGAAAGGTCGTAAAATGGGGCAAAACTTTACTTTGCAAATGTCTCACTTGGCAACAGAAATTTTGGATTCAGAATAATAATGATAATAATAATAATAATAATAATAATAATAATAATAATAATAATAATAATAATAATAATGATGATGATGATGATGATGATGATGTTGGAAAGGACTTTGGAGATCATCTAATCCAACTTCCTGTTCAGGCAGGAAACTCTATACCATTTCAGACAAGTGGCTGTCCAGTCTCTTCTTAAAAACTTCCAGTGTTGGAGCATTCACAAGTTCTGGACGCAGGTTGTTCTACTGGTTAATTAGAATAGAATAGAATAGAATAGAATAGAATAGAATAGAATAGAATAGAATAGAATAGAATAGAATAGAATAGAATAGAATAGAATAGAATAGAATAGAATAGAATAGAATAGAATAGAATAGAATAGAATAGAAAATGTGGAATGGAATAGAATAGAATAGAATAGAATAGAATAGAATAGAATAGAATAGAATAGAATAGAATAGAATAGAATAGAATAGAATAGAATAGAATAGAATAGAATAGAATAGAATAGAATAGAATGGACCTTGGAGGTCTCCTAGTCCAAACCCCTTCTCATATACCATTTTAGACAAATGGCTGTATAGTCTCTTCTTAAAAACTTTCAGTGTTGGAGCATTCACAGCTTCTGGAGGCAGGTTGTTCCACTGGTTAATTGTTCTAACAGTCAGGAAATTTCTCTTTAGTTCTAGGTTGCTTCTCTCCTTGATGAGTTTCCATTTGTTGCTTCTTGTCCTGCCTTCAGGTGCTTTAGAGAATAGCTTGACTCCTTCTTCTTTGGGGCAACCCCTGAAATATTGGAATCCTGCTATCATGTCACCCTTTATCCTTCTCTTCATTAAACTAGACATACCCAATTCCAGCAACCGTTCTTTATATGTTTTAGCCTCCAGTCCCCTGATCATCTTTGTTGCTCTTCTCTGCACTCTTTCTAGAGTTTCAACGTCTTTTTCACATTGTGCTGTTTGGCCTCATTATTAAGTGCATTGGAGAATTTATTATTCCATATCTGTTCAGCATCAGACAGGTTTGAGAAAAAAAAAAGTCTCCCGCAAATGCTTGGAATGCAACCAGATCCTTCAGCCTTCAAGGAAGACCATAGTAATAAGTTGTCACCCTTCTGATTGGGCTTTGATTTACAGTATAATCCAATCTCTCCAATTTCCTGCTGAGAAGTCAGCAAAGTGGAAAGTAGTTTGAGAAGGTGTTTGGGTCTCCCCTTCTCTGCTGATATTTGCTTTCTTTATGGAAAGAAGAGAATTTAAAAAATGGCATCTTCAAGAAATCCTTTAACTCTAATCCAAGTTCTAACCAGGGATAGATCAGCTCCTGCCAAGCAAGCCTGATCACCTTCTTTGATAAAGTGACTAAATTAATGGATCAAGGAAAGCTGTGTATATAGAGTACTTAGACTTCAGTAAGGCATTTGATAAAGGATGCCTTGCTAAACAAGAATGATTAAGGGGCTGGAGACTAAAACATAAGAAGAACGGTTGCAGGAATTGGGTATGGCTAGTTAGGGATGCGGTGGCTAGTAGGTTAGGACACTGAGCTTGTCGATCAGGAGGTTGGCAGTTTGGCGGGTCGAATCCCGAGTGCCGCGTAACAGAGTGAGCGCCTGTTACTCGTCCCAGCTTCTGCCAACCTAGCAGTTTGAAAGCATGTAAAAATGCAAGTAGAAAAATAGGGACCACTACGGTGGGAAAGTAACAGCGTACCGTGCGCCTTTGGCGTCTAGTCATGCCGGCCACATGACCATGGAGACATCCTTGGACAAGCGCTGGCTCTTCAGCTTTGAAATGGAGATGAGCACCGGCCCCTAGAGTTGGAAATGACTAGCACGCATGTGCGGGGGAACCTTTACCTTTACCTTTAGTTAGTGAAAAGAACAGTGTTCCAATTTTTCAGGGGCTCCTACAGAGATGAGGGGGTCAACCTCTTATCCAAATCACCTGAAGGCAGGACAAGAAGCAATGGATGGAAACTAATCAAGGAGAGAAGCAACCGGGAACTAAGGAGAAATTTCCTAACAGTTAGAACAATTAACCAGTGAAACAACTTGTTACCAGAGGTTGAGGGTGCTTCATCACTGGAGGCTTTCTGAAAGAGACTGGATAACTATTTGTCTTAAATGGCATAGGGTCTCCTGCTTGAACAGGAAGTTGGACTAGAAGACCCCGAAAGTCCCTTCCAACTCTATTATTCTATGTTCTAAGTAGACCACAGCCTACTTCTTGGTAATATAGAACAATGTGGGATAGACAGTGCCATCACTAAATAGATTTGCAGTTGGCTGACCAACTACACTCTATGTATAAAGAAGAGTTTGCTGGAATTGGGTACCTCTAGTGTAATGAAGAGAAGGACTAGGGGTGACAAGATAGCAGTCTTCCAATATCTCAGGGGTTGTCACAAAGAAGAGGAGGGGGTCAAATTATTCTCCAAAGCACCTGAAGGCAGGACAAGAAGCAACGGATGGAAACTAATCAAGGAGAGAAGCAACCTGGAACGAAGGAGGAATTTCCTGACAGCTAGAACAATTAACCAGTGGAACAACCTGCCTCCAGAAGTTGTGAATGTTCCAACACTGGAAGTTTTTAGGAAGAGACAGGACAACCATTTCCCTGAAATGGCATAGGGTCTCCTGCCTGAGGAGGGGGTTGGACTAGAAGACCTCCAAGATCCCTTCCAACGCTATTATTAATTGTTTAATACTTGTTCTAATTGTCATGAAAGGGCCAAGTCTGAAGACCCCTGTTACACACCATGTATCCCATAGCCATTGTTGCAGTCGGAACATCAGGAACCATTCAAGGAGATAAACACATCTGCACAGGTGCTCAAAGCTGTCTGTATAAAATTGAATAGAGTAGCACTGGAAGGGACCTTGGAGGTCTTCTAGTCCAGCCCTCTGATCAGGCAGGAGAACCTATACCACCTCAGACAGGTGACTGTCTAGTTTCTTCTTGAAAACCTCCAATGATGGAGCGCCCACGATTTCTGAAGGCAACTTCTGTTGTTCCACTGGTTGATTGTCCTCCCTGTCAGAAAGTTTCTCCTTAATGCCAGGTTGCTCCTCTCTTTGGTCAGTTTCCAACCATTGTTTCTCGTCCTGCCCTCTGGTGCTTTGGAGAATAGTTTGGGGCCCCCTCCCCTTTTTTTCTTTCTTTGTGGCAGCCTCTTAAATACCAGAACACTGCTACCATGTCACCCCCTAGTCCTTCTTTTCTTTAGACTAGACTTCAATATGAGCCAGCAGTGTGCTGCAGCTGCCAAAAAAGCCAACACAGTGCTAGGCTGTATTAACAGAGGAATAGAATCAAGATCACGTGAAGTACTAATACCACTTTACAATGCTTTGGTAAGGCCACACCTGGAATACTGCATCCAGTTTTGGTCACCACGATGTAAAAAGCATGTCGAGACTCTAGAGAGGGTACAGAGAAGAGCAACAAAGATGATTGGGGGACTGGAGGCTAAAACATATAGGGAACGGTTGCTGGAATTGGGTATGTGTAGTTTAACGAAGAGAAGGGTGAGGGGTGACATGATAGCAGCCTTCCAATATCTCAAGGGCTGCCCCAAAGAAGAGGGAGTCAAGCTATTCTCCAGAGCACCTGAAGGCAGGACAAGAAGCAATGGATGGAAACTAGTCAAGGAGAGAAGCAACCTAGAACTAAGGAGAAATTTCCTGACAGTGAGAACGATTAACCAGTGGAACAACCTGCCTCCAGAGGTGGTGAATGCTCCAACACTGGAAGTTTTTAAGAAGAGACTGGAAAGCCATTTGCCTGAAATGGTATAGGGTTTCCTGCCTGAGCAGGGGGTTGGACTAGATGACCCCCAAGGTCCCTTCCAACTACTACTTCTTCTTCTTCTTCTTCTTCTTCTTCTTCTTCTTCTTCTTCTTCTTCTTCTTCTTCTTCTTCTTCTTCTTCTTCTTCTTCTTCTTCTTCTTCTTCTTCTTCTTCTTCTTCTTCTTCTTATTATTATTATTATTATTATTATTATTATTATTATTATTATTATTATTATTATTATTATTATTATTTGCCAAACCAAAATCCTGCAGCCGTTCTTTGTATATTTTAGTGTCCGGTCCTTGGATCATCTTAATTGCTCTTCTCCGAACTTTTTTTCAAGGTCTCCTCTCCACATCTTTTTTTGTAGTCTGGTGACCAAAACTGCTTACAACCCAAAAGGAAGAATGAACCCCAACAGGATGACAGGAGAGCTGCAGATTTCCTCCTGCTGTGTGAATCCTTCTGTTAACTTAATGCTAGACACTGAGGAATATGATTGATTTTAAAGCCCTCCCCCTTCCACCTTTATCCGAGCTGTTTATTCTGTAGGGTGTTTTTTTTTAATGAAATTTTGCCCATATCCAGACAACGAACTGCATTCCGATTGCCTTTGGAAATTTCCACAGTTTGGACGGAAAAACACAGCAATACCCCCTGGGCTGTCTGATGGGAGATATTCACATTGATTCAGAGAAAGAAGAAGAGGATTATCTGGGTGGTACAAGACTCAAAAAAGGAAATCGTTGTAACCTCTGAAAGAAATATTGGTTAACCAAAGTAAGGAACCGGTAAAAGATCAACATTTGTCATGGGGAATACGAGGCTGCTGTATTCATTTTTCTTCCATGACGTTTAACATTTTTTCAGGAACGTTTGCTTCTGAGGATGATGTCGTTCACACACACACACACAAACACACACACACACACACGTTGCAATGGAGAGACTGTCAGTGGGTAAAGATCTCAACAATGAGGCCTTCGCAGCAGAAGTGCTTTAAGATAATAATAATAAACGATGATCAAACTGCGGGTAATGTCATAAAATAGCAATAAAAGTAGATGGTAAGATTGATAACACAAAGACTCTCCTAAAACATTCTATTTCTCTCTCTCTCTCTCTCTCTCTAAATCTACTTTTATTATTTTTATAAATCATTCAAGGCAACAAACATATTAAGACTCCTTCCTCCACTTGTGACGACAATCCTGTGAGGTGGGCTGGGCTGAGAGAGAGAGAGGGTCTGCCTCAAAGTCACCCAGCTGACCTATTTCCTAAGGGAGCACTAGAACTTTCTATGGCCTCATACCCTGGTGATTGGCCCAGAGTCATCGAACTGTCTGTTGTGCCAAGGCAGGACTAGAATTCACAATGTCCTGATGATTGACCATTAAGTCACCCAGCCAGCTTTCCTGGTGATTGGTCTAAAGCAGACATGTCAAACACAAGGCCCAGGGGCCAGATCCGGCCCACGAAGTGGTTTCATGTGGCCCCCGAAGCCATCCTGGAAACAGTGAGGGAACGGTCCCCGCTGCCTTGGCCCTGGCCCAGAGACCCTCCTTCTGCCAGAGACCCCCAGATCTGTCCCACTCCTGCCCAGGCCCCCATAGGCACCCTTGATGGCAATGATGTAGAGCTGGCCATGCCCACCCAGTAGGCCATACGCACGCCAGCTGCGCCCACCCAGTAGGCCGCGCCCAGCCTGGCCATACCCACCCGCCCCCCCGAGGGCAACCACCATTGCTTTTTTTGTAAAAGAAAAAGGTGCCGGAACTCACACATGTCATACAACCTGCCTTACCTACCCTACAAGGTTCCATCCAAAAAAGGTGCCGGAACTCCGTTCTGAGCGTTCTATGAGAAAAAAGCCCTGGCAACCACAATGCTGATGTGGCCCTCAATGAAATTGAGTTTGACACCCCTGGTCTAAAGTCACCCAGCTGACTTTCATGAAATAGAATAGGATCTCCGGCTTGAGCAGGGGGCTGGAGTAGAAGACCTCCAAGGTCCCTTTCTGCTCTATTCTATTCTATTCTATTCTATTCTATTCTATTCTATTCTATTCTATTCTATTCTATTCTATTCTATTCTATTCTATTCTATTCTATTCTATTCTATTCTATTCTGGAGATTTTAATCGAGAAGGCATATGTCCCAGATCCCGCAAGATGGCAAAGTTTAATGGAGGGCATTTGGAGTATGCTTAACTTCCCACTTGTTCTAAGTGAGTGTTGGTATGGGTAACATGTTCTGAGCATGATTTAGGGACCCGAGCTGGATCATCATTTTATTTAGATCAAGGATGTCCATCCTTGGTAACTTTGAGACTTGTACACTTCAACTCCCAGAATTCTGGGAGTTGGGGAATTCTGGGAGTTGGGGAATTCTGGGAATTGGGAAATTCTGGGAGTTGAAGTCCACAAGTCTGGAAGTTGGCCAGGTTGGACACCCTTGCATTAGATATATTCCTACAATCCATACCACAGCTGAACTGATGGCTCAGGGTCACCACACAATAAATTGTCACTTAAGACTTTGGCATCTCTCTGGAAGCATAAAACATAAGAGATATATATCTCCCTTTTTTTGGAAACATAGAAGCAGGTGGAGAAGACATCACCAGACAAACCATTTCGGTACAAACCAGCTTCATAATTTATGTTGCACTGTCTGGATTTTATATATTCATAATGAACTGGCTGACCCTTAATTTGAGCATCATTTCTCATTATTTCCTGATCCCTTCTTAAACGTCCACTGAAATCTCTCACATTGTGCCAGGTCTGTGCCCAATATATGGAGAAGATGGGCAATCAAGTATCCTACAACAGATAGGGCATCTCATTAGACATAGTGGGTGCAATCTGGGAATTTTGAGAGGAGAAGCAGAGTGGTAGGGCAGACAATTCCAAAAAAAAGTACTAGAACATTTTAAAATAAATTTAATGCATTATATCTCCCACAGAGACAGGACAGTCATTTAGCTATCAGTTGGAGGATTTGAAAATGTGGGAAAGATAAGGTAAAGCCAGCAGTTCCAATAATCTCTGAAGCCACTGGCAAGCCATCCAAATGTCATGTGTAAAGCTTTGATTTATGAGGCTCTGAACGTTTTTAATATTATTTCTTTGTCGATTTCAATTTCAACTTTTGCTTCCGGGTTTTGACCTTTAATGCCTTACGTGCCTTGACACTGAGGTATTCCCCGAATCATCTTTACTCTGTTTTCATTGACTCACTATGGGACTGCTGGAGAATTTACTAGTGGGCCTCAAATCTGGAAGACGAGAGGGATGGAGACCAACTAGCTGTCCTGTGAAATCCAGACAGCCCCCAGGAAATTATTTAAAAGTTTGGCCTACTGGTTAAGGCAGGAGATCATGAGTTCTAGCCCCACTTTAGTCAGAGAGGGCCAGGTTTTTCACCAAAGCACCAGAGGGCAGGACGAGAAACAATGGTTGGAAACTGACCAAAGAGAAAAGCAACCTGGAATTAAGGAGAAAGTTCCTGACTGTGAGGACAATCAACCAGTGGAACGGCTTGCCACCAGAAATCGTGGATGCTCCATCACTGGAGGTTTTTAAGAAGAGACTGGACAATCACCTGTCTGAGATGGTATAGGTTCTTCTGCTTGAGCAGGGGGCTGGACTAGAAGACCTCCAAGGTCCCTTCCAGCTCTATTCTATTCTATTCTATTCTATTCTATTCTATTCTATTCTATTCTATTCTATTCTATTCTATTCTATTCTATTCTATTCTATTCTATTCTATTCTATTCTATTCTATTCTATTCTATTCTATTCTATTCTATTCCTCTACTCTACTCTACTCTACTCTACTCTACTCTACTCTACTCTACTCTACTCTACTCTACTCTACTCTACTCTACTCTACTCTAGATAGACTAGATAGCTGTTTGTCTGAAATTGTGGATGCTCTGTCCCTGGAAGCTTTTAAGAAGAGGCTAGACAGTCACCTGTCTGAGATGGTATAGGTTCTCCTACTCGAGCCGGGGGCTGGACTAGAAGACCTCCAAGGTCCCTTTCAGCTCTATTCTATTCTGCACTGCAAGGAAAGAATTCTAGGTTTCCTCTTTGGTACCTACAGTTTTTGTTTCTGTTTTAAAAAAAGAGGATCAAAATTAGGTAGAGTGAAGAACCCTTCCTAGGTGAAGCCTTAAAGATCAATTGCCAAAGTACAGCTAGTTCTCGACTTATGACTACAATTGAGGTCAAACTCTCTGTTGTTAAACGAAACAGTAGTGAAGGGTGTTTGGCCCCATTTTATGACCTTCCTTGCCACAGTTGTTAAGTCAGTCACAACAGTTGTTTAACAACATGGTTGTTTAGTGAATCTGGCTTTCCCCGTTGACTTTGCTTGTCAGAAGGTCACAAAAAGGGGATCACAGGCCCCCCGGGGACACTGCAAACCGTCATAAATGTGAGTCAGTTGCCAAGCGCCTGAATTTTAATAATAATAATAATAATAATAATAATAATAATAATAATAATAATAATAATAATAATAATAATAATGTTGGAAGGGACCTTGGAGGTCATCTAGTCCAACCCCCTGCTCAGGCAGGAAACCTTATACCATTTCAGGCAAATGGCTGTCCAGTCTCTTCTTAAAAACCTCCAGTGTCGGAGCATTCACCACTTCTGGAGGCAGGTTGTTCCACTGGTTAATTGTTCTAACTGTCAGGAAGTTTCTTCTCAGTTCTAACTTGGTTCTCTCCTTGATTAGTTACTATCCGTTGCTTCTTGTCCTGCCTTCAGGTGCTTTGGAAAATAGCTTGACTTCCTCTTATTTGGGGCAACCCCTGAGAGATTGGAAGGCTGCTATCCTGTCACCCCTCGTCCTTCTCTTAATTAAACTAGAGTCATAACCAATTCCAGCAACCGTTCGTTATATGTTTTAGCCTCCAGCCCCCTAATCACTTTTGTTGCTCTTCTTTGCACTCTTTCTAGAGTCTCAACACCTTTTCTACATTGTGGTGACCCAAAATGGATGCAGGATTCCAAGTGTGGCCTTATCAAGGCCTTGTGAAGTGGGATTAATACTTCATGTGATCTTGATTCTATCCCTGTGTTAATGCAGCCTAGCACTGTGTTGGCTTTTTTGGCAGCTGCAGCACACTGCTGGCTCATATTTAAGTGATTGTCCACTAGGACTCCGAGATCCCTCTCACAGTTGCTACTATTGAGCAAGATACCACCTATGCTACACCTGTTCCTTTGTTTTTTCTTGTCTAAGTGTCGAGGGGGAGGCTGCAATGGTCGTAAGTGTGAAAAACGGTCATAGGTCACCTTTTCCTGTGCCGTTGTAACTTTGAACAGTAATGAAATGAACGGTCGTAACTGGAGGACTACCTGTAGTCACTCCCATGGTACGTGGACAATATTTTAACTAGGATAAGCAAGTTTCCTAGATTAAACCGCCTTGAGAAGGTTTCCTGATTGTCAGCTTCCAATGTCCTCTAAATCAAATTTTAAGTGCTTCTTATTTATTTATTTTCGTGACTAGATTTGGAAGCTGCCGGAGAGCAGATGACTCTGGAGGATGTTAAGATTTATGCTAAAACTTTAGATTTTACTTAATAGGAATATCTCTTTAAAGGGGAAAAGGGAAATCTTATGTACAGCCTGCTCCCTTCTACCAAAAAATGGCAGTTTCCCACAAATAATATCTGATGGAGAGAATACTTACGTTGTGAAATGGGTGATATATAAATCTACATCAATTACATAAATACATAAACCGTAACAGGATAGGCAGAAAAAGGTTAGACGGAAGAGCCCAACAATTTTTCCTTCTGTCCTTGCTCAGCGGAATATGACTCATAGAGCTATTGTTTATTTCCGACATTAGGAGCAGAAATCTTTTTTTCCCCCCAAGGAAATCCAATACCTCCCATCCTGTTAACACAACAAATAATCAAGGGAACCAGCATGACATTCCCTAAAACACTACAAAGAACTATTCCAAATGGAGTTGTTCCGTTCCTAGAACAAGATGGCCGGTCTAATGTTTAAGACACCAAGTTAAATAACAGGAGACTGTGAATTCTAGTGCTGCCTTAGGCAACCAGCTGGCTAGGTGAGTTTGGACCAGTCGCCAGGAAACTGTGAGTTCTAGTCCTGCCTTAGGCATGAAAACCCACTGGGTGACTTTGGACCAATCACCAGGAGGCTGTGAGTTCCAGTCTTGCCTGAAGCATGAAAACCCACTGGTTGACTTTGGGCCAATCACCAGGAGGCTGTGAGTTCTAGTCTTGCCTGAAGCATGAAAACCCACTGGTTGACTTTGGGCCAATCACCAGGAGGCTGTGAGTTCTAGTCTTGCCTGAAGCATGAAAACCCACTGGTTGACTTTGGGCCAATCGTGTGTTCTAGTCTCGCCTGAAGCATGAAAACCCACTGGTTGACTTTGGGCCACTCACCAGGAGGCTGTGAGTTCTAGTCTTGCCTGAAGCATGAAAACCCACTGGTTGACTTTGGGCCAATCACCAGGAGGCTGTGAGTTCTAGTCTCGCCTTAAGCATGAAAACCCACTGGTTGACTTTGGGCCAATCACCAGGAGGCTGTGAGTTCTAGTCTCGCCTGAAGCATGAAAACCCACTGGTTGACTTTGGGCCACTCCCGCCTTAGGCATGAAAATCCACTGGGTGACGTTGGACCAATCACCAGGAGAGTTCTAGTCCCGTCTTAGGCATGAAAGCCAACTGGCTGACTTTGGACCAATCACCAGGATTCTGAGAGTTCTAGTCCTGCCTTAGGCATGAAAACCCACTGGGTGACTTTGGGCCAATCACCAGGAGGCTGTGAGTTCCAGTCTCGCCTGAAGCATGAAAACCCACTGGTTGACTTTGGGCCAATCACCAGGAGGCTGTGAGTTCTAGTCTTGCCTGAAGCATGAAAACCCACTGGTTGACTTTGGGCCAATCACCAGGAGGCTGTGAGTTCTAGTCTTGCCTGAAGCATGAAAACCCACTGGTTGACTTTGGGCCAATCGTGTGTTCTAGTCTCGCCTGAAGCATGAAAACCCACTGGTTGACTTTGGGCCACTCACCAGGAGGCTGTGAGTTCTAGTCTTGCCTGAAGCATGAAAACCCACTGGTTGACTTTGGGCCAATCACCAGGAGGCTGTGAGTTCTAGTCTCGCCTTAAGCATGAAAACCCACTGGTTGACTTTGGGCCAATCACCAGGAGGCTGTGAGTTCTAGTCTCGCCTGAAGCATGAAAACCCACTGGTTGACTTTGGGCCACTCCCGCCTTAGGCATGAAAATCCACTGGGTGACGTTGGACCAATCACCAGGAGAGTTCTAGTCCCGTCTTAGGCATGAAAGCCAACTGGCTGACTTTGGACCAATCACCAGGATTCTGAGAGTTTTAGTCCTGCCTTAGGCATGAAAGCCAGCTGGGTGACTTGGGGTCAACCACATTCTTTCATCCCAACCACTTCCCAGGGCTAGAGGAAGGAATGTTAGGTATGATTAGCAACTTGAGTTATTTAGAAAAATAAAAGTGGGATATAAATCAATCAATAACAAAATAACAAGAATTTCTTTTCTGGAAGGCTCGTCACCCAGGAGCATTCTGGGACGTCATCACTCCTGGTTGCTCATAGAACCAAATAAAAATAATAATTACAATCACTTATGAGCCGTAGTGGCGCAGTGGTCAGAGTGCAGTACTGCAGGCTACTTCTGCTGACTGCTGGCTGCCAGCAGTTCAAATCTCACCGGCTCAAGGTTGACTCAGCCTTCCATCCTTCCGAGGTCGGTAAAATGAGGACCCAGATTGTTACAGAGAGGTCTGTAAAGCATTGTGAAGCAGCATATATGTGTAAGTGCTATTGCTACTGCTTCCTCCCTCCCTCCCTCCCTCCCTCCCTTCCTTCCTTCCTTCCTTCCTTCCTTCCTTCCTTCCTTCCTTCCTTCCTTCCTTCCTTCCTTCCTTCTCCCTCCATCTCTCTCTGGTGGCAGTGTGCTTAGAATGCAATATTGCAGGCAAACTCTGCCCACCGCCAGGAGTTCGATCCTGACAGGACTCAAAGTTCTCAGCCTTCCATCCTTCGGAGGTCGGTAATATGAGGACCCAAATTGTTGGGGGGGGGGAAATGTGCTGACTCTGTAAACCGCTTAGAGAGAGGGCTGTAAAGCCCCGTGAAGCGGTATATAAGTCTAAGGGTTATTGCTATTGCTATTGAAAAACCTCCGTAATGGTCTTTCTGTTGTGGAGACTGGGGAAAAAATAAATAAAAAGCAACTCCTTTTTGCCGGAAGTCTCCATTACACTCAGAGTCTGTCGATCGCCAACATTAAATTGCCTTTCCATCTATCAGGCTGGAGCGTCTTTCTCTCCGAGAAACCAATAGTCATGCCAGCAGCTGAGAAGATGCTGAGTCACACCGCAAATCAAATTCAGCAGAAATCTCTCCCTTTCGCCTATTATTCCTCTTCCCTCTCCTTCTCCTGCTGGAAAGAAAGAAAGAAAGAAAGAAAAAGAAAGAAAGAAAGAAGAAAGAAAGAAAGAAAGAAAGAAAGAAAGAAAGAAAGAAAGAAAGAAAGAAAGAAAGAAAGAAAGAAAGAAAGAAAGAAAGAAAGAAAGAAAGAAAGAAAGAAAGAAAGAAAGAAAGAAAGAAAAGTGAATTCCAGGTCTAGGTGGAGAGAGAGAGAGAGAGAGAGAGAGAGAGAGAAGGAGAGAAAGAGAGGAGAGAGAGGAGAAAGAGAGAGAAGGAGAGGAGAGAGAGAAGGAGAGAGAGGAGAGAGAGAAGGAGAAAGAGGAGAGAGATAGAAGAAGAGAGAGAGGGGGAGAGAGGAGAGAAAGGAGAGAGGAGAGAGAGAGTGAAGGAGAGAGAGGAGAGAGAGAAGGAGAGGAGAGAGAGGAGAGAGATAGAATAAGAGAGAGAGAGAGGAGAGAGAGAAGGAGAGAGAGAGGGAAGGAGAGGAGAGAGTGAAGGAGAGAGAGGAGAGAGAGAAGGAGAGAGGAGAGAGAGAGTGAAGAAGAGAGAGGAGAGAGAAGGAGAGAGGAGAGAGAGAGTGAAGGAGAGAGAGGAGAGAGAGAAGGAGAGAGAGGAGAGAGATAGAATAAGAGAGAGAGAGAAGGAGAGAGAGAAGGAGAGAGAGAAGGAGAGAGAAAGAGAGGAGAGAGTGAAGGAGAGAGAGGAGAGAGAGAAGGAGAGAGAGAGAGAAGGAGAGAGAAGGAGAGAGGAGAAAGAGAAGGAGAGAGAGGAGAGAGAAAGAGAGAGAGAGAAGGAGAGAGAGAAGGAGAGAGAGAGAGAGCAGGAGAGAGAGAAGGAGAGAGAGGAGAGAGAGTGAAGGAGAGAGAGGAGAGAGAGAAGGAGAGAGAGAGAGAGAGAGAGGAGAGAGAGAGAGGAAAGCTTTTACACATATTACCCAGCATGAGGTCCATCTGAGATGCACTCCGGAGCCTTCAGAAAAAGGAGGACAAGGAAAAAAAGGTCTCGCAGCAAATCTTCTTGTTTGCTTGTTCCTTGAAAGTCACCTCTCCAGCTCCCCTTTTCGGACCCTAATTGTCCATTCTCATCACCGAGCCATCATTTCCGATTTAAAAACCGTGGGGGACCTTCAACCCTTCATAAGATAAGTGTAAGGACAATTTGATTCACTGTGATGAGGACATTGGGAGTGTGAAGGCAACCGCCTTCCCATCAAGGAGACGTGACTTGCTTCAACAAGCAACCCTGACTGCCTTGCAGCTCTTTGACTGGGCTTTGCAATCAGCCAGAGGAGACGTGAGCGCTGCGTGTGTAGAGGTTTCTCACTGTTACAGAGCTTAGCAGAAGAAGTGAGTTGGAAGGGATCTTGGAGGTCATCTAGTCCAACCCCCCTGGTAGAGGGTCTCCGGCTTGAGCAGGGGCTTGGACCAGAAGGCCTCCAAGGTCCCTTCCAACTGTGGTTTTCTGTTACTCAGCCTGTTTCAGAAACTGGATCTGATGTCAGAAGTTGAATCGATTCAGCAATTGATGGTCTTTCAGTCTGGCCTCTTGACCCGAATCCTCAGGACTTGGGCTTGGCTAGTCTAAAGAAAAGAAGAAACAGGGGAGACATGATAGCAGTGTTCCAGGAGTTGAGGAGCTGCCACCAAGAAGAGGGGGTCAAACTATTCTCCAAAGCACCAGAGAGCAGGGCAAGAAACAATGATTGGAAACTGACCAAAGAGAGAAGCAACCTGGAATTAAGAGAAAGTTCCTAACAGGCAGGACAATTAACCAGCGGAACAGATGTTGCCTCCAGAAATCGTGGGCACTCCATCACTGGAGGTTTTTAAGAAAAGGCTAGACAGTTACTTGTCTGAGATGGTACAGGTTCTCCTGCTTGAGCAGGGGGCTGGACTAGAAGACCTCCAAGGTCCCTTCCATCTTCTCTTCTCTTCTCTTCTCTTCTCTTCTCTTCTCTTCTCTTCTCTTCTCTTCTCTTCTCTTCTCTTCTCTTCTCTTCTCTTCTCTTCTCTTCTCTTCTCTTCTCTTCTCTTCTCTTCTCTTCTCCTCTACCCTACCCTACCCTACCCTACCCTGTTCTATTCTATTCTATTCTATTCTATTCTATTCTATTCTATTCTATTCTATTCTATTCTATTCTATTCTATTCTATTCTATTCTATTCTATTCTATTCTATTCTATTCTATTCTATTCTATTCTATTCTATTCTATTCTACTCTACTCTACTCTACTCTACTCTACTCTACTCTACTCTATTCTATTCTATTCTGATTCCATTTGGATATTCAAACAAATGGAGAAAAGCCATGTCCTTGCGCACATGAAAGCAGAAAGCATCTGCATTAATTTTAGAGGCACCCAATGTAATGTCTAATTGTATCTTCACTTACCAATTCAATCTGGAAAGTCAATTTAAGCCAGAGACTGACTGTATCTTTAAATTAGAATATTTGCACAGCTCTAGTTAGAAAAGTGTGGAAATATCTTATTATAAATCCTGCAGACGTTTTGGCTTAAAGCCAATTTTTCTCCTGGACTCAACGCTCTTCCTTTATAACATGTAAAAAAAAAGGTTTATTAAATTTATCTATTTGACAGAGCCTTCTGTAACTTTGCCCATTGCCAAATTTGTAACCGCATTTTTGATTTGCTGGTAACCTAGATGTTCATTTGTACATATCTATTTCCGGTCATGTCTACACCGTTCCCGTTAAAAGAAATAATATGTGGCCTCCGTTCTTGTCTATACAAAAGGATTTTTTTTAAAGTGTCAAATTAATGGGGTGGCCTTGCCCTTGCTACAGAGAAAACTGGATTAAAAGCAAAATCACCAAGCGCTGCCATTCTTTATTATTAGTAGACATACTTTGTTCCAATCTGTTACTTGGCAACCCTGTTTGTGTGCTTCAATTATATTTAGGGTAGCTAAAATATCATTCCTTCTGGCTGCATACAAGGAAGAGGTGAGAGACGTTTTTTTGTGTTGTTTTTTTTTGGGTTGGGCCTAGTGAGGTACAAATAACATTAGATTATTACAGGTGTTTACATCTCTAGGAAAACGGCACGTAGAAGATGTCTTACAAGGCATGTGTTCTTTTCGATTGCATTGCATTAAATTGATCCAGAAAGGACATGTGCAAACACATTAATAAACAGTCTCACAATAACGCCCTCTTGGTCTTGATAAACGTATTAATTAAAAATGGGGAGAAAAAAAAAAGGAACTGGGGTTAGGGCATTGTGCTTAGCTAAATGTCCCTGGAGATTCTCAATCATCCAGTCATAGTTATCCCAAAGATGCTTTTTTTCCCCTCCCCCCATGGGGCAACTGGGCTTTCTTGTTGTTGTTGTTTTCTCTGAAGACGTTTCACTTTTCACCCGAGAAGCTTCTTCAGCTCTGACTGGCATTGTGCTGTAAACAAAAGAGCTCTGCAAATATTTATTTATTTTATTTATTTTTATTTTAATTCCATTTATATCCCGCCCTTCTCCGAAGACTCAGGGCGGCTTACAAGCTTAGCAGTAGCCTTCATTCTATGTATATGCCTGCTTATTAGGGCTTTCACACATCCCCCCCAAGCGGCATTTTACAAAGTCAGCTTATTGCCCCCAACAATCTAGGTCCTCATTTTACCTACCTCGGAAGGATGGAAGGCTGAGTCAACCTTGAGCCTGGTGGGACTCGAACCTGCACTAATTGCAGGCAGCTGGTGTTACTTAAGGAGGCATTAGCCCACTGCTCCACCAAGGCTCCACCAAGGCTCCAAATATCAGCTATGTAGCTCAAAGGTCTCCTCGTTTTACCTTTCACTATTTCAGACGTTGGGGGGGGGGGAAACAAAAACCCACATGTCATTCCAAACCAGCTATTGGGGGGAAATCAGGTACAGTATTCGGAGGCTTAATGATGAATTTTTTAGTCGGAAAAATGCCTGAAGATCCTGCATTTCTTTGTACAGTGAGTCATGATGTAGTGGAATGTAGTCTGGATTCCCAGGAGGGAGGGGGGGCTGCATTCCAGAGGACCAAGAGACAGCAAAGTTTAGATCGTTTGGTTGGGAGGAAGAGAATTGAGACGGCTTCTCCCTAGAACTATTCAAAATCTAATGTTGAAAGCAATTTCTTGAATTTGGCAAGATTTCTGTTTCTAGGTGAGGAACAATAAAGAAAATTTCATACATTCAATTTCACGGCTACTAAGATTGTTGGCCGGGCAGGTACAAAGACAGCCCGAGCAGGGATTGAAGCCTGGGAAATGGGACCCTTGTCAGTCAAAAGGAGTGCTGGTTTACCACCAGCTTATCAGATACTCAGGAGCCAAAGGCCTGGCAGAACAAGAAAATAACAGCCGATTGTGGGCCATCAACACTCCAGTCAACCGTTAGCAAGGCACCACATACATATGACTCATAGAATAGCCCAAAGCACATATTTCAGCATTAGTCTGAAGGCTCAGAAGGGTAAACCTCTGATCCCGGTGACTGACTCAGATTGGATCTTTCTTCCCTCCCTCCCTCCCTTCCACCTTCTTCCTTCCTTCCCTTCCTCCCTTCCTTCCCTCTTCTCTCCTCCTCTCCCTGTCCTTTCCACCCCCTCCCCCTTTCCCTCCCTCCCATCTCCTTCCTTTCTTCCTTCTCTCTCTTTCCTCTCCTCCCACTCCTGTCCTTTCTCTCCCTCCCCCTTTCTTCCCTCCCTCCCACCTTCTTCCTTCCCTCCTTCCTTCCTTCCCTCTTTTTCCCTCTCCTCCTGTCCCTTTCCTTTCTACCCCTCCCCCCTCTTTCTTCCCTTTTTCCCTCCTTCCCTTCTTTTCTCTCTCTTTCCTCTCCTCCCACCCCTGTCTTTTCTCTCCCTCCCCCTTTCTTCCCTCCCACCCACCTTCTTCCTTCCCTTTTTCCCCCTCCTCCTCTCCCGTTCCTTTCTTCCCCTCCCTCCCCTTTCTTCCCTCTTTCCCTCCTTTCCTCCTTCCTTCTCTCTTTCCTCTCCTCCCACCCCTGTCTTTTCTCTCCCTCCCCCTTTCTTCCCTCCCACCCACCTTCTTCCTTCCCTTTTTCCCCCTCCTCCTCTCCCGTTCCTTTCTTCCCCTCCCTCCCCTTTCTTCCCTCTTTCCCTCCTTCCCTCCTTCCTTCTCTCTTTCCTCTCCTCCCACCCCTGTCCTTTCTCTCCCTCCCCCTTTCTTCCCTCCCTCCCTCCCTCCCACTTCCTTCCTTCCTTCATTAATTCCTTCCTTCCTCTGTCCCTCTTTCTCT
The DNA here is from genome assembly GCF_964194415.1 of Vipera berus. Lineage (NCBI taxonomy): Eukaryota > Metazoa > Chordata > Lepidosauria > Squamata > Viperidae > Vipera > Vipera berus. The sequence continues at coordinate 4,325,735 of NC_138203.1, forward strand.
CCCTCCTTCCTTCCTTCCTTCCTTCCTTCCTTCCTTCCTCCCTTCCTTCCTTCCTTCCTCCCTTTCTCCTCCTCCTCCTCCTCCTCCTCCTCCTCTTCTGAGAAAGAAATGGAAAACTCCACTCTCACACAGTTGTAGTCAGCAACTATGTCAAGCAATTGGGTGTGGACGCATACACCCAACCCCTTGAACAATTGAGCACAGGGACACCACTGAACTGCACTATAAAAATCAAAGCAGGCTGTAGACTTAGTGACAACCCCTTCCCACCCCCCACCCCCCCAAAAAAAATCTGATTGGTGAGAATTTGGATGGGTTTGGAAGAAAAAAAATAAAAAAACCCCGATTACCCTAAAAGTAAGGGGGATCAACCCCTTTTGGAGAAGGATTTCAGAACTGGCCTGCGTTTCAATGCCAACTTGTCCACGGAGAAGAGAGAAGATTTAAGCAAAATGAAGGAAAGGGGGAAAGGTGTTTTCTTTCCCCCAACAGAAATAATCATTGAGGTGTTGGCTCCTTTAGGAAATGTATGTCACCTAGCAACCACATGCCCCACCCCTCCTTTTCATCTGGGGGTGGGGGAGAGAAAGTCTAGTGCTTCTGCCTAGAAGCTTGATAAGCTGCTTCTAAGGAACACCCAGCACTTAAAGCAAAGCCTTTGCTGGCTGTTTTGTTTTCTCGTTTACTTTGAAAAATGTTGCTTTAAACTAAGAGGCAGCTTTTAGCTAAGCGCTGCTCGACAAAAGAGGTTTTCATAAGGACCTTGGCGGATAGAGACTGAGGCTTTTCTCTCTCTCTCTCTCTCTCCTGGGCTATAGATAAATAAGGAGAGCCGTATGGGTAATTTACAATTTAAATTGTTGTGTAGTGGATTCTTGGGAAGCAGTAGGCGAGATGAGAGGGTTCAAGCGGGAACATTGTTTTATTGTAGAAACAGGAACAGAACTGAGAACAGAGGCTTCTGCGCAGCTACTTATACGGTTGGCCACTAGGCGGCGGCCAATAGGTTTAAAGGAACCTTCTCCCCTAGTGAAGCTCTGCTGGGCTCTTGCCTGTTGCTGTGCGAGGCGCAGTGTGCTGGCAAAACAAGAAATCAGCCAGCCTGTGGTGCCAATCTCCAGTCACTCTGTGCTTGAGTGACTCCTTTGTAGTGCGTACCATACGTTCGGCCTGCCCGTTAGTCAAGGGGTGAAAGGGGGCTGATGTTGCATGCCTTATGAGGTTAGTCCTCAAGAAGGCTTGAAACTCTGCTGCTGTGAACTGGGCCCCATTGTCTGATACTATGACGTCCGGTAGACTGTGTGTGGCAAACAGCTTTCTAAGCACCTAGATGGTCCTAGCAGTAGTCATGGTTGAAATTGGAATTACTTCCAGCCATTTAGAGTGGCTGTTGACCACTATCAAGAATAGCTGATCTGGACTGTTGACATGTGTAACACCCATGTACTTGGGCCTCAATAGTCTTATCTAATCCTGGCCACCATAGGTAGCTTCATGCCAATGCCTTCATCTGGACTATACCCGGATGTCCCTCATACACGGTTTCTTAATGAACTGGAGACAATAACCCTGCTCCCCCATAAAATGCAGCCTTTGTGAGCTGAAAGCTCATGTCTACATGTGAAGTAGCTCTGGAACTCAGGTCCAGGGCTGTTTTCAAGCCACCCAGTATGAATCCATGACAAGACTCTACTTAAAACCTTGTCTGCAGCGGTTTCTGCAGCCACATCCCCAGCATGGAGGGGAAATTCAGGCAAATCCTGAATTGACAAAATGCGAGCTGCTGGAGCCAGATCTGGCTCTACCTGTGGCAGTGGCAACCTGCTAAGGCCGTCTGCATGGCCCATGTCTTTGCTGGGTTTGTGAACCAGCCTGTATCTGTAGGCTGACATGAAAATGGACCACCTTAACATCCTAGGGGACAGAATTTGAGGCATCTGCCTATCAGTAGTAAATAACCCCAACAGTGGCTTGTGGTCAGTGAAGACCGTGAATTCCCTACCATACAAGTAATCATGGAATTTCTTCACCCCGGCCACAATGGCCAAAGCCTCCTTGTCAATCTGAGCATAATTGCGCACAGCTGAGGACAATGTCCTTGAATAATAGGCAATGGGGACTTGAGTCCCATCACTTGACAAATGGCTTAGGACAGCCCCCACCCCATAAGGGGATGCATCACGTGCAATGCATACAGGCAATGACTCTTTAAAGTGAGTGAGGACTGAATAATAATAATAATAATAATAATAATAATAATAATAATAATAATAATAATAATAATAATAATAATAATAATAATAATAATAATAATAATAATAATAATAATAATAATAATAATATAAAGTTGGAAGGGACCTTGGAGGTCATCTAGTCCAACCCCCTGCTCAGGCAGGAAACCCTATACCATTTCAGGCAAATGGCTGACTAGTTTTCTAGTAGTGACTTTACTGCCTTAAAACTGCTTTGGTGAACCTTGGACCACTTCCACGGGGTGTTTTTGTCTAAGAGCCGGTGTAACGGCTCTGCCACTGCAGCCTTGTTAGGAAGGAACGCATGGTACAAATTAAGGAGACCCAGGAATGCCTGAAGCTCTCCTTTAGACCTGGGGCTAGGTGCCAGCTGAATGGCCTTCATCTTGGACTTGGCAGGGTGGATGCCTTCAGCATCAATACGGAAACCCAGGAACTCAGTAGAAGGGACCCCAATGCTATACTTATTCTTTTTAAGTTTAAGGCCTGCTTCTCAGAACCGTTGAAGGACGGCTTTAAGCCTCCTCGCAAGCACCTCAGTGGACTCACCGCCGATGAGCACATCGTTGAAATAAGGGCAAATCCCCGGAATGCCCTTGAGCGTACGCTCCATGACTCCTTGAAAAATCCCAGGGGCTACGCTAACCCCGAATTGGAGGCATTTGACTTTAAAAGCCCTCCTGTGTGTAACAATGGCTTGTGCAGCTGCTGTGGCCTTGTCCACAGGTAACTGCTGATAGGCCTGTGCCAAATCTAATTTTGCAAATACAGTACCCCCTTGCAGCGATGCCAAGATGTGGCAAATGAATGGCACTGGGTACGCATGCTGCTTAAGTGCCCTATTTATAGTGCACTGGTAAGAAGGCAATGGTAAACAGACTCCAAAATTCTTGCCAAGAAAATTTCAAGGACTAGTTCATGTAGTGACTAGGTATCAATACTGATTCGAAGGCATACTGTGTTCCTTTAGCCAGGAAGGGTCAACCTAAAATCAGACTAACAACCCTGTAGATTTCTTTTTAACCCTTGTTGAGAACACGGAGTAGTCCAAGATACTTCAATAGAATAGAGGTGGAAGGGACCTTCGAGGTCTTCTAGTCCAACCCCCTGCTCAGGCAGGAAACCCTATATCATTTCAGACAAAGTGTTGTCCAACCTCTTCTTAAAAACTTCCAACATCTGGAGGCAAGTTATTCCACTGATTAATTGTTTTAACAATTAGGAAATTTCCCCTTAATTCCTACATTGCTTCTCTCCTTGATGAGTTTCCAACCATTGTTTCTTGTCTTGGCCCCTTGTGCTTTGGTGAACAACCTTCCCCCTTCTGCCTTGTGGCAGCCCCTCAGATACTGGAACCCTGCTATCATGTCTCCCCTATTTCTTCTTTTCTTCAGACTGGCCAAACCCAAGTCCTGCAGCCATTCTTCATATGTTTTAGTCTCCAGACCTGGGATCATCTTAATTGCTCTTCTCTGAACTTTTCCCAAGGTCTCAACATATTTTAGTAGTATCGTGACCAAAATTGGCTGCAGTATTCCAGGTGTGGCCTCACTAGGGTTTTAAAAAGCGGTACTAATACTTTGAGTTATCTTAATTCTATGCCTCTGTTTATATCCCAAGTGGAATTTTTTGTTTGTTTGTTTTAAGCCGAAGGATAATTTACTAAGGAATGAACACACTATCTTTCCATTTCTACGTTTCATAGAGATGTTCTTCCTTTGTAGATTGATTTCTGATTGAAATGTCCTAGTGTCCATTTCTGTTCTGGTGGATACATTCCAAATGTGGCCTCTAACCTTTGTTTTTTTCTATTTGCACATCTCCACATAATTAGGTGAGATATTTTGCACACTAGATGGAGCTTGCACAATGCAACTGCCTCAGGGTTTTCACCACTCCCTTAGCCCAATGCTGAAACTTCATTGTATTTCATGACACATTTAGAGTGGATAGGATAGGATAGGATAGGATAGGAAAGAATAGAATAGAATAGAATAGAATAGAATAGAATAGAATAGAATAGAATAGAATAGAATAGAATAGAATAGAATAGAATAGAATAGAATAGAATAGAATAGAATAGAATAGAATAGAAAATATGGAATAGAATAGAATAGAATAGAATAGAATAGAATAGAATAGAATAGAATAGAATAGAATAGAATAGAATAGAATAGAATAGAATAGAATAGAATAGAATAGAATAGAATAGAATAGAATAGAATAGAATAAGCAATGGGATATAGAATATCATAGAATAAGCAATGGGAAATAGAATAGAATAGAATAGAATAGAATAGAATAGAATAGAATAGAATAGAATAGAATAGAATAGAATAGAATAGAATAGAATAGAATAGAATAGAATAGAATAGAATAGAATAGAATAGAATGGAATGGAATGGAATAGAATAGAATAAGCAATGGGATATAGAATAGAATAGAATAGAATAGAATAGAATAGAATAGAATAGAATAGAATAGAATAGAATAGAATAGAATAGAATAGAATAGAATAGAATAGAATAGAATAGAATAGAATAGAATAGAATAGAATAGAATAAGCAATGGGATATAGAATATCATAGAATAAGCAATGGGAAATAGAATAGAATAGAATAGAATAGAATAGAATAGAATAGAATAGAATAGAATAGAATAGAATAGAATAGAATAGAATAGAATAGAATAGAATAGAATAGAATAGAATAGAATAGAATAAGCAATGGGATATAAAATAGAATAGAATAGAATAGAATAGAATAGAATAGAATAGAATAGAATAGAATAGAATAGAATAGAATAGAATAGAATAGAATAGAATAGAATAGAATAGAATAGAATAGAATAGAATAGAATAGAATAGAATAAGCAATGGGATATAGAATAGAATAGAATAGAATAGAATAGAATAGAATAGAATAGAATAGAATAGAATAGAATAGAATAGAATAGAATAGAATAGAAGAATAGAATAGAATAGAATAGAATAGAATAGAATAGAATAGAATAGAATAGAATAGAATAGAATAGAATAGAATAGAATAGAATAGAATAGAATAGAATAGAATAGAATAAGCAATGGGATATAAAATAGAATAGAATAGAATAGAATAGAATAGAATAGAATAGAATAGAATAGAATAGAATAGAATAGAATAGAATAGAATAGAATAGAATAGAATAGAATAGAATAGAATAGAATAGAATAGAATAAGCAATGGGATATAGAATAGAATAGAATAGAATAGAATAGAATAGAATAGAATAGAATAGAATAGAATAGAATAGAATAGAATAGAATAGAATAGAATAGAATAGAATAGAAGAATAGAATAGAATAGAATAGAATAGAATAGAATAGAATAGAATAGAATAGAATAGAATAGAATAGAATAGAATAGAATAGAATAGAATAAGCAATGGGATATAAAATAGAATAGAATAGAATAGAATAGAATAGAATAGAATAGAATAGAATAGAATAGAATAGAATAGAATAGAATAGAATAGAATAGAATAGAATAGAATAGAATAGAATAGAATAGAATAGAATAGAATAGAATAGAATAGAATAGAACTGGAAGGAACCTGGAAGGTCTTCTAGTCCAGCCCCCTGCTCAAGCAGGAGAACCCATACCATTTCAGACAAGTGACTGTCTTGTCTCTTCTTTACAGTGTGTGTACGAGCACAGTGTGCACAGCACTCACCATGGATGACTTACAGAACCTGTTCAAGCGAGACATTTCTTTCCCTTCCTCGGTTTTGCACCCCATTCAATTGTCTTCTCACATTTTAAATTGCCCTTGTTGATGCTCATTGAGGTGACGCCCCCCCGCCCCGCTTGCTTCTGACAGTGAAGTGTTTTTGCAAGTTTGCCTGTCTTGTTGCAACCCACCCACCCACCCATCCACCCCCCCTGCCGAAACCCTCTTCCTTTCTTTCCAAGAAGCCCATAAGGAAAACACCTTTGTCGGCCGCTAATTGACAGCTCCGTCTTCCTCCTTAACACTAATGGGCATCCTTGATAGACTTCCTGTTCTTTGCCACACGCTTTGGTGAAATGCGTCAGTGGGTTGGTCGGAGCACCTATATTATGCTGCTGCCTTTATGCCACTGCCATAAAGCTGATGCTCTTTGGATAGGCAGATCAATAGCCTCCGTGCAATAGGAGGACACATTACGTATTGATGTTCTGGGTTCATTGTGTTAACATTTAGCTACAGGTGTAGCTAAGTATGCAGTCACTATCCTGGCAACGTCGAATTCAGCTCTTCTTTCTTCCTTCACCCCCCCCCCTTTTTTTTTCTCCTTAACTATTGTTTTGATCATAGCTGACTAATTGTGTTTGGTCTGATTGTGTAATGCTGTGCACAAATTATCTTGGGAGATGCAGCCAAGGAGACAGTTGGATAAGAGACAGCTTAGCTTGCAGCAGGAATGTGAGTGGGGGAAAGAGGCTGTGAGGAACCCCCTTCTTAGTTTCCTAGGCTGTAAAAGAGATGGAAGGGGGAGGGGGAGAGATATGGTAGGATAGGAGCAGATTGAGCCCGAGGCAGGGGTCAAATGCCCCGTCAATCGAGAGTCCCTTCACACCCACAAGAGATCTAAGTCCAGCCCACCTTGAAAACTTATGACTCTTATCTACCACCAATATGCTTGGGCTCTTAGTAGCTCAGATTCTTGTAGAGAACTTAAGCTCACAATAAATCTTTGTACCCATTTGAACTGTCTGGATCTCCTGATTTCCCTGGTGCTGAACATAGCAATAGCAATAACGCTTAAGACTTATATGCCACTTCACAGTGCTCAATAGCCCTCTCTAAGAGGTTTACAGTCAGCATGTTGCCCCCAACCATCTGGCTCCTCATTTTACTAACTTTGGAAGGATGGAAGGCTGAGTCAACCTTAAGCCCTATCAGGATCAAACTCCAGGCTGTGGGCAGAGTTTGTTTGCAATATGGCATTCTAACCACAGGGAGGGAAGGAAGGAAGGAAGGAAGGAAGGAAGGAAGGAAGGAAGGAGGAAGGAAGGAAGGAAGGAGAAGGAAGGAAGGAAGGAAGGAAGGAAGGAAGGAAGGAAGGAAGGAAGGGGAAGGGAGGGAGGAAGGGAGGGAGAGAGGAAGGAATGGAGGGAACAAAAAATGGAGGGAGGGAGGAAGGAAGGAACAGAAGGAGGGAGGAAGGAACAGAGGGAAGGAAGGAAGGAAGGAACACAGGGAAGGGAGGGAGGAAGGGAGGGAGGGAGGAAGAGAAGGAAGGAAGGAAGGAAGGGAGGGAGGGAGGGAGAGAGGAACAGAGGGAAGGAAGGAAGGAAGGAAGGAAGGAAGGAAGGAAGGAAGGAAGGAAGGAAGGAAGGAAGGAAAGATCAAACTATTTTCCAAAGCACCAGAAGGCAAGACAAGAAAAAATGGATGGAAACTAACCAAGGAGAGAAGCAACCTAAAACTAAGGAGAAATTTCCTAATGATGAGAACAATCAACCAATGGAATAGATTTCCTTCAGACATTGTGAGTGCTCCATCACTAGAGATTTTTAAGAAGAGATTGGACAGCCATTTGTCTGAAATGGTATAGGGCAGGGATGGCGAAACTTTTAGAGACTTAGTGCCCAAACTGCAGGAGGAACAGAGGGAAGGAAGGAAGGGAGGGAGGGAGGGAGGGAGAGAGGAACAGAGGGAAGGAAGGAAGGAAGGAACAGAGGGAAAGAAGGAAGGAAGGAAGAGAGGGAGGGAGGGAGGGAGGAACAGAAGGAAGGAGGGAGGAAGGAACAGAGGGAAGGAAGGAAGGAAGGAAGGAAGAAAGGAAGGAAGGAAGGAAGGAAGGAAGGAACAGAGGGAAGGAAGGAAGGAAGGAAGGAAGGAAGGAACAGAGGGAAAGAAGGAAGGAAGGAAGAGAGGGAGGGAGGGAGGGAGGAACAGAAGGAAGGAGGGAGGAAGGAACAGAGGGAAGGAAGGAAGGAAGAAAGAAAGGAAGGAAGGAACAGAGGGAAGGAAGGAAGGAAGGGAGGGAGGGAGGGAGGAACAGAAGGAAGGAGGGAGGAAGGAACAGAGGGAAGGAAGGAAGGAAGGAAGGAAGAAAGGAAGGAAGGAAGGAACAGAGGGAAGGAAGGAAGGAAGAGAGGGAGGGAGGGAGGAAAAGAAGGAAGGAGGGAGGAAGGAACAGAGGGAAGGAAGGAAGGAAGGAAGGAAGGAAGGAAGGAAGGAAGGAAGGAAGGAAGGAACAGAGGGAAGGAAGGAAGGAAGAGAGGGAGGGAGGGAGGAACAGAAGGAAGGAGGGAGGAAGGAACAGAGGGAAGGAAGGAAGGAAGGAAGGAAGGAAGGAAGGAAGGAAGGAAGGAAGGAAGGATTTCTGATATTTTTTTTGCCAGATTCCCACCAGGAAATTCCTCTGTGGGGAAGTTGGCAGGAAGTTGAAAATAACGTCTACTCTTTCCGCTAACTTGTCCATCCTTGGTCCTTCTGTTTTTCTGTTTAGAGGTGGAAATATATATCTGAAACAATGACCCAGTGAGTCATGGATGTCTAGTGTACAACTAAAGACCAACATAGGATGGTTAGGAAGAGGAAGGGAGCCAAAGCGTACACACTATGTCCAAAATAGTCATTTGGATGGATGAAGGTATTCTGGAAGACACCGTTGGTGGGATCAAAAGAAAACAAGGTATTTTATTCCACTCCCCACCCCACCCCTCAAAAAAAGAACCCCAAACAATTAGAAAGAAAAGCTACGTGATTCAGCTTTTTTTCCTCAGCCTTTGTTTATGTTCAGCCTTGGCTTTTTTTACCATCTGGTCTCCTGAAGTGAGCATGTAACAAATCCAAAATTTAGAAACAATATATGCATTTTCCTGGAAAGAACCTCTCTGCATTTATCTTGGTGAAAAATACAGTGTCACTTGACTTTAAAAACCTCTAGTTTTTTTTTTCCTTAAAGGCCCAAATTCCTTCACTTTGTGCTGGAACTGAGATGTCGGCTCAACAGTAGTAGAACGTTGAAGCAGTTTTGTTGCTATCTCATGTCCAAGTCTTCATGATCTCATGGACTATAGCACACCATCTCCCCCCCTATCCTCCATTGACTTCTGGAGCTTGCCCAAATTCATGTTTGTTGCCTCAATGACACTATCTAACCATCTCAAAATCCTCTGCCGCCCTCTTTCTCCTTCTGCCTTCCGTCTTTCCCAACATCGGGATCTTTTCCAAGGAGTCCTCTCTTCTCATTAGGTGGCCAAAGTATTTGAGGTTCAGCTTCAGCATCTGCCCTTCCAAAGGACAGCCAAGGGCTGATTTCCTTAGGATCGACTGATTGGATCTCCTTGCAGTCCAAGGGTCTTCTCCAACACCAATGGAATGATGTAGAAGTGGTAGGAATGAATGAATGACATGAATGAATTGCATCAGAATACGGAAGGATATTCAAAATAATTAATAATAATAATAATAATAATAATAATAATAATAATAATAATAATAATAATAATAATAATAATAATGATGATGATGATGATGATGATGATGATGTCAATAAGAAATACAAAAAAAGTCTGGATACTGGACGTGGCAGTGCCTGGAGACAGCAGAATAGACGAGAAAGAACTGGAGAAGATAAAATACAAAGACCTACAAATAGAAATAGAAAGACTGTGGCAAAGGCAACCAAGGGTGGTACCAATAGTAATAGGCGCCTTGGGTGCAATCCCAAAACAACTGGAGCACCACTTGAACACCATCATCGGCATTGACAAATTCGCCATCAGTCAATTGCAAGAGGCAGCCTTGCTGGGAACTGCTTCCATCCTGCGATGAGATCTGTAATACCATCAAACATCCACATCTGCCGATCCCAGGTCCTTGGTAAGGACTCAACAGGTAGACAAAAATGCCAAATCCAGTCTGAACATCTGGCTGACTGTGCAATGATCAATAATGATGATGATGATGATTAGAATGAGAGGGTGAAGATCTTGTGGGACTTCCGAATACAGACAGATTGCCATTTGGAACACAAAATGCCAGATATCACAGTCATAGAGAACTGAAGCGTACAGTTGATTGATATCGCTGTACCAGGAGATGCCAGAGTTGAAGAAAAAGAACTGGAAAAAATTACAAAATACCATGATCTGGCCATTGAAACTGCACGATTATGGATGAAACATGTAACAGTGATACCCATTGTCATCAGGGCACTGGGAACTATGTCCAAAAACTTTACAAAATACATCAAGAAACTGCAACTTCCTGCAATAACTCCAGCAAAGCTAAAAAAACTGTGCTACTCGGAACACCTTACATTTTAAGGAGATACCTGGTTGATACCTAGGATGCTGGCAGCAACCCGTGTCAACCATTAGTGCCAGTCAATTTGAATGCTCAGCTGACTGAGGTTCATGTTCAATGAATAAAAGAAACAACAACAACAACAACAATAACAAAGTTGGGAGGGACCTTGGAGATCATCTAGTCCAACCCCCTGCTCAGGCAGGAAATGCTATACCATTTCAGACAAATAGTTGTCCAGTCTCTTCTTAAAAACTTCCAGTGTTGGTGAATTCATAACTTCTGGAGGCAAGTTGTTCCACTAGTTAGTTGTTCTCACTGTCAGGAAATTCCTCCTTAGTTCTAGGTTGCTTCTCTCCTTGACTAGTTTCCATCCATTGCTTCTTGTCCCACCTTCAGGTGCTTTGGAGAATAGCTTGACTCCCTCTTCTTTGGGGCAGCCCCTGAGATATTGGAACACTGCTATCATGTCACCCCTAGTCCTTCTCTTCATTACACTAGACATACCCAATTTCAACAATATTCCTTATATGTCTTAGTCTCCAGTCCCCTGATCATTTTCATTGCTCTTCTCTGCACTCTTTCTAGTGTCTCAACATCTTTTTCACATCGTGGTGACCAAAACTGGATGCAGGATTCCAAGTGTGGCCCTACCAAGGCATTATAAAGTGGTATTAACACTTCACGTTCTCTTGATTCTATCCCTCTGTTAATGCAGCCTCGCACTGTGTTGGCTTTCTTGGCATCTGCAGCACACAGCTGGCTCACATGTAAGTGATTGTCCACTAGGACTTGGAGCACTCACAACTTCTAGTGGCATGTCATTCCACTGATTGATTGTTCTCATTGTTAGGAAATTTCTCCTTAGTTCCAGGTTGCTTCTCTCCTTGATTAGTTTCCATCTGTTGCTTCTTGTCCTGCCGTCAAGGGCTTTGGAGAATAACTTGTACATTTTATAATGCAGAGTCTCTTTTAGGCTAGATTTTACTCCTAGTGACTGCATGGCAATGTCTACAGTATGCACTTTTCCAGGAAATAATAATAATACAAAAGGGGCTGGCTATAGTTTCCTCCTGTTTTTCAACTTCCCACTCTTTCTTGCCCTTTTCCTGGTGATTCTTCAGCCCATTCCATCCCAGCCTCGCTCAAGGCTGCAGACCTTTGCAAGATCAGGCAGGACCCATCCTCCAGGGATGTCCATTCGTGACGGGGGACTTGTTCATAGCGCATGGCATCACAGTGTCAAGTTTGAAAAGCGAAAACGTGGGTGTGAAGAGAGGGAAAAAGCGGGAGGAGGAAGTGCCAGGTAGCTCTAACAAACCGCAATCTGTCATGAAGCTACATCTAATGAGCTACAATCTGTTTGGAATGGAGCTCTAACAAGCTATCATCTGTTTGCATATATTCTAGTCAGCCTGGGAATCGATGTCCAATCTTCCCCCTAGCGAGCACTCCAGATAGCTGGCAAGTGACTCTGAAGAAGCGTTTCCTCTAAAGAGACCGGGGAAAAAAAATGAAATTGTGTCTGGGACATTCCTTAACCCCCCCTTCACTTGCTACATTTCTGAATACAGCTCCTCTCTCTCTCTTTCTCTCCCTCCCCCTCCCCCTCCCCCTCTTTCTCCCTCTCCCTCTCTCTGTCTCTCTTCCCCCTCTCTTCCCCCTCTGTCTCTCTGTCTTTCTTTCTCTCCTTCTCTCTTCCTCTCCCCATCCCTCCCTCTCTCCACCCTCTCTCTCTCATTCTCTCCCTCTCCTTCTCCCTCTCCCCCCTCTCCCCTGTTTCTCCTTCTTCCCTTCCCCCCTCTCCTTCTCCTTCTCCATCTTCCCATCCCATCCCTCCCTCCCTCTCTCTCTCCCTCTCCTTCTCCCTCTCCCTCTTTCTCTCCCCCCTCTGTCTCTCCTTCTCCCCCTCCCCTTCTCTCCCCTTCTCCCTCTCCCTCTCCCCATCCCTCCCTCCCTCTTTCCCTCTCTCTCCCCTTCTCCCTCTCCCTCTCCTTCTCTCTTTCCCCATCCATCCCTCTCTCTCTCCCTCTCCCTCACCCCGTCTCCCAGGTTTAACACTGCCAGACTGGGGGTTGCAAAAACGCTGGCAGGGTTTGGTCCTAGAAATTAGCCTGGCTATCTACGCCCGTCTGAGAATGTGTGCTAATCTCCTGCAGCAGAGCCGTTAAAATAATTGATGAACGTGGGTTGGAGTCTCAGGAGTGGAGGACCGCGCGGGGGGGGGAGGGGAGGGGAGGGGGGAAAGAGAGAAGGGAAGGGGCGGGGGAGGAGGTACTGATTTCACTCCGGTAGCGTCAGAATTGCGTCAATTTGGGTTTCAACCACGTCTTCGGGCTCCGAGCTCGGTGAGTCAGAAGACCCGAACCAGCGGACAAGGGCTCGCGGATCGCTGGGACGGAGGGGAGGACCCAACCAAGCCTTGCCCCTCCCCTGCGCGAGTCTTCCCCCCCACCACCACCACCGCCGCCACTCGCGATTCCTCCTCTACCTCCGCCTCTTTCCGAAACCTTCCCGCTCTTTCGGGCTGGGGGTTGGTTGGCATCGCGTCGGAAAACAAGCCTCCTCTCCCGCCCCCCCCGCCCCGCCCCGGTTCGGTTGTGGTGGGGTGCGCGTGTGTGTTGTGTTGCCTTTTCGCTTGGATCCGCCGGAGGGAGAGAGAAGGGGTGGAAAGAGAGAAGAATCTTCAGCACCTTGGACAGCGCACGCAGCAAACAACATGGCTCCGATTACAGCCAGCAGAGAAGAATTTGGTAAGTTGATTTATTATTATTATTATTATTATTATTATTATTATTATTATTATTATTATTATTATTATTATTATTATTATTATTATTATTATTATTATTATTATTATTATTATTATTAGTATTATTAGTATTAGTATTATTAGTATTAGTATTATTAGTATTAGTATTAGTATTAGTATTAGTATTATTAGTATTATTAGTTTTATTAGTATTAGTATTAGTATTAGTATTAGTATTAGTATTAGTATTAGTATTTTAAAAAAAGAGAAATTCCCAAAATGCGAATTCGGGTTGGTTTCGTTTCCTGCCCCCCCCACCCCACCCCTACCGGTCCTTCTCAGGCAAAGTAGATGACTCTGCCATTTTGGACTCCTAAAGGGACTTTTGGACCCTGGAAACCTCAGGCATGTTTGATTGGGGAGCCGTCCCTTCTCAAGCATCTGTGGGAGGGTGGGTCGATCTGGCAAAAGTTTGCGTCTTCTTCTCTCCTGCTGTTTTGAGGTGTTCAGATTGTTCCTCCTTCTGCCTCCCTTCTCCCCATGTGGCAAACAGAATGTAAGGAGCGTGGTGGGGAGTAAGGGGAGAAGAAGGATGCGTTTGCCTCAATCTTTGTTTGAAGGAAGCTGTGATGGGGAGGAGGATGAGTCATTTCAAGCCTGTATTCTACATGCCCTCAGGGGAGGAAAAAAGGTCATAATTGCTTCCGTTAGTAGAAGGATAGCTGTTAGATATCTAAAAAGATTAGTCATCCATCTCAACCTTCATATATCTATAGCTTTCTATCTTTCAGTAGATATGTCCTTGCCTCTCGTCAAAAGTGTTGTTTCTTGGATAATGCACATAAAAGAGTTACCTCATGCTTTTAACTCAGTGCAAGATTTCAGAGAGAAACTTAAAAGTGGTTTGGCTGCTTTGGCTCTTGACTAACATCAAAACGTGGCAATTAGAATAAAATCAACGCTTGCCTTAGCATTCTTCATCTGCTAGAATGCTGAATAAATAAGCTTTTATTTTTTGACCAAGAGAAAAATGCATACATACATAGGTTGTTGTTGTTTTTTTTCCTCCCAGTTATTTAAGCGTGGGAAGATGAGTGAGTGAACATTGTCTCATGGATTGACTTTGCCTTGCAATGCTCTTGGGATACCGTCAGTACTTTATCGACAAAGTGTTGCATTTTAAACTCCTGATGGCCTCTTTTGGCACAATGGGTTCATTCCCAAGCAACATATGTTATTTCTTCCACCCCTGGGTCTTTTGGTGTTCCCTTAAAATAAATTAGGTCAATGTCGACTTCGGTTTGCATGCAAAGAATGTGGAAGGGGTCTTTTCAAATCGACACGGTCTGCCTTGTTATTTTCTTCATAGCTGTTAGAGTCTAAAGTCAGCATCTTGTTCTCACACAGATGTTAGAATTCCTAGGGAAATAGCCTCAAAACAGATGGCGATCCCAGCGGTGGTTACGGTAGAGCACAATGAGTTGGGGTTTCTTCTTGGTCCACCCCCTCATAGGTGCTCCTAATTTCATTTGCGACAGCTTGCGCCTATTGTAATCGACTTTGGAAAGATAATTAATATCTGTAACTTGCTCTCAGAAACAATCTGCTGGGTGCAGGCATCTAAACAATACTTGCACACATGTCGGTTGACAAAACCCATTCATGGGAGTGAATACCCATCTGAACTTCCTTGTAAGCACTGTATGGAAATGTTATTCTCTCGCTGTTCATAAGATGCCTCTCAGCTGGGAGAGACGTAAAAAGGGTGTGTGTGAAGGGAGCTAGTGGACATAGAAAGAGGATGCATGGAACTAACCCAGCAACCAATGTCTTATCCCAAGCCAACATTTCCGGCAGACTAATGTACAACCACGGGTTGGCTTCTCATAACTCAACCCTAATCAAAATGGACAAGTCCTCCCCTTAAAAGACAAGGAAACCCTCGTGCCTCCAAAATTGGCAATTGTCCACACTCAACCCTTCCAATGCTTGCTCAATAGGTCCATTCATCCTCCCGTAATTTCAACTTAGGGGGTGAGTCCGCTACCCTTCTACCATTCAAAAGCAGAGTCCTTCTCTGCGCATCCACTTTTCCTTTCTAGAAAATCCCCCTGCACACGTTTCCTTGAATACCGGTCCCCACGCATGAAAGAATGGCTTATTTTTCTGCAATAATATTTCATGCTAGGAGAAGTTAGTCTTTCATCTGGGTTGCCGTTACCTGCCCCTGGTGCTTGAACTTGCTCAGAAACGTTACTTATGGGCAGAATTGGATTTCCAATTAGTGGCGCTCATTTGGCCCTGCGTTGCTTACTCATGAAATGCTAATGATCTCCTCCGTGTCCCACTTTTATCCGTGCTCCAGATGTCATTGCAGCTTGCATGCTGTTTTCCCTATTGCTGTTTAGAATGTGGGCTGTTTTCTCTGAGCGACGGAGTGAGAGAAAAAAAAAACAACCACAATTGCTAGGCTTGCAGAAATAAGATACTAAATCATTGTTCTTTAGGCACCTCCGTTGCTGGATACTTCTGAAAATCCTTATCGGTTTCTCCTGAAATTAGAAAAGAAATGATTAACCCTGTACATAAGTGATAACAAAATAGTAGGGGTGGGGGGGGAAAATCATTGTATATTATCTGTATCCACATTGAGCTCAATATCGTTATGCCAGACCGGTGGGAAAACTGATAAAAGTTAACATTTTCTTGCTGTGTTAGAATCTCTTCTATAAAAGGTTTGTGTAACAATGAAGTTTCACCGGACTTAAGGGACAAAGCAAAGGCTGGTATGAAAGTGAACATGGGGATAATATATTTCAAATCTTTTTTTTTTTAATTAGCCAGATGAAAAGGCAAATGTGAAGAATGTAAGAGGGAACCAGCCTTTGTTACACTTAGTGAATCCGTAACTTTATCTAGGAAACCAACAACATTTAATTGCACCAGGTTGCTTGTTAAAACCATGACTGCTCAACTCTATTTCTCACAGTCATGCATCCATCTGGAGAAATCTCTTCAGACAGAAATTTTTCTTCATACCTGCAGGGGGCACAAAATGAATATGCTTTTTCTTAGTATATTGTACAGCTGAGTTGCTGCACTCTATCATTTTGCTAAGTTAACTCTCACTTGTCATCTCCGATGCCCAACGTTCATACGTTTGTTGCCCTTTGCTTTGACTTGCAGATGAAATCCCTACCGTGGTTGGGATCTTCAGCGCCTTTGGGCTGGTCTTCACCGTCTCACTCTTTGCTTGGATCTGCTGCCAACGCAAATCTTCTAAAGCCAACAAGACTCCTTCTTATAAATTTGTCCATGTGCTGAAGGGGGTTGATATTTATCCTGAGAATCTCAACAGCAAGAAGAAGTTTGGCGCAGAGGACAAAGGGGAAGCCACAAACAAGACTATCATGCCCAAAACCTCTCTGCATCTTGACCTGGAGAAACAAGATCTGAATGGCAACTTCCCCAAGACGATCCCTAAAATGCCAAGTTCTTCAGATGTTGAAGGCTTTACTCCGAAACTGTTTCCTGAGAGGGAGAAAGATTCAGTGTCTCCGGACAGCTTGAAGTCAACCACCTCAATATCTTCTGAAGAAAAGCAAGATAAATTAGGGACTCTGTTCTTCTCCCTAGAGTACAACTTTGAAAAAAAGGCTTTCATGGTGAACATCAAAGAAGCACGTGGCTTACCAGCCATGGATGAACAATCAATGACTTCTGATCCCTACATCAAAATGACCATACTACCAGAGAAGAAGCATAAGGTGAAAACTCGAGTGCTGAGGAAAACCTTAGATCCGGCTTTTGATGAAACCTTCACCTTTTATGGGATCCCTTACACTCAAGTTCAAGATCTGAGTCTCCATTTTATGATTCTGAGTTTCGACCGGTTCTCCAGAGATGATATCATTGGAGAAGTCCTCTTTCCCTTATCAGGAATCGAATTGTCTGAAGGGAGGATGCTGATGAACAAGGAGATCATCAAAAAAAACGTTAGGGTAATTAATCTTACTTATTCCTTCTCCTTCTCCTTCTCCTTCTCCTCCTCCTCCTCCTCCTCCTTCTCCTTCTTCTCTTCCTCCTCCTCCTCTTCCTCCTCCTCCTTCTCCTTCTCCTTATTCTTCTTCTTCCTCCCCAAGAGTATTTTGAAGAGGTGAGTTGTACAAAGATCAATATAATGTTGAAATGTTGAATAAATGAATGAAGTAGACCAGGGGTCTTCAAAACCTGGCCCTTTTATGACCTGTGGACTTCAACTCCCAGAATTCCTCAGCCAGCATGCCTGGCTGAGGAATTCTGGGAGTTGAAGTCCACAAGCCATAAAAGGGCCACGTTTGAAGACCCCGGAACTAGACATTCTAAACAGGATGAAAGGATTTGCAAACCAATATTTTGTCTATGGAGATTCCCAGTCATCCAGGTTAGGGTAGCCCTAAAGCAGTGGTGAGATTCAAATATGTGAATAACCGGTTTCCCTGTCTGGATGCCAATTCCAGAAGTCCATTCTGGGCCTGGGCAAGAAAAAAAATTAGCTACCGGTTCTGCCGAACTGGTGCGAAGCGGCTGAATCTCAACACCGCCCTAAAGGTGCTTTATCAAAAGGCAACTGGACTTAGTTGTTTTTTTTTTTTTAAATTCCCTTGAAAACATTTCAAGGAAAACATCCAGTTCTGCCGAGGAGTAGTGAAATGTTTTCAAAGGCAACAACAAGAAAGCCTTTTGGAGAAGCACCTGTGGAGTAAACCTATTCTATTTTCACTTATATCAGGCCAGGCAAGAAAGGAAACGATTGGTAATAAAATAAACTCTTGACGCTCAGTCTAAATCTCACTTTCCCAATTTCTCCTTAGCACGTAGATCACAAGTGTGGGCACTTAAGAGAACAACTCACTTTCAAAGTTGTAGACAACATTGTAAAACATAGCGGGCTCAGCCATGTCCCGGACATGGCTACAGGCTACTACAGGCTGTTTTAAATAAGCCAGACCGCAGATAATAATAATAATAATAATAATAATAATAATAATAATAATAATAATAATAATAATAATAATAATAATAATAATAATAATAATAATAACAACAACAACAACAATAATAATAATAATAATAATAATAATAATAATAATAATAATAATAATAATAATAATAATAATAATAATAATAATAATGTTGGAAGGGACCTTGGAGGTCATCTAGTCCAACCCCTTGCTCAAGCAGGAAACCCTATACCATTTCAGACAAATGGCTGTCCAGTCTCTTCTTAAAAACATCCAGTGTTGGAGCATTCACCCCTTATCCTTGTTTTCACTAGACTAGACATACCCAATTCCTGTAACCGTTCTTCACACATTTCAGTGTCCAGCCCTCTGATCATTCAGACAAATGGCTTTCCAGTCTCTTCTTTAAAACTTTCAGTGTTGGAGCATTCACAGCTTCTGGAGGCAGGTTGTTCCACTGGTTAGTTGTTCTCAATGTCAGGAAATTTGTCCTTAGTTCCAGGTTGCTTCTCTCCTTGATGAGTTTCCATCCATTGCTCGTTGTCCTCCCTTCGGGCGCTTTGGAGAACAGCTTGACTCCCTCTTCTTTGGGGCAGCCCCTGAGATATTGGAACACAGCCATCATGTCCCCCCCTCCTTCTCTTCATTCAACTAGACATACCCAATTCCAGCAACCTTTTGTGTCGCTTAGTTCTGACAGCAGCTCTCCAAGAGACTCCAGAGATTTAGCCTGGTCCTTTAAACAGGCCATCTTTCCTGTGTTAAAACTTGGTTGGATGACGCTCTGTGTAGACAAAAAGGAATAGCCAATACTCCAGAAGATAGGCTTAAGATACAGAAGGATCTGGACAGACTCGAACACTGGGCACTATCTAACAAAATGAAATTCAATGGTGAAAAAAGTAAGGTTCTACATTTAGGCAGGAAAAATCAAATGCAGAGGTATAGTATAGGTGGTACCTTGCTCAATAGTAGTAACTGTGAGAGGGATCTCAGAGTCCTAGTAGACAATCACCTCAATATGAGCCAGCCGTGTGCTGCAGCTGCCAAAAAAGCCAACACAGTGCTAGGCTGCATTAACAGAGGGATAGAATCAAGATCAAGTGAAGTACTAATACCACTTTACAATGCTTTGGTAAGGCCACACCTGGAATACTGCATCCAGTTTTGGTCACCACAATGTAAAAAAGATGTCGAGACTCTAGAAAGGGTACAGAGAAGAGCAACCAAGATGATTAGGGAGCTGGAGGCTAAAACATATAGGGAACGGTTGCTGGAATTGGGTATGTGTAGTTTAATGAAGAGAAGGGTGAGGGGTGACATGATAGCAGTGTTCCAATATCTCAGGGGCTACCACAAAGAAGAGGGAGTCAAGCTATTCTCCAAAGCACCTGAAAGCAGGACAAGAAGCAACGGATGGAAACTAGTCAAGGAGAGAAGCAACCTAGAACTAAGGAGAAACTTCCTGACAGTGAGAACAATTAACCAGTGGAACAACCTGCCTCCAGAGGTGGTGAATGCTCCAACACTGGAGGTTTTTAAGAAGAGACTGGACAGCCATTTGCCTGAAATGGTATAGGGTTTCCTGCCTGAGCAGGGGGTTGGACTAGATGACCTCCAAGGTCCCTTCCAACTTTATATATTATTATTATTAGCTCCTGCAACAAGCCAAATTCGGTATGGGAACTGTGTTAGCATTAAAAAAAAAAACACATGACATATTTTGTGTTATCAGCATCAAGGCATTGTACTCAACTCATCACGATAGAGCAGTCCTCTTATGCTCTGATTGATTAGAGTAGGGAACTGAACTGTCTAATAGCTCTAAGAGTGGGAAGCTGTGAGCTCATACATTTGGCCGGCTCAGCAATAATTTAGCAATAATTCAGACTGGTGACAGGATAAAGGAAATAATCTACCGGACTGAATTTCGGGAGTAAGAAAAAAAAAATCATTCCACAGGAGGCAAACCAGAAAAAGAAACCTTGGTTCCTTGTCAAGCATAATGTAGCAATCAAAGCACAAAGATATAAGTCAGGGGTCTTCAAACTTGGCTCTTTTGTGACTTGTGGGCTTCAACTCCCAGAATTCCTCAGCCAGGCATGTGTGCCTGGCTGAGGAACTGGGAGTTGAAGTCCACAAGTTTGAAGACCCCTGATGTAAGGTTTGAAGACCCCTGATGTAAGTCAATAGTTTATGAGCCTTGACAGGAACAAAGACAACAATCTGGAGGATTGCTGTAAACTGTTCATTAAACTATATCAAGAAGCATTTAGATTAAGTGTCAAAGGGCCAATTGGAATACTGGAATACTGCATCTAGTTTAGGTCACCATGATGTAAAAAAGATGTTGAGACTCTAGAAAGAGTGCACTTTCTTCCACTGAGACAGTAGTATTAATATTAAAAATATTGGAAGGAGAACTAATTATAGACCCGGTCCGGGCGAGTAGGCTAGGTGTATCTCTATCAAACAATAAAGCATTATAACAGAATAACGGAGTTGGAAGGGACCTTAGAGGTCTTCTAGTACAATCCCCTGCTAGGCAGAAAACCCTTTACCAACTGTCAGGAGATTCCTCCTTAGGTCCAAGTTGCTTCTCTCCTGGATTAGTTTCCATCTGTTGCTTCTTCTCCTGCCTTCAGGCACTTTGGAGAATAGCTTGACTCCCTCTTCTTTGGGGCAACCCATCAAATGTTGGAACACTGCTATTGTGTCCCCTCTCGTCCTTCTCTTCATTAAACTAAAGGTAAAGGTAAAGGTTCCCCCGCACATGCGTGCTAGTCGTTTCCGACTCTAGGGGCCGGTGCTCATCTCCGTTTCAAAGCCGAAGAGCCAGCGTTTGTCCGAGGACGTCTCCGTGGTCATGTGGCCGGCATGACTGGACGCCAAAGGCGCACGGAACGCTGTTCCCTTCCCACCGGAGTGGTCCCTATTTTCCTACTTGCATTTTTACATGCTTTCGAACTGCTAGGTGGGCAGAAGCTGGGACGAGTAACAGGCGCTCACTCTGTTACGCGGCACTCGGGATTTGGCCCCGCCAACCTGCCGACCTTCTGATCGACAAGCTCAGCGTCCTAACACACTGAGCCACCACGTCCCTCTTCATTAAACTAGACATACCCAATTCCATCAACCGTTCTTCATAAGCTTTAGCCTCCAGTCCCCTGATCATCTTTATTGCTCTTCTCTGCACTCTTTCTAGAGTCTCAACATCTTTTTTACATCATGGTGACCTAAACTAGATGCAGTATTCCAGGTGTGTCCTTACCAAGGCCTTGTAAAGTGGTCTTAACACTTCAAGAGATCTTGATTCTATCTCTCTGTTAATGCAGCCTAGGATTGTGTTGGACTGTGGTTTATACAGTAATAGGCTAAAATTGTATTGGGCATGCATGCCCAATGTTATCTGTGGGTGTGGCCAAGGAGTGTCACCATGACAAAGTCATCATCACAGCATTGCAAGTGAAGCCCAGCCTCTTTTTGACGGGCCTCATGACATTGCCTGCCTGCTCCAAAGTTATAGTGCCTCAACGGTGAGAGCCAGGAGATGCTTCTGGTGTTGCTGTGGTGATGAAAATGTGTTAAAAGTCACATCCAGTGCAACCTCAGCTTGCCATGAAGCATCCCATAGGATTTTATCTCAACTTACTTTTCTTCTCTCTAAATAGGAACACGACAAAGTAAGAAAAATAGGCTTGTAAATTGCAATTGGAGTCAGTCATTTTGGCAGATCAATGCACATCTGTTGTAGCAATCCGATGCCTTGTTTATGCACCATATTTTCATCCTTTAAGTGTTCCATCCTAATTTTAAGGTATGAATTTCAGCTTTGGAGAAGCATGGCATTTAAGATGAGGCTGATCAAAACAAAACGAGCATCTCTAATGATTAATGAACACGGGGTGATTTTCAGTTGATTCTGCTATGGCTGATGATTAATGGATATGCCTGTTTGAACATGCATATGAGAACATAGAATATTATTTTAACTCTGTTGGGCTAAATGATTAATGGGTTTCACTAAATCGTTATCTACCCAGCCTCACATTCTTAAGAATGTGTATCTAGGCAGATATATTTCAGAATCTGCTACTGGAGTTGCTGAAGTTCATTTTTTTTGCTTAATCATCATTTACGCTAGTCAGAATAGAATAGAATAGAATAGAATAGAATAGAATAGAATAGAATAGAATAGAATAGAATAGAATAGAATAGAATAGAATAGAATAGAATAGAATAGAATAGAATAGAATAGAATAGAATAGAATAGAAGTGGAGTGGAGTGGAGTGGAGTGGAGTGGAGTGGAGTGGAGTGGAGTAGAGTAGAGTAGAGTAGAGTAGAGTAGAGTAGAGTAGAGTAGAGTAGAGTACAGTAGAGTAGAGTACAGTAGAGTAGAGTAGAGTACAGTAGAGTAGAGTAGAATAAGAGAGTTGGAAGGGAGCTTGGAGGTCTTCTAGTCCAACCCCGTGCTTAGGCAGGAAACCCTATATGATTTCAGACAAATGCTTGTCCAATCTCTTCATAAAAACTTGCAGTGTTGGAGCATTCACAATTTCTGGAAGCAAGTTGTTCCACTGATTAATTGTTGCATTTATGAATTCAGTCATTTGGCATTCCAAAAATGTTCTTGGGCAAAAAATAGTATTGATACATTGTTGTCATCAGCAGTGGAGTATATAAACCAGGGGTCTTCAAACTTGTCCCTTTTATGACTTGTGGACTTCAATTGCCAGAATTCCTCAGCCAGGCATGCCTGGATGAGGAATTCTGGGAGTTGAAGTCCACGAGTCATAAAAGGGCCAAGTTTGAAGACCCCTGATATAAACTAATATATGAAATGAGAGCAAAGCCCACTCCCTTCTAGCACTGATGATGTTACCTAGTTGGGTAATGAAGTGTTTGGAAGAATACAACCAAACTCAGTGAGCACCAAGGATCCTACCAGTCAGCTCTGAGCTACAAATATTCTCTTCAGTCAGTCAGTCAATCCATACATCCATCCATCCATCCATTCATCAATCAATCAATCAATCAATCAATCAATCAATCAATCAATCAATCACCAAGCACAGTATATTCCAGTAAATCCAATGAGAAAAACTTTGTAATGGCTTTGAATATATTGCCTGTTTTTGCCATGGATAAATTCCATAGAATCTGCCAATCCTCAAAACTATTTAGCACAAATTCCCAGTAGTCCATTAAATATCAGTTGGCCAATCAGAATAAGTAGCTTTTAGGATGTAGGCGTCAGTCTTCTTCTTCTTATTCTCCGGAGTTCTGACTCTAATTCTAAATACTTTCTTTGCCCCATTGAATTCCACAAGGTTTACGACCAGATCAATATTTTGATATCTGGTTGCAAATCAGCGTGGAAACATCTTCAGCTTTAAGTGGCAGCTCATTTCCTATTAAAATCCCAAACCTTGTACATGTTTCAGGCAACCAATATCACAACATGAGGACCTGCCAGCATATTGACTTTGGGATAATTGCTTTCAAAAGATCAAGCATCAAATCAAATTGCTTTGATGTGTAGCAAACAATATTCCCATCTAGAGTGTTTTATGGCTTTTAATCCATCTCTGACCTGAACAGATGAAGCTTGTTCGGCTTACATTTCCCTGCTTTTGTATATTTTTGTTCCCACAAGGGGACCATATTGTTTTCTGCAAAATCTTGATTTGTTCTCTGATATTTTTGTTTTGGCCCGTTGACTTGGTTATTGCAACCCTTATTAATTACGACAACGTTTCAAGAGATTGGTTAAAGGTTTAGTTCTGTGCTGTAGGGTTCAAAAGCTATATTTTCATGTTCTCTAGTCCCAATCTGGTATTGTCAATATTTTGAAAGATGCATTCTAGGTAACAATTTTCTGACTGATTTAGGACGTTTCAGAATTGTATTACAGTTAAGAGAGTGAAAGGAGATAAAGCTGGCTCAAATATGAATGGTATCAATAACAGAATAACAGAATTGGAAGGGTCCTTGGAGATCTTCTAGTCCTATACCATTCCAGACAAGTGGCTGTCCAGTCACATCTTAAAAGCCTCCAGTGATGGAGTATCTACAACTTCTGGAGGAAAACTGTTCCATTGGTTGACTTCTCTAACTGTCATGTGTTGACTGTTGGGAAATTTCTCCTTAGTTTTAGGTTGCTTCTCTCCTTGGTTAGTTTCCATCCATTGCTTCTTGTCCTGTCTTCAAGCGCTTTGGAGAATAGCTTGACCCCCCACCCCTTTCTTTGGGGCAACCCCTGAGATACTGGAAGACTACTATCATGTCACTCCTAGTCCTTCTCTTTATTAGACTAGACATACTCAATTCCAACAAACGTTCTTTGTATGTTTTAGCTTCCAGTTCCCTGATCATCTTTGTTGGTCTTCTCTGCATCTTTGTTACATCATGGTGACCCAAACTGGATGAAGTGTTCCAAATGTGGTTTTACCAAGGCATTGTAAAGTGATATTAACCCTTCACGTGATCTTGATTCTCTCCCTCTGTCAATGCAGCCTAGCACTGTGTTGGCTTTTTTGGCAGCTGCAGCACATGGCTGGCTCATATTTAAGGGATTATCCACTAAGACTCTGAGATCCCTCTCACAGTTGCTACTATTGAGCAAGGTGCCACCTATACTATACCTGTACATTTCGTTTTTCTTGCCCAAATGTAGAACCTTACTTTTTCCACCATTGAATTTCTTTTGTCAGATAGTGCCCAGTGTTCAAGTCTGTCCAGATCCTCCTGTATCTTAAGCCTGTCTTCTGGAGTGTTGGCTATTCCTGCCAGCTTGGTGTCATGTGCAGATTTGATGAGTTCCCCATCTATCCCCTCATCCAAATCATTGATGAAGATGTTGAAGAGCACTGGGCCCAGAACAGAGCACTGGGGCAACCCACTACAC
The DNA here is from genome assembly GCF_964194415.1 of Vipera berus. NCBI lineage: Eukaryota > Metazoa > Chordata > Lepidosauria > Squamata > Viperidae > Vipera > Vipera berus. The sequence continues at coordinate 4,350,933 of NC_138203.1, forward strand.
ACTTCACTCCATGTAGATGCAGTTCCATTGAGGACCACACGCTGAGTACGGCCTGTCAGCCAGCTACGAATCCATCTGTTGGTGATGCTGCCTAACCCACATTTTTCTATCTTATCAAGTAGTAGGTTGTGGTCTACTTTATCAAATGCCTTACTGAAGTCCAAGTAAATTATATCCACAGCATTTCTCTGGTCCACTTGTTGTGATTCAGGGTCAGCCTGTGGGTTCGGCAGTTGGGTCGGACGACTCAGAGGAGGAGGGGGGTGTTGAAGACCTTGCTGAGGGGGTTGAAGATCTTGCTGATGAGGGCTCTCAGCCAGGCCCCTCCCACTTGGTCACCATGGAGACCCAGCTGTGTGAGCCTGACAGTGTGGATGAAGATGACCCACAGCTGGCCCTGTTCAAGGACGCCCGATGCAGGAGGCAGTCAATTAGGAGTAAACAGAGGAAGGCAATGGGGCTTCTCGGAAGGAGGCAGAGAGAAGCCACGCCCTGAACTCTATGTAAGGGGAATGTGTGGGGAAGGCTGGTTTGCTGAAGGCAACCGCTTGGATAGTTCATGTTTCTTAAAGCTCCTGTTTCTTGGTTTGTCTTGTTCCATTTGTTTTTGTGGTAATAAATTTGGCAGGCGTAATTCCAGCCTCTTGCCTTCTTGTAAAAGGGGTTGTCCCTGCTTTTGATGCAGGGCCGGTAGCAGGCTGGTACAGAACACCACTGGAAGACTTGGAGAACCAGGTTACAAACAGATCCTCATGGAAAAAACAAATATATCTATATGGTCACTAAGAGTCAAACTTGGATTACCAGTGACTGGAAGTGTTCGCTGTTGTATGATGTATGATAGCCATGTGACAAAGTCTAAAGCTCTGTATAAGTAGTCCTTGACTTACAATAATTTGTTTAGCGACCATTCATAACTGTTCAAGAAAGTGACTGATGACCATTTTTCACCCTTACCACTGTTGCAGCATTCCCGTGGTCACATGATCACAATACAGGTGCTTGGCAACTGGCATGTTGTTCTGTCCCAGCCCACGTGAGTCCTGGTTATGCTCGCAAGGAGAAACCCCTCTTCCAAGAAACAGGCAGGAACTGCAGAAAAAAACAACCCAAACCCCTTTTATTATTCACAGACCTGAGTCAATGCCCAAGGCAAACAAACACAGTTCACAGAAACTCGATCCTCAACACGAATGGCGGCCTTCGGCAACCAGCCCCTCCCACACCTTCCCTTTTATAATTCAGCCAAGGCGTGGATTCCTAATGCCTTCTCCTTTGCCTTTGGAGCTGCCCCCTTGCATTCCTCTGTCCTACTCGCTTCTCTTGCCGGCGCTTTTGTGCATCCTGGATATTTCCCAGCTGTGCTTCATCACTGTCCAACTCAGACTCCCAGCATGGCTGTGTCTCAGCCTGAGTGCGAGTAGAGGGGCCAGGCTCCTCGTCCAACCATAAATCTTGGAGCTATTGAGAGCGGGACTGTGCTGCAGCTACCCATCCATGCCTACCTAGACATGGCGACCCGGCTGTGATCACTCAGCCATGCCCACTCAGCCACACCTTCCTAGTCATGGCACCCCAGCTGTGACCATCTAGCCACAGCCACTCAGCCACACCTACCTAGTCGTGGCAACCCGGCTGTGATCACTCACCCACGCCCACTCTGGCATACCTACCTAGTCGTGGCAACCTGGCTGTGATCACTCAGCCACTCCCCCTCAGCCACACCTAGTCATGGCAACCTGGCTGGGACCACCTAGCCACGCTCACTCAGCCACACCTACCTAGTTGTGGCAACCTGGTTGTGATCACTCAGCCATGCCCAATCAGCCACACCTACCTATTTGTGGTGACCTGGCTGTGACCCTCCAGCCATGCCCAGCCAGCCACGCCTACCTAGTTATGGCAACCCAGCTGTGACCATCTAGCTATGCCCACCCAGCCACACCTTCCTAGTCATGGCAACCCAGCTGTGACCATCTAGCCACAGCCACTCAGCCACACCTACCTAGTCATGGCAACCCGGCTGTGATCACTCAGCCACGCCCACTCTGGCATACCTACCTAGTCGTGGCAACCTGGCTGTGATCACTCAGCCACTTCCCCTCAGCCACACCTAGTCATGGCAACCTGTTCTGTACCAGCCTGCTACCGGCCCTGCAGAAAAGGCAGGGACAACCCCTTTTACAATAAGGCAAGAGGCTGGAATTACGCCTGCCAAATTTATAGCTACAAAAACAAACAAGACACGAACCAAGAAACAAGAACTTTAAGAAACACGAACTATCCAAGCGGTTGCCTTCAGCAAACCAGCCCTCCCCACACATTCCCCTTATATAGAATTCAGGGCGTGGCTTCTCTCTGCCTCCTTCCGAGAAGCCCCATTGCCTTCCTCTGTTTACTCCTAATTGACTGCCTCCTGCATTGGGCGTCCTTGAACAGGGCCAGCTGTGGGTCATCTTCATCCATGCTGTCAGGCTCACACAGCTGGGTCTCCGTGGTGACCAAGTGGGAGGGGCCTGCCTGAGGGCTATCATCAGCAAGATCTTCAACCCCCACAGCAAGGTCTTCAACACCCCCCTCCTCCTCCTCTGAGTCATCCGACCCAACTGCCGAACCCACAGGCTGACCCTGAATCACAACACAACCCGGCTGGGACCACCTAGCCATGCCCACTCAGCCACACCTACTTAGTCATGGCAACCCGGCTGTGATCACTCAGCCATGCCCAATCAGCCACACCTACCTATTCGTGTTGACCTGGCTGTGACCCTCCAGCCATGCCCAGCCAGCCACGCCTACCTAGTTATGGCAACCCAGCTGTGACCCTCCAGCCATGCCCACCCAGCCACACCTACCTAGTCATGGCAACCTGGCTGTGACCATCTAGCCATGCCCACCCAGCCACACCTACCTAGTCATGGCGACCCAGCTGTCCCCATACAGCGATGCCCACCAGCCATGCCCATCTGGCTGTTTAAGGGCAGCCATAATGCGGCCTTTGGTGAAATTGATTCTGACACCGCTGAACTGCATCCACACCATTATAGAAAGAGCCATTTCAGCTGTGATCTAGCTGAGGAGTGCCCGGTTGGCTTCAAACATCTTCCTCAAATGTAATGTGACTTGGCAAGTTCTCTAAATACAGCCAAGATTGTTCAAAAAAACAAATGGAGTTGCATGCGACTATAACGTTGCCTGATATGTGAATTCAACCAGTGTAGCTCCTTTAACAAACTGTGGTTAAAAAGCAGATGGAATCGAATCAAATCATCAGGAAGAAAGTACGGATTGGCCCAACGCATGTTTCAAAACAATCTCCAGATTTGTCATGGATTCTCAGTTTTTTGTTTTATCTAGTAATCAAAAAAAGGAGTGATGGAAATACATGAAATTAATTGGGCCAAATTTACTAGGACCTAGCTTGTTCCTTTGGTGCCAGTTGTGGATTAACACATCTAGATTTCTAGAGCTTTAGGCCTATGTTCATGACCTTGGGTGGTTGTAAAAATAATAAGGGCAGGATACAAACAAACAAATAAATAAATAAAATAAAACATAGCAGAAAGACCTCCAAAGTCCCTTCCAACTTTACAATTATGATTATGATGATAGATAGATAGATGATAGATAGATAGATAGATAGATAGATAGATAGATAGATAGATAGACAGACAGACAGACAGACAGATGTATAATACACAGATAGATGAAATGATGATAGATAGGTAAATAGATAAATAAATAGAACAGCCAGAGAGAGAGAGAGAGTCAGATGATAGATAGTTGATAGGATAGATAGATAGATAGATAGATAGATAGATAGATAGATAGATAGATAGATAGATAGATAGATGATAGATAGATAGATAGATAGATGAGATAGAGATAGAAAGATATAGATAGAAGAGAGACAGACATATAAATATAGACAGATAGAGATAGATAGATAGATAGATAGATAGATAGATAGATAGATAGATAGATAGATAGATAGATAGATAGATAGATAGATAGAGATAGATAGAAATATATAAATAGAAGACAGACAGACATATAGATATAGACAGATATAGATAGATACAGTATAGATAGACAGACAGACAGACAGATATTCATCCATCCATGCATTCTTCAGATGTGAAATATTTTGTTGCTAGTGGCAAAGTTAGTTTGCAAATCAGAATATTGCAAATCTGTCTATCTCGAGATTTGAAGCAGCTCTAAACATTGCAGCTCAACCAACTTTTCTCTTTAACTCTGCAGAAATCGTCTGGGCGTGGTGAACTGCTGATCTCACTTTGTTATCAGTCTACAACAAATACTCTCACTGTGGTCGTTTTAAAGGCCAGACATCTACCTAAAGCTGATGTTTCAGGATTATCAGGTAATTTGAAAAAAGGAGACCACATTGATGGATTCTCAGCTGTCAAGGATGGGGACAGGTTGAACCTAGGAATTTACCGATTACAGGAAAGCAAATGATGTTCTTGCTTTTTTGTTGTTGTTGTTATTGTTAAAATAATAATAAAGTTTCAGAGCTACTTTTGAAAAGGGCAGATGTATGAATATTCTTTTTGGCGGAGTTTTAAGCCTACTCTAACTCCCACGGAGATAAATTCACCATAAAATAGCACTCAGAGTTATGTACCGCTTCACAGGGCTTTGCAGCCCTCTATAAGTGGGTTACAGAGTCAGCCTGTTGCCCCCAACGATCTGGGTCCCCATTTCACCCACCTTGGAAGGATGGAAGGCTGAGTCAGCCTTGAGTCGGTCAGGATGAAACTCCAGGCTGTGGGCAGAGTTTGCCTGCAATATTGCATTCTAACCACACTGCCACGAGGGAGGGAGGGAGAAAGAAGGAAGAAAGGAAAAAAAAGGAAGGAAAGGAAGGAAAGGAAGGAATAACAATAGCACCCAGACTTATATATCGCTTCACCTTGCTTGACAGTCCTTTCTAAGCAGTTTACAGTCTCAGCATTTTGCCCCCAACAATCTGAGTCCTCATTTTGCCAACCTCACAAGGATGGAAGGCTGAGTCAACCTAGAGCCTGTAAGGGTTGAACTACTGGCAGTGAGCAGTGAGTTAGCCTGCAATACTGCATTCTCACCATTGAGCCAATGCACCTCCTGCAAAAACAAGCATAAAATGATAAAATCAGGTTAAGCAGGAATATAATAATATTTTATGTGTGTGGGGGGAGGGAGAAAACATTTGTGACCTATGAATTATGAAAGCTATTCTAGGTCATTCACTCGAGTGATGTTTGAGGAATAATATCAACACATGCAACTTTCATCAGCTTTTATTGAATTGGAACAGAGTGGTTAGTCTACCCATAAACTTCATTTTTCGTGTCTTCATAAAGATACTGTAATGTGCATATAAGTCCATGCAGCTTTGAATTGGCTCATTATTCTTCTGTGTTGGCTTTGCCTGTAAGCTCCCATGTCCAGAATTATTAGCAATAACCATTCAGACCCAGGAAATATGGAAGCTGCCAAACACCAATAGAATAGAATAGAATAGAATAGAATAGAATAGAATAGAATAGAATAGAATAGAATAGAATAGAATAGAATAGAATAGAATAGAATAGAATAGAATAGAATAGAATGTGGAGTGGAGTGAAGTGGAGTACAGTAGAATAGAGTAGACTAGAATATGGAATGGAATGGAATAGAATAGACTAGAATATGGAATGGAATAAGAATAGAATAGAATAGAATAGAATAGAATAAAATAGAATAGAATAGAATAGAATAGAATAGAATAGAATAGAATAGAATAGAATAGAATAGAATAGAATAGAATAGAATAGAATAGAATAGAATAGAATAGAATAGAATAGAATAGAATATGGAATGGAATGGAATGGAATAGAATAACAGAACAGAACAGAACTAGAATAGAATAGAATGGAGAATACAATAGAATAGAGAATAGAATAGAATATGGAATGGAATGGAATGGAATAGAATAGAATAGAATAGAATAGAATAGAATAGAATAGAATAGAATAGAATAGAATAGAATAGAATAGAATAGAATAGAATAGAATAGAATAGAATAGAATAGAATAAAATAGAATAGAATAGAATAGAATAGAATAGAATAGAATAGAATAGAATAGAATAGAATAGAATAGAATAGAATAGAATAACAGAACAGAACAGAACTAGAATAGAATAGAATGGAGAATACAATAGAATAGAGAATAGAATAGAATAGAATAGAATAGAATAGAATAGAATAGAATAGAATAGAATAGAATAGAATAGAATAGAGCTGGAAGGGACCTTGGAGATCTTCTAGTCCAGCCCCCTGCTCAAGCAGATGTTGTAGGGTGTGCTTTACCAGAGCTGGCATGCCACAGCCCAGTACCGGTCCACAGACTGGGGGTTGGGGACCCCTGTTCTAGTCCAACCCCCTACTCAAACAAGAGACTCTAAACCAGAGGGCCACAACTTTTTGGGCACCAGGGACCACCGGTTCCATGGAAAGAGGTTTATCTGCAGACTGGAGGGTGTGTGGTTGTGTGTGGTGCCTGCATCCCACGGATGGGGCTTTGCTTGTTTGTGCGGACCAGTTGCTGGCATGCCACAGTCCAATGCTGGTCCATGAACTAGGGGTTGGGGACCCCTAATCTAGCAGATGTAGCACTACTCTGGCCTGGTTTGAACCTTGTTTCTTCTGCATATGAGACACCTGATCTAGCCAGGCACTGCAGTTCATCTGCTATAACAGAAGTCCCCAATCTTTTGGGTTCTGTGGAGAGAGGTTTTTCCACGGACCAAAGAGTGTGTGGTTTTTGTGTGCTGCCTGCGTCTCGCAGATGGGGCTTTGCTTGTTTGTGTGGACCGGTTGCTGGCATGTCGCAGCCCAGTACCGGTCCACAGACCGGGAGTTGGGGACCCCTGCCTTATATCATTTCAGAGAAAAGATTGTCCAGTCTCTTCTTAAAAGCCTCCAGTGATGAAGCACTCACAACATCTGAGTTGTTGTGATTCAGGGTCAGCCTGTGGGTTTGGCATTTGGGTCGGACGACTCAGAGGAGGAGGGGGGTGTTGGAGAGGTTGCTGAGGGGGTTGGAGAGCCTGCTGATGAGAGCCCTCAGCCAGGCCCCTCCCACCTGGTCACGACACAGACCCAGCTGTGTGAGCCTGACAGCGTGGATGAAGATGACCCACAGCTGGCCCTGTTCAAGGACACCCGACACAGGAGGCAGTCAATCAGGAGTAAACAGAGGAAGGCAATGGGGCACCTCGGAAGGAGGCAGAGAGAAGCCACGCCCTGAACTGTTTAAAAGGGGAATGTGTGGGAGGGCTGGTTTGCTGAAGGCAACCGCTTGAATAGCTCCTGTTTCATGGTTCGTGTCTTGTTCTGTTTGCTTTTGTGTCCATAAATTTGGCAGGCTTAGTTCCAGCCTCTTGCCTTCTTGTAAAAGGGGTTGGCCCTGCCTTTTCTGCAGGCTGGTACAGAACACGAGTCAGTTCAAGTGTTCCTTTTTTTTTGCAGACCCTTACGTCAAAGTGAACCTTTACCACGCCAAGAAGCGGATCTCCAAGAAGAAGACGCACGTCAAGAAGTGTACCCCCAACGCGGTCTTCAACGAACTCTTTGTCTTCGATATCCCTTGCCAGGGTCTGGAAGAGATCAGCATTGAATTCTTAGTACTGGATTCCGATAGGGGATCTCGGAACGACATCATCGGTCGATTAACCTTGGGAGCTTCGGTGGAAGGCACAGCTGGAGAACACTGGAAGGAGATCTGTGAATATCCCAGGAGACAGATTGCAAAATGGCACATGCTGTGCGACGGCTAACGGAAGCACCAGGAGGTCGGACCTTTTGAAAAGAGAAATCCCATAGGCAAGGATTAGTTTTGTTTCTTTGCAATGTATAATCATAGGCTTGCACTCTGGGAAACGGGTGGGGGGGAAAAAACCAACCTTTATTGTTGTCGTGATCGTTAAGACCGGAATCAAACTATCCCAACAGAATTTAACTTACATTTTGGTTGAGGTTCTCTTCTTCTTCTTCTTTTTTTCTTTTTGCAAAAAAAAAACACAACAAAAAAACAAATATCAAACCATCCTCCTATAGCGAAGGTTCATATTCCGCGACAGAGTATGCCCCTCTAGAGACACAAAGGGCTGTAACCACAAATTGAAACTGGTTTCTTAAAAACACACAGACACACACACACACACAGACACAAAACCACTAATTTATTAGGAATTTTAGATGACGACAGCTCCATTTGATAAGACGCTGGGTCTAGAAATGCCTGCGAAAGCCGCGAAGCAAATGAACTAACAGACAAAAAAAAAAAAGGATTAAAACAGCATGCGTGAATGGGAAGGAAGTTTTTCCTCCAATTTTATTTTATTCATTTATTTTGGGGTTACGAAACCACGTTACGTAAAGGTTAATTCGTACTTCGTGGGATGCAAAGAGTTGGGATTATTATTATTATTATTATTTTTTAAACAACCCGCATTTCCTATTTTCGGCCTAACTTGCTCTTTTTCGAACTGAGGAGGGGATTTAGATTTTACACAAGGGACTGTGGCCTGCTTGAGATAAACTCATTCAGCAGTTACATTAGCATCCTAGATGGGGTTCACTTTGTTTAAGCAAGGGCTTAGAAGGTCATGCAAGCGGTGTAAATTTTACCAGGAAGTTAGGGTTTGTCCTTTAACGTATAGCCTATGGTGATTTTTTATTTATTTATTTATTTTTTAAATACATTTATTTTGTCCTCTCTGCCCCCCACCCCCGTTCCCACATAATCCACGTTTCTCCCCCCTGGATCTAACCAGGTGAACACACTGTAGAAAGTTATATCAAGAGACGCTCTTTTTAACCTGGCATATTTTGAAACAGCCGTGGATCAAACGGAAATTTGTTTCTATCTGTTTCTATTTGCTTTATTACGCTATACCTAAAAACAAAACGCAAACAAACAACAAACGAAAATTAAAAATTAAAAAAAAAGAAAAAAAGAACGACGACAAAACACAACAAAAAGTTAGGATATACATACCGAGCACTGATAATTTTAAAAAAAACACGATGCCATTATAACTGGGTAAACATGGGATTTTCGCAGAATTACTGTCTGAGGGAGCTTTGACATCTCATACGAACTCACCTGTAAATAAGCTGTTTTGCCGCTGCAATTTCAGTCGCTCCATGCAAGTTGTCCTCTACTTATGACCAAAATTACTGTCGCTAAGTGAGATGCTTGTTTTGCTCCACTTTACGACTTTCCTTGCCACGATTACTACGGGAACCGCTGCAGGAGTCATGGGGAACTTGGATGTTAAGTAAATCGTTACCTTCCCCATTGTCCGGAGGTCGCCAAAGCAGATCACGTGACCCCAGGACACTGCGACCATCATAAATATGAGTCAATTGCCAAGAGTCTGGAATTTGATCAAGCGACCAAAATGGGGGTGCTGAAATGGGCGTTAAGTGTGCAAAAAGGGTCATAAGTCACTTTTTTCCCCAGCGCCGTTGTAACTTAGAAGGGTCCCTAAACGAACTGTTGTAAAAGGCGAGGATTACCTCTGCTATTTGTGCCATTGGGTGACTGTTGAAAATCAAAGGGGCGTAGCAGAGGGATAGGGTCAGGACTATCAATGCAAGATGCACGGATCCCATGATGGTTACTCTTTTTTTCCGGGTATGAGTGAGTGGGATGCAATTCAGTTTGGGAACATTTAGAATAGAATAGAGCTGGAAGGGACCTTGGAGGTCTTCTAGTCCAGCCCCCTGCTCAAGCAGGAGAACCTATACCGTCTCAGACAGGTGACTGTCTAGCCTCTTCTTAAAAATCTCCAGTGATGGAGCGACCACAATTTCTGGTGGCAAGCTGTTCCACTGTTTGATTGTCCTCACAGTCAGGAAGCTTCTCCTTAGTTCCAGGTTGCTTCTCTCTTTGGTCAGTTTCCAAGCATTGTTTCTCGTCCTGCCCTCTGGTGCTTTTGGAGAATAATTTGACCCCCTCCTCTTCTTTGTGGCAGCCCCTCAAATACTGGAACACTGCTATAATGTCTCCCCTATTTCTTCTTTTCTCTCGACTCTGCCAAACCCAAATCCTGCAGCCGTTCTTCGTACGTTTTAGTCTCCAGGCCTTGGATCATCTTAGTTGCTCTTCTCTGAACTTTTTGCAAAGTCTCAACATCTTTTTTTGTGATATGGTGACCCAAAGTGGCTGCAGTCTTCCAGGTGTGGCCTCACCAGGGTTTTATAAAGCGGGACGAATACTTCGTGTGATCTTGATTCTACGCCTCTGTTTATATAACCCAGGATTGTGTTAGCATTTTTGGTGGCTGCTGCACATTGCTGGCTCATAATCAAATCTTCCATCCAATCACGGCAGGCCAAGGATGTGCCATTTCTTTCCACTCCTCTAGGAATTTTCCTGACTAAATATTTCTAGGTAGAGAGGACAGATTGTGTGAGCCCCTGGTGGGCCCCTTTCCATATCTGATGGGTTGGACACCCCTTGGTGATATAGTGGCCAATGCCAAGCAAACTCATGCTCATAATAAAATAAAATAATAAAATAAAATAAAATAATAAAATAAAATAAATAAAATAAAATAAAATAAAATAATAAAATAAAATAAAATAAAATAAAATAAAATAAAATAAAATAAAATAAAATAAAAAATAAAATAATAAAATAAAATAAAATAAAATAAAATAAAATAAAATAAAATAAAATAAAATAAAATAAAATAAAATAAAATAATAAAATAAAATAAAATAAAATAATAAAATAATAAAATAAAATGTACCCATCTTGGTCCCCTATGAAACTTACGTATCTGTTTACATAGAAACTCTTTTAAAACCGACAGATTAGCCCAACTGCAGCAGACCTAGTTTACAATTCTACTCCTTGCAAGTGGGAATTTGAGGTAGACATTATTCTTCGTTCCAGTGAAATTCAGTCCAAAATCAATGGGATATAATTGTCTGGATTATGGGATCCTTCTTACAAATATCTTACTAGAAGGAAATGCTCTATGGAAGGAATTCTCAACAAACTGTAGTGAAAACAACTAAGCTGGAAATTTAAACACCCAGAGTTTCATGTTGTGAAATGGCCATTGAATTGTTCTGCAAGAGATACGTCTAGTGCAAGGGTAGGCAACCTTGGCTCTTTTTTGACTCGTGGACTTCAACTCCCAGAATTCCTGAGCCAGCCATTCTGAGGGGAAAGGGAGAGGTTTCCAAGCTGAGCCATGCTGGCTCAGGAATTCTGGGAGTTGAAGTCCACGAGTCATGAAGGGGCCATAGTTCCCCCAGGCTGGCTCAGGAATTCTGGGAGTTGAAGTCCACGAGTCATAAAAGAGCCAAGGTTGTCTACCCCTGGTCTAGTGAATTATTTGGAGAAGACAGTTGTGAAAGCAGTATGAATAAGGAAATGTTGGGACCCCTGGAGATATGTGTGAAAAACAGGAGTATCTTGACCAAGTTTCCATTGACCTGTACTTGGACTTTAAGCCAACCTAAGTCCCAAACACAAACCATGTTCCTTAATTAAAGAGATGCTAAAATGAGGGCGCGTTCATTCAGGGATGGACAATGTTTCGGTGGCAAGGACTACCAAACTTTTTGGGAAGCCCAAGGCCCACCAAATGTGGGTGATCCTCTCACATATGTGGATGGGGTTAGTTAGGGTCTATTCTTTTTAAGGGTAAGATGTTTATTTTTGGTCTGGCGATGCATTTTTCAAATCCATTTCCCAACTGCAAAAGAGCAGGAGGCTGTGCCGCCATTTTGTTTTTTTTTAGCAGACATGGTCATAAGGCCAGGGAAAGAGGATTTGGGGATCACGTGTGGTCCTGAAGGTGCAGGTCAATCACCCTTGATCTATGTCTTCTTGGCCCTCACAAGCTTTGTGTGAGGGGTCACTTTGGCCTTACAAGCAAGAAAAAAAAAGTGACACAATTTGAGGGAATAGGGTCCCACACCGGCGGATTTTAAGGAAAACACCTATTTTAATTGATCAGAGCCAAAGTACTCAAAAACATAAGAAACAGAGAAAGGGTGAGCCCCGTCAAGCATGAACTATGAAATGGTGGCTCTTTTGAAGAATTAGAAATGGCGTTTACTAGATTCGCCATTGACCAGAGCAGAATAAGAAAAGACTAAAAATGTGAAATATGCAACAAATATTACTGAGAGAATTCCACGTGGAGTCTTTCAGGATGTTCTCTCCCTCTCCCCCCCTCTCTCTCTCTTTCTCTCTCTGTTGCTGGTGATTCATCCAGGTTTTTGAACGACGTGTTTGATATAATGGTGTTTGTATAGATACTAAAGGCATTTTCAGGACATGCTTTTTATTAAAATGCTCTATGTAAAGGTAATACTTGTAATGCAGCTCGTGTGTATGAAGGGTTCAAATCGATTTTTTGGTTCCATTTTAGACGAATTGTAGGCCAACATCTATCCAGGTTTGAAATCCTCAGACTGCTTACTCCAGGGTGGTCCGACTAGGGCAGGGGTAGGCAACCTTGGCTCTTTTACAACTCATGGACTTCAACTTACGTCATAAAAGAGCCAAGGTTGCCTACCCCTGAACTAGGGTAAAGATGAATTTGGATCTAAGTCCCATAAATTCTGCAACGATGACTCAAAAAGCTTCAAATAAGCTTTCGTAGGAAATGCAAAAGTGTTAATTCATGAGTAGCTGAGAGGGCGGTCCTTTTCTTGGGATGGGATGGATAGGTGGGGAGGACTTTAAATGTCAAGATGGCAGCCACAGTCATGTGATCAAAGCCCCACCCATTTTTTTTTAAATATCGATTCCTGCTGACATAATAAGGACAGGAAATTATGTGCCCATTAACCATCTGTGACTCTACCCCCCCCCCAAATTATCTGAGCTGAATAGTTAAAGTAACTGAGCTAAATAGTTTTAAAAAAATATTGACTTTAGGGAAACCACCTCCATTCCACTCTCGATGAAAAGATGGATTTTAAAAATCAGCATCCTTAGTCTTAGAAACAAGGGAATGTTGCCATCAAGGCCACATGCCAAGGACTCCACATAAAAAGCTTGGATTTTTTCCCCCCCATTGGATTTCAAGAAAAAATTAGCATTTCTTACTCCTCAGAGATAAGCTGAGGAGAATAAGCCTCTTTGAATGCTGGTTACTACTAGCACCAATCTTTCCTTACCATGTTTAAAGCTTGATTGAGACTTGTCCGCAACTGCACATAGGTGTTGAGACATACCTCCGCTGAGAAGGGGTTGATGGGTAAAATGTGCGTTGCAGATGGTTGCGGATGGCTTGACACTCACACCTCCCAATACTTAACTGTGCACGTCCAACTGTGCGGGTTGGTTGATCTGATCTGCTGTTGACAATTTTCTCTGCTTTGTTGTTTTTGTTTTAGCACAGGGGCTCTCCTAACTTAGCAAGTTTAAGAATTGTGGACTTCACGGCTGGCTGAGGAATTCTGGGAGTTGAAGTCCACAATTCTTAAAACCGCCAAGTTTGGAGAGCCCCGTTTTTAGCACACACACACACACACACACACACACACAGCCAGAATGTTAACATTTGCAGACGTATAAATGCAACAGCTATGCAACCCTCTCTCTGAGTGACAGATGCATGCATTCCCTGTTGTGCAGTGATGAAGAAGTCTAAGAGGGCCTTCAAAGTCCTTGACTAATATTGATCAGGTGGCCAAAAACTTTGGAGGGCCACCCACGTAAATAGAGCGAAGAGCTTTCTTCAGAACTTTTGAGAACATTCAGAGGTCCACACAGAAGGCGTCTACGGTTAGACAGTTGGGAGATTTCTATCCTGACCCCCTAACTAGCATCTCCTAGACCAGGGACAGGCAACCTTGGCTCTTTCATGACTCGTGGACTTCAACTCCCAGAATTCCTGAGCCAGCTGTGAAATCCACAATTCTTAAAGTTGCTAAGTTGGGAGACCACGCTGGCTCAGGAATTCTGGGAGTTGAAGTCCACGAGTCATAAAAGAGCCAAGGTTGCCTACCCCTGTCCTACACCAAATCTCCCATCTGTTGATAGTTTTAACCATGAGTTTCCTTTTAACCATGAGTTCCTCTGGACTCCAAAAGTTCACTTCAAAACTCTAATCTCTTCATTTCCTTGTTTCCAGGGTGGGAAGGAAGCATGCTTTTCATATTAGGCACCTTGTAAATAGGTTTATTTGCTTTTCTTTGTAGCCTTTAAAACAAAGAAAGAAAGAAACAAATGACAATTTGTCTTGCAAACTCCAGTTGTTGGCCCACCAGAATGGGATGAACGTACTCATGCCTTTAAGAAACAAGAGGGGGAATAATAATAATAAAAATAATGTTGCTGTTTTATAAAGTAATTGGTTCTTAATGTGAATATCTTGAACTTTGTTAAGGATACTGTCCTGTATTAAACATGTAAAATAATATTTGTCTAAGTAGAGATTGCAAAAAAAAAAAAAAGGAGAGAAAAAAAAATTAAGGAAAGATTGCTCCAGACAGGAGTTTATTCATGTCTGAAGATCTGTTGTAACTCAATAGCCAATTTGTTAATGATGTTGTACATTCAATAGAAGTTTTTTGAAGGAGGAGGCATTGTGTCCGAGGATTTGTATGTCTTTTGTGGTTGGCTCTGTATGTTGTTCCATGTGTGTAAGACCAGAATAAACTGCTTCTTTCATTCATTCCATTCCCCGCTGAGATGTTTCTATGAATATCCACCCATGTCCCTTTGATTCCCTAAGCATGGAATCAACTTTTCAACTTTTCAAAAAAAACCAAAACCCATTATTTCCTGTCTCCTGCCTTAATCCATAATATATGCAGGGTGCTTTTATGGGTTGGGATGGACTCAACAAACATGATTCATTTTATTTATTTATTTTTCACATTTCTGAACCACCCGTCTCCCTCAAAGAGGGACATTGAATCATAAGTCTGGAAGGGACCTTGTTGTTGTTAGTTGCGAAGTCATGTCCTACACATCACGACCCCATGGACAATGTTCCTCCAGGCCTTCCTGTCCTCTACCATCTTCTGGAGTCCCTTTAAGCTCTCACCTACTGCTTCAGTGACTCCATCCAGCCACCTCCTTCTCCATCGTCCCCTTCTTCTCTTGCCCTCAACCTTTCCCAGCATTAGGCTCTTCTCCAGTGAGTCCTTCCTTCTCATTAGGTGGCCAAAGTATTTGAGTTTCAGCTTCAGGATCTGGCCTTCTAAAGCTTGTAAGCCGCCCTGAGTCTTCGGAGAAGGGCGGGATATAAATGGAATTAAAATAAAATAAATAAAAATAAATAAATAAAGAGCAGTCAGGGTTGATCTCCTCTAGGACTGACCGGTTTGATCGCCTTGCAGTCCAAGGGACTCGCAGGAGTCTTCTCCAGCACCATAGTTCAAAGGCCTCAATTCTTTGGCTCTCAGCCTTTCTTATGGTCCAACTTTCACAGCCACACATTGCAACTGGGAAGACCATAGCCTTGACTATACGCACTTTTGTTGACAGGGTGATGTCTCTGCTTTTTAGTGTGCTGTCTAGATTTCCCATGGCTTTCCTCCCCAGGAGCAAGCATCTTTTAATTTCTTGGCTGCAGTCCCCGTCTGCGGGGAAAATAAAATCTGTCACTACCTCCATTTCTTCCCCATCTATTGGCCAGGAATTGAGAGGGCCGGATGCCATGATCTCAGTTTTCTTAATGTTGAGTTTCAAGGAAGGGACCTTGGAAGTCTTCTATTCCAACGCCCTGCCTAAGGCAGAAGACATTATACCAGTGATGGCGGACCTTTTAGAGACCCAGTGCCCAAACCGCAACCCCAAACCCACTTATTTATCGCAAAGTGCCAGGGCCGTATCAGCATTGTGGTCCCCTCAGGGGTGGCTGGGCAGGGAGGTGCCTCTGAGTGCTGCCTCTGGCACACAAACCCCGGGGGCACAAAAATGGGCCACCGTACTGCAAGGCAC
>NC_138203.1:4369409-4396909 GCF_964194415.1 Vipera berus
CCCTTTATCTGAGATTCGAACCCGGGCTGATTGTATATCAGGCAGTGTTTTTAACCTCCTGAGCCACAGGTTCTGTCTCTCTTATATTAGCTGGAAGGCAAGGCAAATGTATGTTTAAGTATTTGTCAAGGCTTTTTGAATGGACCTTGCTAATTAACTCTTTCATTCCTGTTTTGGCCCGGCTCAGGGCTTATCCACAGGAACTAGTCAACTTATGACAGCTCATTATTTGTGCAAATTATTCAAATTGCTAATAAAGAATTTGGGAGGCTAAGATGATCATTTCGAACTCATTTATGTTCTCATCAGTTAGTCATACCCTTTATCTGAGATTCGATATATATATAAAGGTAAAGGTTCCCCCGCACATGCGTGCTAGTCGTTTCCGACTCTAGGGGCCGGTGCTCATCTCCGTTTCAAAGCCGAAGAGCCAGCGCTTGTCCGAGGACGTCTCCGTGGTCATGTGGCCAGCATGACTAGACGCCAAAGGCGCACGGAACGCTGTTACCTTCCCACCGGAGTGGTCCCTATTTTTCTACTTGCATTTTTATGTGCTTTCGAACTGCTAGGTTGGCAGAAGCTGGGACGAGTAACAGGCGCTCACTCTGTTACGCGGCACTCAGGATTTGACCCGCCAAACTGCTGACCTTCTGATCGACAAGCTCAGTGTCCTAACCCACTGAGCCACCACGTCCCTCATATATATATATATATGAGTCATAGTGGCGCAGTGTTTAGAATGCAGTACTGCAGGCTATTTCTGCTGACTGCCAGCAGTTTGGCAGTTCGATTCTCACCGGATCAAGGTTGACTCAGCCAACACTCACTCAGTCAATTCAGATCTTCACCCCAGTCATAGACCAGCATAAAGAACCCATTGTTCATCAGTTAAGGAAGGGATTTGTCCTAATACAGGTAAGTCCTCAAACTTACGAACAGCCCCATTACACTTATAAGTCATGAAGGTCACAAAGCAGACTGTTACGTGACCTGACTTTACAGCCATTTTTGTTATGGCGTTAAGTAAACACAGAACTCGTATAAAGTGACTACAGCAGTTGTTAAGTGAAGGCAGAGGATGTTGAGCAAGCCCATTGTTTGCTACGGGGAGTTGTTGCCAGAAAATTGGAAGTAAGGGAGAGTTTTCAGCCAAAACATTGTAAATCACAGTCACAGGCCTGTGAGATGCTGAAAACATCAGTAAAGGTGAACCAGTTGCTACTCACCCCAAATGCAATCCTGTGGTTGTGTGTATGGATTAAAGGTAAAGGTAAAGGTTCCCCCGCACATGCGTGCTAGTCGTTTCCGACTCTAGGGGCCGGTGCTCATCTCCGTTTCAAAGCCGAAGAGCCAGTGTTTGTCCGAGGACATCTCCGTGGTCATGTGGCCGGCATGACTAGACGCCAAAGGCGCACGGAACGCTGTTACCTTCCCACCATAGTGGTCCCTATTTTTCTACTTGCATTTTTACGTGCTTTCGAACTGCTAGGTTGGCAGAAGCTGGGACAAGTAACAGGCGCTCACTCTGCTACGCGGCACTCGGGATTCGACCCGCCAAACTGCCGACCTTCTGATCGACAAGCTCAGCGTCCTAACCCACTGAGCCACCGCGTCCCTGTGTATGGATTAGGTTGTGACAACTTCAGAACCAAATCTTTTGGATGGTCCATTGTAACTTTGAAGGATCGCTAAACCACCTATTGTAAGATGACACCTACCTGTGCTTAAACAAAAGCTGGGGCTTGGAGCATATGGCAAAAACTCTTGTTTAAGGTTAAGCATTTCTTTCATACATGTCAGCCTTCCAGTGGGAAACACGAGAACTGCCTATAAACCACCCTGACTTTCACATTTGAAGAACATTGTAAGTATTTAATCTTGGCTGCTTGGGAAAATTCCTTTAATAAAGAGGCAGGTTCGAATAATTTCTGACTTACCTTTTCAAGGGGAAAATGGATAACACCCTAAGTGCCAGGTAAGATCAAAACTGTTTGCTTGAAACAGAGGGATAGAATCAAGAGCACGTGAAGTGTTAATACCACGTTACAATGCCTTGGTGAGGCCACACTTGGAATATGGCATACAGTTTTGGTCACCACGATGTAAAGAAGATGTTGAGACTCTAGAAAGAGCGCAGAGAAGAGCGACAAAGATGATCAGGGGACTGGAGGCTAAAACATATAAGGAACAGTTGCTGGAATTGGGTATGTCAAGTTTAACGAAGAGAAGGACGAGGGGGGGACATGATAGCCGTCTTCCAGTATCCCAAATAAGAGGCAGTCAAGCTCTTCTCCAAAGCCCCTGAAGGCAAGACAAGAAGCCACAGATGGAAACTAAATCAGGGAGAGAAGCAAACTGGAACTAAGGAGAAACTTCCTGACGGTGAGAACAATTAACCAGTGGAACAACCTGCCTCCATAAGCAGTGAATGCTCCAACACTGGAAGTTTTTAATAAGAGACTGGACAGCCATTTGTCTGAATGATCAGATGGTTGGAGGCTAAAATGTGTGAAGAACAGTTACAGGAATTGGGTATGTCTAGTCTAGTGGAAAGAAAGAAGAGGGGTGACATGATAGCAGCGTTCCAACATCTCAGGGGCTGACCCAAAGAAGAGGGAGTCAAGCTATCTTCCAAAGCCCCTGAAGGCAGGACAAGAAGCAACAGATGGAAACTAATCAAGGAGAGAAGCAACCTAGAACTAAGGAGAAACTTCCTGAAACTTAGAACAATTAACCAGTGGGAAAACCTGCCTCCAGAAGTTGTGAATGCTCCAACACTGGAAATTTTTAAGAAGAGACTGGACAACCATTTGTCTGAAATGGTACAGGGTTTCCTGCCTGAGGAGGGGGTTTAGATTTTAGATTTAGATTTTATTAGATTTATATACCGCCCTTTCCCGAAGGACTCAGGGCAGTTCACAGGGCATTTTAAAATCATATCAATATAAAATACAAAGTTAAAAGAGAATTAAAAGATTAAATTATCCCTGAAAATAAAACCCCAGTTAAAATTCTCAGCCTGGGTCAGAGAGCTCAAAGAGCCAAGTCTTCAGGTCCCGGCGGAATGAGCGTAGGTCAGGGGCAGTCCTGAGCTCCACGGGCAGCTGGTTCCAGATGGTAGGCGCACCCACAGAAAAGGCCCTCTCCCTGGGTGTTATCCGCCGGCAATCTTTTACCGGCGGCACCCTGAGAAGACCCTCCCTCTGTGAGCGCACTAGACGAAGGGAACTTGATGCTGGCAGCAGGTGTTCCCTCAAATATCCCAGACCCTCACCATTTAGGGCTTTATAGGTCATCACCAGCACCTTGAATCTCACCCGGAGGGCAACCGGAAGCCAATGCAGCTCGCGGAGTAGAGGTGTTACATGGGAGTATCGGGAGGCCCCCATCACTACTCGCGTGGCCGCATTCTGCACCAGTTGTAGTCTCCGAATGGTTCTCAAGGGCAGCCCCATGTAGAGAGCATTGCAGTAGTCAATGGTTGGACCAGATAACCTCCAAGGTCCCTTCCAACATTATATTATTATTATTATTATTATTATTATTATTATTATTATTATTATTATTATTATTATTATTATTATTATTATTATTATTATTGAAAATGGGCTTCTTTCTAGTGTGTTCCAAGAAAACCAGGATCCATAATCTGAAGAGTTAACAACTGTTTTTTTTAATATCAAGTGGATACCCAAATATTGTGTTAAAATACCCTCAAATCTTTCCGTGCAAAATGTCCGTGCAAAATGTCTTTCAATTCAGCCATGATATTTGTCAGCAGTTGCTCTTGCCTTCCCTCATAAATTATTTTAATCAAGGCAATGGTCTTTGCAAGAGAAACATGTAGATGATGGTGGTGAAGGAATTCTGTGTCATGTTATATTCATCTCCATTAGAAACACATTCATAATTGACCTTGAATTTATCCCTTTCGTTTGCCATTCTTTTATTATCAGTCGAGAAAACTTGACATAAGCGCAAGCAACAGAGCTGTGCAATATGTAAATATTGCAGCGGTTGGGCCAAGGAAACAAACATCCAAAATATCTGGCTTGTTATTTTGAAATGAGATGAATTTCAATCTCATTTTACCACATACCTTCAGGAACTTCACTTAATCTTTAAGACCACTATGGAATTTTCCCCAGCCTATTCCCCCCCCCCCCGTCCTTCTTGGCTTCGAGCCGGTTTAATTTCTTGGCTGGTTGAAGAGGGAATACATTTTTTTCCCC
This sequence comes from Vipera berus, assembly GCF_964194415.1. Taxonomy (NCBI): domain Eukaryota; kingdom Metazoa; phylum Chordata; class Lepidosauria; order Squamata; family Viperidae; genus Vipera; species Vipera berus. The sequence goes on from NC_138203.1 coordinate 4,373,642, forward strand.
TAAATATCTTTCAACATTGCCAGGTTTATAGTGAGGGATGTCCAACTTTGGCAACTTTAAGACTTTTAGAATAGAATAGAATAGAATAGAATAGAATAGAATAGAATAGAATAGAATAGAATAGAATAGAATAGAATAGAATAGAATAGAATAGAATAGAATAGAATAGAATAGAATAGAATAGAATAGAATAGAATAGAAAATATGGAATGGAATAGAATAGAGCTGGAAGGGACCTTGGAGGTCTTCTAGTCCATCTCCCTGCTCAAGCAGGAGAACCTATACCATCTCAGACAGGTGATTGTCCGATCTCTTCTTAAAATCCTCCAGTGACGGAGTGCCCACAATTTCTGGAGGCAAGCTATTCTACTAATTGGCTGGGGAAATCTGGGAGTTGAGGTCCACAAGTCTTAAAGTCACCAAAGTTAGACACCCCTGGTTATAACTGTAGCTGGGAGTGATCCAGCAATATCTGAGGACATGTGATCACCTCCATTGTTCTTGAATTCAGGTGCCAGACTAAACTACATTTTACAGTTAAATCTTTTCCTAGGTCCTTCTCTCTTTCATAGAATCATAGACTTGGAAGTAACCTTGGAGGTCTTCAAGTCCAACGGGCCTGCCCAAGACATGAGTCCTTAGTCCAACCTGCACGAATGGTTGTCCTATCTTTTCTTGAAAACCTCCATCGATGGAGCATCTACAACTCCAGGAGGCAGGCTATTCTATCGATTAATCATTCCCATTGTCAGGAAATTCCTCCTTATTTCCAGGTTGAATCTCCCTCTGAAGAGATGCCACTTACTGCTTCTTTTCCTGTCCTCAGGTGTTTTGGAGAATTAGTCAAAACCCTCTTTCCTGTGGAAACTCTTCAAGGATTGGAAGATGCTATCATGTTTCCCCTAAGTCTTCTCTTTGTTAGACTAATCATGTTAGACTAATGAACAGCTTCTGTTTTCCCCCCAAAATAAGTCTGGTTCTTATTTTATTTTATTTTATTTTATTGCCTCCAAAAGAGGCACCAGTTCATATTTTCGGGGTAGGCCTTACCTCACCTCCGGCACAGACAGCCCCACCCAGCCAGACCGCTTCTTCTGGGTCTGTAGTTCTGCAGCTGCATTTGGGCCTGCATTTTGCAGTCAGGCCTTTCCAGAAGGCCTAAGCAGCTGAGTACCAAGCTATGGATTCAATCCATAGCTCAGTGCTCATCTGCAGATCTCTTGCAGAACCGAGCTGCGGACTGAATCCATAATTTGGTTCTTGGCTGCAGAGGTCTTCCTGAAAGGCCTGTGACTGAAAAATGCAGGCCTGGCTGCAGAAGAGGCCTCAGAAGAATTGGGCTGGTGAGGAGAGGGCTGGCTGTGAGGTAAGCAGGTGCAGGGCGCATGGGGCAGATCCACCCACCCACCTCGGCCCTAGCTTGATTGATAGGTGTGCGCCTCGCCCCAAAACTAGGGCTTATTTTAGGGGTAGGGCTTATATTAGGCCCACCCCCAAAAGTCAAGCTAGGGCTTATTGTTGGTGTAGGCCTTACCTTCATGGAAACATGGTACCTTAGCTGTTCATTATTTTGTATCCTTCTCTTTAGCTACTCTATTTTCCCCAAAATAAGACCCAATTGGAAAATAAGCCCTAGCGTGATTTTTCAGGATGCTCGTAATATAAGCCCTACCCCCCACCCCCAAAATAAGACCCAGTTAAGGTCCTCAGCCAGGTGGACACATTTAGTACCATATTTCTCCGAAAATAAGGCCTAACTGGAAAATAAGTCCTAATATGTCTTTTGGAAGAAAAATAATAATATAAAACCCTGTCTTATTTTCAGGGAAACACAAGTAAGTCATGTACGGAGAACAATAGAATAGAATAGAATAGAATAGAATAGAATAGAATAGAATAGAATAGAATAGAATAGAATAGAATAGAATAGAATAGAATAGAATAGAATAGAATAGAATAGAATAGAATGCAATTAACCTGTGGAACAGCTTGCCACCAGAAATCGTGGGCGCTCCATCATTGGAGATTTTAAAGAAGAGACTAGACAGTTACTTGTTTAACTACCAAATAACAGGCAGCTGGTAGTCAGCAGAACAAGGAAAGAAGGAAGGAAGGAAGGAAGGAAGGAAGGAAAGAAGGAAGGAAGGAAGGAAGGAAGGAAGGAAGGAAGGGAGGGAGGGAGGGAGGGAGGGAGGGAGGGAAAGAGAAAAAAGAAAGAAAGAAAGAAAGAAAGAAAGAAAAAGAAAGAAAGAAAGAAAGAAAGAAAAAGAAAGAAAGAAAGAGAAAAAGCAATATCAACAGCACTTAGACTTAAATACCTCTTCACAGTGCTTTACAGCCCTCTCTAAGCGGTTTACAGAATCAGCCTGTTAACCCCAGCAATCTGGGTCCTCATTTTTCTGACCTTGGAAGGATGGAACGCTGAGTCAACCTTGAGCCGGTCAGGGTCAAACTTCTAGCAGTGGGCAGAATTAGCCTGTAATACTGCATCCTAGTTGGGAAGCTAAAAAATGATCTGCTGCACAAAAGCCCAACAGGGTGGAAAACCCATCAGCACCTCAACCCACAGGGCTTGGCAATGCTCTGCTGATTTGATACAATCAGGTGGATTCCAGCTCTGATGGAGGGAAGCACCAACTTGACATTAAAATTGGTTTTAATTTATTCAGGTTTTAAGGTAGATACAATTTTTGTTTAATGACTGTAAGCTACCCAGAGTTACCTCATGGTAGGATGGAAGGCCAATACATTAAATAAGTAAGTAAGTAACAAAGATGATCAGGGGACTGGAGGCTAAAACATATCAGGAACGGTTGCTGGAATTGGGGATGTCCAGTTTAATGAAGAGAAGGGCGAGGGGGGACAGGATAGCAGCCTTCCAGTATCTCAGGGGTTGCCCCAAAGAAGAGGGAGTCAAGCTATTCTCCAAAGTGCCTGAAGGCAGGCAAGAAGCAACAGATGGAAACTCACCAAAGAGAGAAGCAACCTGGAACTTAGGAGGAATTTTCTGAAAGTTAGAACAATTAATCAGTGGAACAACCTGCCTCTAGAAGCTGTGAATGCTCCAACACTGGAAGATTTTAAGAAGAGGCTGGAAAGTTTAAACGATAAAGGAGAGTCAAGTAACTTTTTTCTACTGAAGGTGGATTCCTAGTGGCCCCATGTCCATGTCCACAGAGTTTCCTTGGTAGAAATATGGAAGTGGTTAGTAAGTGATTTGCATTGGGAAGGAAGGAAGGAAGGAAGGAAGGAAGGAAGGAAGGAAGGAAGGAAGGAAGGAAGGAAGGAAGGAAGGAAGGAAGGAAAGATCAAACTATTTTCCAAAGCACCAGAAGGTAAGACAAGAAAAAATGGATGGAAACTAACCAAGGAGAGAAGCAACCTAAAACTAAGGAGAAATTTCCTAATGATGAAAACAATCAACCAATGGAATAGATTTCCTTCAGACATTGTGAGTGCTCCATCACTAGAGATTTTTAAGAAGAGATTGGACAGCCATTTGTCTGAAATGGTATAGGGCAGGGATGGCAAAACTTTTAGAGACTTAGTGCCCAAACTTTATTTATTTATTTATTTATTTATATTTATATTTAAATTGCAACCCAAAACGCACTTATGTATCATCAGGTGGCAGGTGGGCATGGCTGCAGTCGTAACGGCAGACTGGGTGGGACTAAAAAGTTCAATCAATCAATTCCAACTTTGTGAGATTTTTTTTCCAGCGAGAAGTTGAAATTGATTGATTGATTAACCTTTTGGGGGTTTTTGCACACAGCAGTGGAGGCCTAAAGCAAAAAGGTTTTATAAAACCCAGCTGAAGGCCTAGGACTGGGGCGATGGCGCGCGTGCCCACAGAGAGGGCTCTGCATGCCACCTGTGGCATGCGTGCCATAGGTTTGCCACCATGGGTATAGGGTCTAATGCCTGACTAAATGACCTCCAAGGTCCCTTCCAACATCATCATCATCATCATCATCATCATCATTATTATTATTATCATTATTATTAAAAACTTTTATTCATAAAACATGAAACTCAGTCAACTGAACACTCAAATTGACTGGCACTAATGGTTGACACGGGTTGCTGCCAGCATCCTAGGTATCAACCAGGTATCTCCTTAAAATGTAAGATGTTCCGAGTAGCACAGATTTTTGTAGCTTTGTTGGAGTTATTGCAGGAAGCTGCAATTTCTTTATGTATTTTGCAAAGTTTTTGGACATAGTTCCCAGTGCCCCAATGACAATGGGTGTCACTGTTGCGCGTTTCATCCATAATCGCGCAGTTTCGATGGCCAGGTCGCGGTATTTCGTAATTTTTCCCAGTTCTTTTTCTTCGACTCTGGCATCTCCTGGTACAGCGATATCAATCAACTGTACGCTTCGGTTCTCTACGATTGTGATATCTGGCGTGTTGTGTTCCAAATGGCGATCTGTCTGTATTCGGAAGTCCCACAAGATCTTCACCCTCTCATTCTCGACAACTTTTCCCACCCTATGTTCCCACGACTTTTCGGACACAGGCAAGTCGTATTTTTTACACAATGCCCAGTGGATTAGTTTAGCGACTCGGTCGTGTCTAGCTTTGTAAACAGTTTGCGCGATTTTGCTCCACTCACATATTAAATGTGAAACAGTTTCAACTTTGTCATTGCAAAGTCAGCAATTTGGATTGTCAGTAGATTTTTGTATCTTCGCTTTCATAGCATTAGTTTGTAGTGCTTGTTCTTGAGCAGCCAGTATTAAGCCTTCTGTTTCTTTCTTGATGGTTCCCATCTTAAGCCATGCCCATGTCAAGTTGTTATCACATTTTCCTTTATTATTATAATTACTATTACTATTACTATTATTATTATTAACAATAATAATAATAACAATAACAATAATAATAAACTGCATCGTGCATACGTGCATACGTGCATACATGCATACATAAAATTCAGCTCAACATTGCAAGAAACTGAAGGGAAGCTAACCAGAGCATGAAACAGTATGGCCCAGAGTCTTTATAACTAGGAATGGAAACAGCTGGGGTACCAGGCTGAAGATATTGTTTTGGTGATGTTCCAACAATAACAATAACAGTAACAGTAACAATAACAGGAAGAAGAAGAAGAAGAAGAAGAAGAAGAAGAAGAAGAAGAAGAAGAAGAAGAAGAAGAAGAAGAAGAAGAAGAAGAAGAAGAAGAAGAAGAAGAAGAAGAAGAAGAAGAAGAAGAAGAAGTTGGAAGGGATCTTGGAGGTCATCTAGTCCAACCCCCTGCTCAAGCAGGAAACCCTATACCATTTCGGACAAATGGCTGTCCAGTCTCTTCTTAAAAACTTCCAGTGTTGGAGCATTCACCACTTCTGGAGGCAGGTTGTTCCACTGGTTAATTGTGCTAACTGTCAGGAAGTTTCTCCTTAGTTCCAGGTTGCTTCTCTCCTTGATTAGTTTCCATCCGTTGCTTCTTGTCCTGCCTTCAGGCGCTTTGGAGAATAGCTTGACTCCCTCTTCTTTGGGGCAGCCCCTGAGATATTGGAACACTGCTATCCTGTCACCCCTCGTCCTTCTCTTCCTTAAACTAGACATACCCAATTTCAGCAACCGTTCCCTATGTGTTTTAGCCTCCAGTCCCCCAATCATCTTTGTTGCTCTTCTCTGCACTCTTTCTAGAGTCTCGACATCTTTTTTACATTGTGGTGACCAAAACTGGTTGCAGTCTTTTTTCACTTAATCCGGATTCCTAAACTTTCTCACAGAGTGCTACCTCCCCACCACCTCCACCTCACACAGAACAGGCATTTAACAACCGGCACTTAAGGAGTGAGTGTAACATGTAGCCCTGCTCTAAATCTTGGCCAAACGGAAGCCTGGCTGGCCTGTTATTTCTCCATGCTTTATCAGGATGTCAAATGCCGTTGACCGAGGGGAATGTTTATTTGCTGAGTCCAGTCCATGGAAAAGTCCATTATATTGTAGGCCATTCGATGAACTACCCAGCGAAAAGATTTCTTGGTTTTATTGTTCTTTTGATAAGGCTGTAAAATCTGGAACTTCTGCATTGACATTTCCTCAATTGATGAGGCCGTATATAAAGGCGTGTGGCCAGCTCCCTCTGATAAAGGGAACAAAATTTAGACAGGCTTGATTGCCATATTCAGGGCTTTGATGAAAAGAGCCGAACGCAGCACAGAACTGGGTTAGCGGGCAGAAAGAAAGGACACGAGCCATGCATTGGTCTCTCGGCCTGCCATAACTTAGACCTTTAATAGCGTCCATTTATCTAATGCTGGCAGTTTCCTTAAAGTTTCCCACAGATATACAGCCACCGGTTGGCTTTAAAAATCACCCTGACAGACCTTTTAAAAAGAACAGTGGAGGCCATAAGCAGCCGAGCGTCTAAAATGAAAACACTTTTTCAATAATGTTATTTTTTTACAGCTGTTTTTAAGGAGATCCCTAAAAGTTGTGTTTAGGTCTGTGTCAGGGCGTACGACTGTACGAAACGGTCTTGGCTTTCACTCAAAAAAAAGGATTTCATAATACAAAGGGACGTAGTTTCCCACATTGTGGGGAAGAGACACAATGTGTTCCTTATTTATTATTTTACCTTGAGCTTCTCCTCTCCTCTCTTCTCTTCTCTTCTCTTCTCTTCTTCCCTCCCCTCCCCTCTCTTCTCCTCTCCCCTCTCCTCTACTTTACTCCACTCTCCTCACCTCCCCTCCCTTCACCTCTCCTCTCCCCTCTCCAATCCTCCCCTCCCCTCCTCTCCTGTCCTTTCATCTCCTCCCTTCTCCTCTCCTCTCCTCATCTCACCCCACCTCACCTCACCTCCTTTCACCTCTCTCCTCCCCTCCCCTCTCCCATCCTCTCCTCTCCCTCCATCCCTCTCCTCCCCTCTCCTCCCCTCTCCTCTCCCCTCCTCTCCTCTCCTCACCTCCCTTCACCTCTCCTCTCCCCTCCCCTCTCCAATCCTCTCCTCCCCTCCTCTCCTCCTCTCCTTTCCTCTCCTCTCCTCCCCTCTCCTCTCCCCTCCTCTCCTCCCCTCCACCACTCTCCTCCCCTCCCCTCCCCTCCCCTCTCCTTTCCCCTCCTCTCCTCTCCTCACCTCCCTTCACCTTTCCTTTCCCCTCCCCTCTCCAATCCTCTCCTCCCGTCCTCTCCTCTCCTTCTCTCCTTTCCTTTCCTCTCCTTTCATCTCCTCCCTTCCCCTCTCCTCCTCTCCTCACCTCACCTCCCTTCACCTCTCTCCTCCCCTCTCCTCTCTTTTCCTCTCCTCCCCTCCCCTCCCCTCTCCACTCCTCTTCTCTCCTCTCCTCTCCTCTCACCTCACCTCCCTTCACCTCTTCCCTCTCCTCCCCTCCCCTCCTCGCTCCACCACTCTCCTCCCCTCCCCTCCCCTCTCCTCTCCTCTCCTTTCCCCTCCTCTCCTCTCCTCACCTCCCTTCACCTTTCCTTTCCCCTCCCCTCTCCAATCCTCTCCTCCCGTCCTCTCCTCTCCTCCTCTCCTTTCCTTTCCTCTCCTTTCATCTCCTCCCTTCCCCTCTCCTCCTCTCCTCACCTCACCTCCCTTCACCTCTCTCCTCCCCTCTCCTCTCTTTTCCTCTCCTCCCCTCCCCTCCCCTCTCCACTCCTCTTCTCTCCTCTCCTCTCACCTCACCTCCCTTCACCTCTTCCCTCTCCTCCCCTCCCCTCCTCGCTCCACCACTCTCCTCCCCTCCCCTCCCCTCTCCTCCCCTCTCCTCTCCTCTCCTTTCCCCTCCTCTCCTCTCCTCACCTCCCTTCACCTTTCCTTTCCCCTCCCCTCTCCAATCCTCTCCTCCCGTCCTCTCCTCTCCTCCTCTCCTTTCCTTTCCTCTCCTTTCATCTCCTCCCTTCCCCTCTCCTCCTCTCCTCACCTCACCTCCCTTCACCTCTCTCCTCCCCTCTCCTCTCTTTTCCTCTCCTCCCCTCCCCTCTCCACTCCTCTTCTCTCCTCTCCTCTCACCTCACCTCCCTTCACCTCTTCCCTCTCCTCCCCTCCCCTCTCCTCTCTTTTCCTCTCCTCCCCTCCCCTCCCCTCCCCTCTCCACTCCTCTTCTCTCCTCTCCTCTCACCTCACCTCCCTTCACCTCTTCCCTCTCCTCCCCTCCCCTCTCCTGCACTCCACTCCACTCCATTTTCTTTTCTGTTCCATTCCATTCCAATCCATATTTCCTATCCTCTCCTATCCTACATATAGCACAATGATTGTAGCTGCTGCCCTGACATTATTTTTTTAACCTCTCCGTGGCTGCCCCGGCCTCCCGTATCATTACCGTGGCCCCTAGAAGACCTACATCTGTTCAGTTTATTCAGAAACATTTTGATTTTAAGTCAAATCTGCTTAAGGTTTGAGACAAGTGACCAGAATGTGCCCAATTGTCAAGGTGAGTCTAAGTAACCGGGTGGGGATTTTCCGCCGAGAGAGCTCGGCTTCCATTTGGACCGACTGGGTTTTTAATGGATTTTTTTTCTGAAACGAAGGAGAGTTTGTATACTTTTAAGCCTCCGCTATGCAAATGTGAGGGAGACTGTCAAGCTGAGTAAAGGTTTCGTACTCGCGAGCACACCTGATCCCACCTAATGAGCTTGTGGACCGCTGCACACCGCTAACTGTCCACAGAGCAGTTGCACCAACGCGCTCCATCAGCCTGCTCACAACATTGCGCCCCCCCTGCGTCTCTGTTAAATTAACTCAGCATGGATCACAGAGTTTCAAATGTCAGCTTTTAAAACTCAGACAGGCATTGATAATGGGGTCGCATCGACAAAGGAGGATGTAAGGCCGCATACTGACTGTGGCAATTGGAATATAATCACAATCCGATTAAAGAGAGAGAGAGAAAAAAAGAGAGAGAGAAAGTGAGTGTGTGTGTGTGTGAGAGAGAGAAAGAGAGTGTGTGTGTGAGAGAGAGAGAGTGAGAGAGAAAGAGAGAGAGTTAGAGTATGTGTATGTGTGTGTGAGAGAGAAAGAGATAGACAGAGAGTGAGTGAGAGAGAGAGAGTGAGTGTGTGAGAGAGTATGTGTGAGAGAGAAACAAAGAAAGAGAGAGTGTGTGTGTGTTTGTGTGTCTCTCTGTATGTGTGTATGTGAGAGAGAGAGTGAGAGATAGAGAGAAAGAGAGAGAGAGTATGTGTGAGAGAGAAACGAAGAGAGAGAGAGTGTGTGTGTGTCTGTGTGTCTGTGTGTGTGTGTGAGAGAGAGAGAGAGTGAGAGAGAGAAAGAGAGAATGTGTGAGAGAGAAACAAAGAGAGAGAGAGAGAGAGTGTGAGAGAGAGAGAGTGAGAGAGAGAAAGAGTATGTGAGAGAGAGAGAAAAAGAGAGAGTGTGCGTGTGCGTGAATGTGTCTTTGTCTGTGTGTGTGTGTGTGTGTGTGTGTGTGTGTGAGAGAGAGAGAGAGAGAGAGAGAGAGAGAGAGAGAGAGAGAGAGAGAGAGAGAGGGAGAAAGGGAGAGAGCTTTACTGAATCTTCTTCTCATCCAAGCAAAATATTCATATTTTGAATAAGAATGCACTGTCCTGGAAAGAATGTACCTGTATACGGGGAGAAGGAATAAGTGAGAAAGGGTGTGCCACAAAAGCTATGGTGGGCTTGTTGATAATGGATTCAGTCATTTCAGAGGAAGCATTGACAAGAGCAACTAAGATGATCCAAGGCCTGGAGAATAAAACCAACAAAGAACGGCTGCAGGACTTGAATTTGGCTAGTCTAAAGAAAAGAAGAAACAGCGGGGGACATGATAACAGTCTTCCATTGTCTGAGAGGCTGCCACAAGGAAGATGGGGTCACTTTGTTCACCAGAGCACCAGAGGGCAGGACAAGAAACAATGGTTGGAAACTGACCAAAGAGAGAAGCAACCTGGAATTAAGGAGAAACTTCCTGACAGTGAGGACAATCAACCAGTGGAACAACAGAAGTTGCCTCCAGAAATTGTGGGTGCTCCATCACTGGAGGCTTTTAAGAAGAGGCCGCTAGACAGTCACCTGTCTGAGATGGTACAGGCTCTTCTGCTTGAGTGGGGGGCTGGACTAGAAGACCTCCAAGGTCCCTTCCAGCTTCTATTCTATTCTAGTCTATTCTATTCTATTCTATTCCATATTTTCTATTCTATTCTATTCTATTCTATTCTATTCTATTCTATTCTATTCTATTCTATTCTATTCTATTCTATTCTATTCTATTCTATTCTATTCTATTCCATTCTGAAAGGCTTCACACAAAGCCTGCCCTGTTGATTGATTCTCTTCATTTGCCAGCACTAGAAGAGAATAGAACTGGAACCCTACCCAACAAAATCAATCTATCGGAATAGAGCTGAAAGGGACCTCGGAGGTCTTCTAGTCCAGCCCCCTCCTCAAGCAGGGGACCCTATGCCATTTCAGACAAGTGGCTGTCCAGCCTATTCTTAAAAACTTCCAGTGTTGGAGCATTCACGGCTTCTGGAGGCAGGTTGTTCCACTGGTTAATTGTCCTCCCTTGTTAGGAAGTTTCTCCTTAATTCCAGGTTGCTTCTCTCCTTGATTGGTTTCCATCCATTGTTTCTTGTCTTGCCTTCATTCATAAAGCCAACTGTATCCCTTCTGCCCCTCCTAATGCCAACTAAGGTTCTCTCACAAACACCTAAGAATTTTTTTCCCCCTACTATTCAGTCATATCTAATTCTAAAAAATTACCTGGACAGGTTGCTGCAGTTTTCTTGGCAAGTTTTTCAGCAGTGGTGTGCCATTGCCTCCTTCTCAGGGCTGAGCAAAAGTGACTGGCCCAAGGTCACCCAGCTAAATTTGTGCCTAACGTGGGACTAGCTCCAAATTATTAGGTTTAGCTAAGTTTTGCGGAAACAAATAAAAATGCAACATTGGTTTCTCCGCTCTTGTTTTGTACTTTCAGACAGATTTTTTTTAAAAAAATCACATATTAATATTCTTTCAAATATTCATTATTATTATTTTTTTACTAGACACTCCGGTGTTTTGTTTTGTTTGTTTTAACAGCGAATAAAGCATTTAGAATTATATACTCCACTGGGTTGGAAATTAATGTCTGGACAATGCAAATGGATATTGAATGCTTTTTTGATTTGCTAAAAGGTTGATATTACGAAGCTGGAAGGATTCTGACTTCCCATCAGTTGTGACATGCTTTGACGATCTCATCTTTCTTTTTGTGTGTGAATAAACAGTCCACCCTCAGGGGTCTAATTTCGACAATTTCTAAAAATCGAGATTGCAAATATGAGCTCCTATCTTTACTTTTCTCTTTGTCCTGTCAAATGAACACATTTTGCCCTAAACAGAATAATTGCAAAACATCCTCCTCCTCCTCCTCCTCCTCCTCCTCCTCCTCCTCCTCCTCCTCCTCCTCCTCCTCCTCCTCCTCCTCCTCCTCCTCTTCTTCTTCTTCTTCTTCTTCTTCTTCTTCTTCTTCTTCTTCTTCTTCTTCTTCTTCTTCTTCTTCTTCTTCTTCCTCTTCCTCCTCCTTCTCTTCCTCTCACTCCTCTTCCTTCCCCTCCTTTTCTTCCTCCTCTTCCTCCTCCTCCTCCTCCTTCTTGTCTTCTTCTTCCTCCTCCTCCTCTGCTTCTCCTCTTCTTCCTCCTCCTCCTCCTCCTCTTCCTCTTCCTCCTCTTCCTTCCCCTCCTTTTCTTCCTCCTCTTCCTCTTCCTCCTCCTCCTCCTCCTCCTCTTCCTCCTCCTCCTCCTTCTTGTCTTCTTCTTCCTCCTCCTCCTCTGCTTCTCCTCTTCCTCCTCCTCCTCCTTCTCTGCCTCCTCTTCCTTCCCCTCCTTCTCTTCCTCCTCTTCCTCTTCCTCCTCCTCCTCCTCATTATCAGCATCCCAAATCATAATAACGTAGGGTAAAAATCTCTTCCTTGAAGATTATGGGATGCAATCTGTTTGGAGGTAGTCCTCAACAGACGTCCATTGGTTTACTGACAATTCAAAGCCACAACAGCACCGAAAACAGTGGCTTACAACCCTTTCTTACACTTATGACCGTTGCAGCATCCCCTATGATCACGTAGTCAAAATTCGGACACTATGGCGGGGCAGGTGCATGCAAAGTTGGCCAGACGACAGACGGGCACCAGTCCCACACCTTTCAAACATGAGTGTGACATTGATGTGGGGTTGACGCCACGATGCCACATGCACCCTCTCTCTGACTTCAAGGCCCCCTCTCCACAGATGCATATGGAGAGAATTCTTGCAGAGAGAAAGATCCCTAGAAAATACACACGCAAATAATAGGCACCCTAAAATAACAAATGAAGCCAAACACCTGAGCCAGAAAGAAATTCCAAATAAGTTCTAAAACGCCTTAAGAACGAGGAGGAAAAACTGCATGCTTCTTCCTCATTCTCCAGGCATTCTTCATTCTCTATTTGTCCTAAGAAAATCAAGATCACGTGAAGTTCTAGTACCACTTTACAAAACCTTGGTAACACCATACTTGGTGTACTGCGTCCAGGTCTGGTTACCACCTGGATCACCTGAAGTGTTAATACCACTTTACAAGGCCTTGGTAAGGCCACACTCGGAATACTACATCTAGCTTTGGTCAACACGATATAAAAAAGACATTGAGACTCTGGAAAGAGTGCAGAGAAGAGCAACAAAGAGGATCAGGGGACTGGAGGCTAAAACATATAAAGGAACGGTTGCTGGAATTGGGTATATGTAGTTTAATCAAGAGAAGGGCGAGGGGGGACATGATAGCAGTCTTCCAGTATCTGAGGGGTTGCCCCAAAGAAGAGGGAGTCAAGCCGTTCTCCAAAGCACCTGAAGGCAGGACAAGAAGCAACGGATGGAAACTAATCAAGGAGAGAAGCAACCTAGAACTAAGGAGAAACTTCCTGACACCTGGGGCAATTAACCAGTGGGAAAACCTGCCTCCAGAAGTGGTGAATGCTCCAACACTGGAAGTTTTAAAGAAGAGACTGGACAACCATTTGCCTGAAATACTATAGGGTTTCTTACCTGAGCAGGGGGTTGGACTAGAAGACCTCCAAGGTCCCTTCCAACTCTGTTATTCTGTCATTCTGCTCAAGTGGCAGAGGGGGTTGAAGTCACAGGAACTTTGAGTGAACGTACAAAAGAATTGCGTATGCCTAGTCTAGTGAAAGGAAGGACATAATAGCAATATTCCAATATCTAAGGGGCTGCCACGAAGAGGAGGGGGTCAACTTATTTCCCAAAGCACCAACAGGCAAGACAAACAACAATGGATGGAAACTAACCAAGGAGAGAAGCAACCTAGAACTAAGGAGAAACTTCCTGACAGTTAGAACAATTAACCAGTGGAACATTTTGTCTTCAGAAGTTCTGGTGCTCCATCACTGAAGGCTTTCAAAAAGAGACTGGACAACCCTTTGCTCGAGCAGAGGGTTGGACTAGATGACCTCCCAGGTCCCTTGTCTTATTCTACGTATGTTCTATGAATTCTTATTCTTTGGAGGCAGGAAGAGAGAATTTAGATTTAGACATGGCCCTTGCTGGTTTCACAGTGCTTCCCCAGATTTTTATGAAGTATCCCCTGGTTGCTGGACAGTGGTAGAATAGAGCAAAGCAAACACATCCAATTTAATAACAAGCCTTAACAGAGCCGCCATCTCAAATAAAGCCGGCATCTTCATCTTCAATAAAAGAAAACATCTTCCCACTCCATGTAATCATATTGATTTTTTGTTGTTTTTTTTGCTCTTCTCATCTATTTTATGAGCAACTGTCTTTCCCATATGGAATAATGGCAATTTGGAGTATTACTCATCGTGAGTAAGCTACAGAGCTTAATTGCTTGGAATGGGGCCCAAATCATATAAAGCAAATGCAGCTTATTCACTTACGCCGTCAAAGAGCACTCTAGCCTCTGGAGCCATAAATACATTTTTTAAAATAATAATAATAATAATAATAATAATAATAATAAATAATAAATAATAATAATAATAATAATAATAATAATAATAATAATAATAATAATAATAATAATAATAATAATAATAATACCTTGTAAAATCAAAGGAGCGATTTTACATGCGTGATTGCAGGAAGAAGAAAAAAAATCAATTCAAATCAGAATCCATATTTTATTAATTTTTTTTATAATCACAAATCCTTAATATTTTATCAGCAACGTGTTGTCCGGGTTCCGATATTTAGCTTACTAATGCATGTTAAACTCCTTTCTCTCTACCTCGTTTTTCTAGCCATTGATAAAATGTATCCCATGTTCCAAAGTATTCTGAATCTTCTTTCTCCTTCATTTCCAATGTAAGTCTGTCCATTTCTGCACAGTCTAAAATTTTCTTAATTATCTCTTCCTCCGCTGGTAATTCTTCATCTTTCCAACGTTGAGCAATACAATTCTTGCTGCCGTTAATACAGTACGTGTAGCATTAAATATGCACGTTCTTTCTCATAATTTCCTGCAGTTAATACCTCAGAGAAATAATTCTGGCTTAAAATCTATGTGGTTTTTTTTGTCATTTTCTCTAACCATATATGTATGGTTGACCAAAATCTTTTATTTATTTATTTATTTTAATTCCATTTATATCCCGCCCTTCTCCGAAGACTCAGGGCGGCTTACAACCTTAGCAGTAGCCTTCATTCTATGTATATGCCTGCTTATTAGGGCTTTCACCCCCCCCCCAAGCGGCATTATTACAAAGTCAGCTTAATTGCCCCCAACAATCTGGGTCCTCATTTTACCTACCTCGGAAGGATGGAAGGCTGAGTCAACCTTGAGCCTGGTGGGATGCGAACCTGCACTAATTGCAGGCAGCTGGGGTTACTTAAAGGTAAAGGTAAAGGTTCCCCCGCACATGCGTGCTAGTCGTTTCCGACTCTAGGGGCCGGTGCTCATCTCCGTTTCAAAGCCGAAGAGCCAGCGCTTGTCCGAGGACGTCTCCGTGGTCATGTGGCCGGCATGACTAGACGCCAAAGGCGCACAGAACGCTGTTACCTTCCCACCGGAGTGGTCCCTATTTTTCTACTTGCATTTCTACGTGCTTTTGAACTGCTAGGTTGGCAGAAGCTGGGACGAGTAACAGGCACTCACTCTGTTACGCGGCACTCAGGATTCGACCTGCCAAACTGCCGACCTTCTGATCGACAAGCTCAGCGTCCTAACCCACTGAGCCCACTGCTCCACCAAGGGGGCATGTCCACCAAAGATGATAAAACATGCCTGGTTTTTGTCTACATTTCCAACAATTGCTAGACATATTTTTAAACATTTTTGCTAATCTCACAGGTGGTAAGTGCCATCTGTAAAGCATTTTATATAAGCGGCTTCTTAAAAGCTTCAAGTGTTGCAGCACCCACAACTTCTGGTGGCAAGCTGTTCCACTGGTAAATTGCTCTCACTGCTAGGAAGTTTCTCCTTAATTCCAGGCTGCTTCTCTCTTTGATCAGTTTCCATCCATTGTTTCTTGTTTTGCCTTCTGGTGCTTTGGAAAATGGGCTGACCCCCTCTTTTTTGTGGCAGCCCCTCAGATATTGGAAGATCGCTTTCATGTCCCCCCTCGTCCTTCTTTTTGCTAGACATACCCAATTGCTATCATGTGCCCCCCTCCAGTCCTTCTGGCCATGCCCAAATCCTGCAACCATTCTGAAAACAGACAATGAATCCGTATTTTCATCTTTTAATTTGTCCTTTCTCTCCACTTTCAGAAAAAAGAAAAAGAAAAACAACAACAAAAAAAGTTTTGCATTCTAGTCAGAAGCGTCAGAATGTTTGACTTGTCTAAATGTAATGATTAGATTCTGGGGCCACATATAGGGATTAAGGGAATTGATCATTGCCTAGACATTTTCCATTAATCCATATTAATCGGTTTTGCTACAACTAGCTGTTAATGCACAAACACTTCTCCTGTCTGTTTTTTTCTCCTCCTCCATGACTGACGCTCAGGTACTGAAGACTAAAACCTACGAAGAAGGGCTGCGGGACTTGGGTTTACAGCATCGGACTTTCCTTTCACCACCAGACACATCCACAGCTGAGCGTCCTTTCGGCTTTGGCCCAGTCGCTTCATTCTTTCTGGCGCTACTAGTACTAGCCCTCTGCTCTTCCCCAGTAGCATATTGGACGCCTTCCGACCTGAGGGGCTCATCTTCCAGCGTCATATCGTTTTGCCTTTTGGAACTGTCCATAGGGTTTTCATGGCAAAGATACTGGAGTGGGTTGCCATTTCCTTCTCCAGTGGATCACATTTTGTCAGAACTCTCTGCTAGGACCTGTCCGTCTTGGGTGGCCCTGCACGGCATAGCTCATAGCTTCATTGAATTACGCAAGCCCCTTCGCCACGACAAGGCAGTAATCCATGAAGGGGAATGTACTATAATATAATGTAATATAATATAAAGTAGAAGAGAAGAGAAGAGAAGAGAAGAGAAGAGAAGAGAAGAGAAGAGAAGAGAAGAGAAGAGAAGAGAAGAGAAGAGAAGAGAAGAGAAGAGAAGAGAAGAGAAGGGTGAGGGGTGACATGAGAGCAGTGTTCCAATATCTCAGGGGCTGCCCCAAAGAAGAGGGAGCCAAGCTATTCTCCAAAGCACCTGAAAGCAGGACAAGAAGCAACGGATGGAAACTAGTCAAGGAGAGAAGCAATCTAGAACTAAGGAGAAATTTCCTGACAGTTAGAACAATTAACCAGTGGAACAACCTGCCTCCACAGGTGGTGAATGCTCCAACACTGGAGGTTTTTAAGAAGAGACTGGACAGCCATTTGCCCGAAATGGTATAAGGTTTCCTGCCTGAGAAGGGGGTTGGACTAGATGACCTCCAAGGTCCCTTCCAACTTATTATTATTATTATTATTATTATTATTATTATTATTATTATTATTATTATTATTATTATTATTATTATTATTATTATTATTATTATTATTATTATTATTATAAGAGACTGGACAGCCATTTGTGTGGATTGGTATAGGGCAGTGGTGGCGAACCTATGGCATGCGTGCCAGAGGTGGCACTCAGAGCCCTCTCTGTTGGCACGCGCACCAGTGCTGGCAGCAGCAGGTCCATCAGGCCACCACCGCCACCCAGAGCAGGAGCCCTGCCCAGCACAAAGGAGGTGAAGTGGCCAACTAGCAAGCTCAAGTAGAGGTGGTAGAGCAGAGGTCACCAACCATTGTTGATTGGTAGACTGGAAGAAAAGGGAGGGGGAAGCATTTTGCATGCATGCGTGCATGGGGCCGTGAGCATGCGCACACTGCAAATGGGGTGGGGCTAGTGCCTGCATGATACTCACTAGCCCTGCCCTGTTCTTGCATAGTGCAGCGCCTTGTACCAGCGCCTTGCAGCACGGTGGCCCATTTTTGCGACCCTGGCACTTTGCAATAAATAAGTGGGTTTGGGGTTGTGGTTTGGACACTTGGTCTCTAAAAGGTTCGCTATCACTGTTATAGGGCAGGGCTTTTCAACCAGTGGTACGGGTACCACCTGTGGTACATTGGTACCTGGCAGGTGGTACGCGACCATCCTAGTAAAGTGGTAGTGGGGGAGGGGAATGAGCTGAACCGGTGGCAGCACCGCCCAAGCCTGAGCGAGAGACGGCTGGAGCTGCAGGGCTGTCGGGGCTCAGCAGAAGCCCCAGGATCAGCACCAGGATCCAGCTGGAGCTCGGTGCAGATCCTGGCGCTTCTGCTGAGCCCAGAAGAAGCGCCAATCAGCTGGAATGTTGCAGCATCTCCAGGTTCTTGTAATTTACATTCAGATGCTTGGCAACTGATTCATATTTATGACAGTCACAGTGTCCCAGGGTCATGTGAAGTGACCAAAACCTGCTGCAACCACCCAGCAGAGGGGGGGAAATAAAAACCAAACACCCCCCACCCCACCCCCACTGCCAATCTGAGGGAGGGAGGGAGGGAGGGAGGAAGGAGAGGAGGGAGGGATACAACCCGATTGGACTACTGCAACGCTCTCTACATGGGGCTGCCCTTGAGGACCACTCGGAAGCTTCAGCTGGTGCAGAATGCAGCCGCGCGGGTTGTGATGGAGGTTTCCCGATACTCCCACGTAACACCTCTGCTCCGTGAGCTGCATTGGCTTCCGGTTGCCCTCCAGGTGAGATTCAAGGTGCTGGTAATGACCTATAAAGCCCTAAATGGCTTGGGTCCGGGATATCTGAGGGAACACCTGCTGCCGGCATCAAGCTCCCTTCGTCCTGTGTGCTCCCACAGGGAGGGTCTTCTCAGGGTGCCACCGGTAAGAGACAATACCCAGGGGGAGGGCCTTCTCTGTGGGTGCGCCTGCCCTTTGGAACCAGCTGCCTGTAGAGCTTAGGACTGCCCCTGACCTTCGCTCATTCCGCCAGGACCTGAAGACCTGGCTCTTCGAGCTCTCTGGCCTGGACTGAGAGTATTAATGGGGGTTTTAATTGGATTTTAATTGGGATTTTTATTTATTCAAGGTTAATGTAATCATTTTAATTGTTTTTAATTTTTGTAATTGTTGTATTGTTATTTTAAAAACCTTGTGAACTGCCCTGAGTCCTATGGGAGAAGGGCGGTATATAAGTCTAATAAAGATAAAGAAAGATAAAGATAATCAAGGAGAGAAGCAACCTGGGATTAAGGAGAAACTTCCTAACAGTGAGGACAATTAACTAGTGGTTAATTCTCTTTCTTCTCACCTCCGCCTTCTCTGATAGACAGGGACAAATACAGATCCTACGTGATAATATAACCCTATAAATCATTCATTTACCCCAGTAGTGAAAATAGGATGAATGCATTGCATAGACATTTCACATTTTGCCTTGCCTTTGTAAAGCTTTTGTTTTGTTGTTATCAGTACCCTGAACACTGAGAGATGTAGAAAGATACAAAAGCCTCAGAAACAGACATCCATCTTCAAAGCCACAGGATTCTGGTTTATCATGTCTTCTAACGGTAGAAGCTACATCCAGAACACCTGATAGACTGCAGCAGACTGGCAGGGTCAGAAAAACTCAGATGCTTTTTCCATTGCAGCGTTTTGTGATATGTGTAAAGGTAGTCCTTGACTTATGACATTACCTACATTATCATTAAAATCATTTTTTGATACATTACTTTGATTCCCTAGTCTGGTCTAACCTGAAGGGTTGACAACATCAAGCATAACCTACCATCTAGCCTTTTTTTTTCAAAAACAAAATGGCCAACTGGATGATGCAACCTGGAACTAAGGAGAAATTTCCTAACAGTGAGAACAATTAACCTGTGGAACAACCTGCCTCCAGAACTTGTGACTGCTCCAACATTGGAGGTTTTGAAGAGGAGACTGGACAGCCATTGGTCTGAAATGGTATAGGGTTTCCTGCCTTAGCAGGGACTTGGACTAGATGACCTCCAAGGTCCCTTCCAACTTTTGATGATGATGATGATGATGATGATGATGATGATGATGATGATGATGTTTCCCTAAGGTGGAAGCACAGGAAACAACATGGAATGAAAAGACCCAATAACATCTTGTCCAAAAGACCAGAATCCCACTGCACTGAATTTTTTTTTTCTTCCACATTTGGGTCCTTTTCTGCTCAAAACCTTGTGCATGCCTCTAAAACATGTTCTGAGTTTTCCCACGCTCATCACCTACAGGAAATAGAGGTGGAAGGGATCTTGGAGGTCTTCTAGTCCAACCCCCTGCTCAAGCAGGAGACCCTATATCATTTCAGACAAGTGGCTGTCCAGTCTCCTCTTAAAAACCTTGAGTAATGAAGCACCCACCACATCTGAAGGAAAGCTGTTCCACTGGTTGATTGGCCTCCTTGTTAGGAAGTTTCTCCTTTATTCCAGGTTGCTTCTCTCCTTGATTAGTTTCCATCCATTGTTTCTTGTCTTGCCTTCTGGTGCTTTGGAAAATAAATTGACCACTTCCTCCTTATGGCAGCCTCTCAAATACTGGAATACTGCTATCATGGCCCCCCTACTCATTTTCTCTAGACTTGTTGTTGTTGTTAGTTGCGAAGTTGTGTCCGACCCATCGCGACCCCATGGACAACGTTCCTCCAGGCCTTCCTGTCCTCTACCATCTTCTGGAGTCCATTTAAGCTCACACCTACTGCTTCAGTGACTCCATCCAGCCGCCTCGTTCTCTGTCGTCCCCTTCTTCTCTTGCCCTCAATCTTTCCCAGCATTAGGCTCTTCTCCAGTGAGTCTTTCCTTCTCATTAGGTGGCCAAAGTATTTGAGTTTCATCTTCAGGGTCTGGCCTTCTAAAGAGCAGTCAGGGTCGATCTCCTCTAGGACTAACTGGTTTGATCGCCTCGCAGTCCAAGGGACTCGCAGGAGTCTTCTCCAGCACCATAGTTCAAAGGCTTCAATTCTCTGGCGCTCGGCCTTTCTTATGGTCCAACTTTCACAGCCATACATTGCAACTGGGAAGACCATAGCCTTGACTATACTTCTCTAGACTTGCCAAACCCAAATCCTGCAACCGTTCTTCATACGTTTTAGTCTCCAGGCCTTTAATCATCTTAGTTACTCTTCTTTGCACGTTTTCAATCCCTCAATCAATCAATCAGAGTAAAGCTGGAAGGGACCTTGGAGGTCTTCTAGTCCAGCCCCCTGCTCAAGCAGGAGAGTCTATGCCATTCCAGACAAGTGGCTGTCCAGTCTCTTCTTCAAAGCCTCCACCCACAGCTTCTAAAGGCCATTCCACTGATTAACTGTTCTCATCGTGTCTGTTTTCTTTGTAACGGGTCTGTTTTCATCCACAGGAGTTGTCTTTGTGATGTGCATTTTATAGCTACACAACCTCCCATGGTGACTTCATTTATGGTAGATAGTAATTCTGTCATTGTAGCTGGGGCTTTTTATCCAGTCAGTTGTCACGATGTCCAGAGGGATCAGGAAGTTTGAAAGAGAAAGTGGATAGTCTATTCAGGGGTAAGGAATTGCTAATCAGGTGGATATCAACAGGCTTTTAAGTGATATTTTGAATGCCTGTGGAAGGAGGACTCCCTAAACTTACAGCGATCAAAATGCAGTGAGCTTTTCTTTGCTTACGTTTCCTCTGTCTCAAGCGCTCAACAATAAAGATGCAAAAATCCTGTTTCTAAGGTCTGATTAAAGGGGGGAAAAAAGGTTATTCTTTTATAAATGGTACCAAATGTAACATCAAATGTAACACCAATGAATTGTATCAAATGTAACACTAAGATCTATTTCCTGCTTAGACAGAGAATTCACACATGGTAATCAACAAAGCTCCTTTGAAATGTTAAAGAGGATACTCACCTCAAGAAGGTGAATAAAACAAGATAGTATAGTGATGGATGAAAGGAAGTTGTTACAATGAGTCTTTTGGAAGTAAAGGTTCAAAGAAGATCTTTTTGACTTCAAAGACTGACTTAAGTTTCTTAAAAGGGGGGGGGACATGTATCGAGAAAAGAAAGTATAAATACTTGCTTTGAAACTTGCTCAGATCCAACTTGGGAAGGGTCTAAGAGGCCACGTTTGCAAACGTCTTTTCTTTTTTTTATTAATTTTCTTTATTATTTTCAATTTCTTTTCAATAAATCTTTGTTTTTGTTAACCAGACTTGTCTTTGAGTTGTGAGTATCAAATTTTGGGTTTTTAAATCTCACATGATGATCAACCAGCTGTCACAGTTCAAAGACATTTCCAGATCTGCACTTTTGATGCTCCTGACCAACCACGCTGGGCTCAATTATCTCTCTGTGTGCAGTTTTTGTCTCAAATATGCCTTAATTTACTTCCAGTTTCTCTGTATGTTTAATTTTATTTGCTCCAAAGGAGACTGATTTAGGAATTTGTTCTGAGGGAGGGAGGGAAGAAGGAAGGAAGGAAGGAAGGAAGGAAGGAAGGAAGGAAGGAAGGAAGGAAGAAAAAGAAAGAAAGAAGGAAAGAAAGAAAGAAAGAAAGAAAGAAAGAAAGAAAGAAAGAAAGAAGGAAGGAAGGAAGGAAGGAAGGAAGGAAGAAAAAGAAAGAAAGAAGGAAAGACTGCATCAACACAGGGATAGAATCGAGATCACGTGAAGTGTTAATACCACTTTACAAGGCCTTGGTAAGGCCACATTTTGAATACTGCATCCAGGTTTGGTCACCATGATGTGAAAAAGATGTTGAGACTCTAAAAAAAGTACTGAGAAGAGCAACAAATATTTTTAGAGGACTGGAGGCTAAACATATAAGCAATGGTTGCTGGAATTGGCTATGTCTAGTTTAATGAAGAGAAGGACGAGGGGAGACATGATAGCACTGTTCACTATCTCAGAGGTTGCCCCAAAGAAGAGGGAGTCAAGCTGTTCTCCAAAGCGCCTGAAGGCAGGACAAGAAGCAATGGATGGAAACTAATCAAGGAGAGAAGCAACCTAGAACTAAGGAGAAACTTCCTGACAGTTAGAACAATTAACCAGTGGAACAACCTGCCTCCAGAGGTGTTGAATGCTCCAACACTGGAAGTTTTTAAGACGAGACTGGACAGGCATTTGCCTGAAATGGTATAGGGTTTTCTGTCTGAGCAGGGGGTTGGAGTAGATGACCTCCAAGGTCCCTTTCAACTTTATCATTAAAAGAAAGAAAGAAAGAAAGAAAGAAAGAAAGAAAGAAAGAAAGAAAGAAAGAAAGAAAGAAAGAAAGAAAGAAAGAAAGAAAGAAGAAAGAAAGAAAGAAAGAAGGAAGGAAGGAAGGAAGGAAGGAAGGAAGGAAGGAAGGGAAGAGGAAGAAGGAAGGAAGGAAGGAAGGAAGGAAGGAAGGAAGAGGAAGGAAGGAAAGTATTAATTGGTTCAACAGGTCTTAGTATGTGATTCTGGCTTGGGATTTCTGGGGAAATCTGATAATCTCTGACGGTCTGGCAAATGAACTTGGATGCTGGTGTCAAACTCTCTTTCATCTCGGGTGAAATCTCACATTACCAATGCTCAGACATGCCTGGAACCACTGGATTTGCCAACTTCTCATTAGACCATAATTACCTCTGGGAAGAATAACGGGACAGCAAAGAATTGTCACCAAATTCAAGTTTTCGACGGTGGTCAAGATCTCCGTGGCGGGAAAGCATCTTCCTTTGAAGATAAATTATTAGAACGAGGAAGCAGATACAACCCTATGAACAACAAAAGAGGCATTCTGACCGAAATATCTCTGCAAATAAAGTTCTCATATTCTCCCAGCACCTGCCAAGAGCCTTCAAATATCCATCGGGGTGTGTGTGTGTGTGTGTGTGTTATTTTACAACACAACGGAAAGCAAACAGTTATTAGTTGTTTTGGCTTTATAGTAGCTCTCGTCTGACATATTGCATT
>NC_138203.1:4399409-4406909 GCF_964194415.1 Vipera berus
TATTCTATTCTATTCTATTCTATTCTATTCTATTCTATTCTATTCTATTCTATTCTATTCCATTCCATATTTTCTATTCTATTCTATTCTATTCTATTCTATTCTATTCTATTCTATTCTATTCTATTCTATTCTATTCTATTCTATTCTATTCTATTCTATTCTATTCTATTCTATTCCATTCCATATTTTCTATTCTATTCTATTCTATTCTATTCTATTCTATTGTATTCTATTCTATTCTATTCTATTCTATTCTATTCTATTCTATTCTATTCTATTCTATTCTATTCTATTCTATTCTATTCCATTCCATATTTTCTATTCTATTCTATTCTATTCTATTCTATTCTATTCTATTCTATTCTATTCTTGTCGGGCCTCGGGAGCCCGACACTCAAAGGGGGGTCCCTCCACCCCCTCGGCACACCCTGCCTCCCTCCCGCCCATCCTACCCGGCACCAAAATGGCTCGGAAGGCCCCGGGATCCACGCCGCCACTCCCGCCGCCTCCGGACGTGCCGCGGCTGCTGGCCTCGCCCGGCGGCGCGTCAGCTCACGGCTCCCCGGCTTGGAGGGCTCCGAGATCCGCGCCGCCTCTTCTGCCGCCTCCGGACGCGCCGCGGCTGCTGGCTTCGCTCGGCGGCGCGTCGGCGCAGGGTTCCCCGGCTTCGGAGGCTCCGGGGCCCGCGCCGCCTCATCTACCGCCTCCGGACGCGCCGCGGCTGCTGCCCTCGCCCGGCGGCGCGTCGGCGCAGGGTTCCCTGGCCTGCGGCCTGCCCGGTGGAGGCTCGGGCCGGCTCAGCGTCCCAGCGGCCTGGGAGGCTTCGGGAGCCTCGGCCTCGCGGCGGATTGTTACAGAGGCTCCGCCGTTGCAGTCGCCTTCTCTGGCCGACGTCATGCCTGCACGGGACTGTGTGGATTGGGAGCCGGCGCTGCCATTAGGGGATGGGACCTTCCCCGCTGCGGTGACCGGGTGGCTGGGGGCCTCGGGCGTGAACAACGACAGGGGGGCACGGAGTTGGGCGCGGCAGGGAGTGGGTGAGGGGGAGGAGCACGGTGGCGGAAACACACGGGAGGGGGCTTACCTGTCAGGCCGACGGGCGAAAGGCCTTGTAGGGGAGGGGTGGGGAAGATATAGAGAGTGGGAGGGCGGGGGCGTGTTTGGGTGGAGTATGGGTGGGGTTTTTGGGTGTGTATATAGTAGCGTTGGCTGCAAGTAGCGGCCAACGCTGGCTTTGTTCCCTGTTGTGGCTGCTGCCTTGAAGAATAAAGTGTTTGCAGATCGCATCGGTTGTCTCCCGTTCCTGTGTTCAGCATACTGCCCTGCTTGCTGCAGGACGGGTTTTGACAATTCTATTCTATTCTATTCTATTCTATTCTATTCTATTCTATTCTATTCTATTCTATTCTATTCTATTCTATTCTATTCTATTGGAGTTCCTCTAGTCCAGCCCACTGCTTGAACAGGAGGATCTATGATATCTCAGACAAGTGACTGTCCAGTCTCTTCTTAAAAACCTCCAGTGATGGAGCGCCCACGATGTCTGAAGGCAGCTTCTATTCCACTGGTTGATTATCCTCCCTGTTAGGAAGTTTCTCCTTAATTCCAGGTTGCTTCTCTCCTTGGTCAGTTTCCAACCATTGTTTCTCATCCTTCCCTCTGGTGCTTTGGAGAATAAGTTGACCCCCCTCTTCTGTGTAGGAACCCGTCAAATATTGGAACACTGGCACCATGCTCCCCCTAGTCCTTCTTCTCTTTAGACTAGCCAAACCCAATTCCTGCCGTTCTTCCTATGTTTTTAGTCTCCAGGCCCATAATCATCTTCGTTGCTCTTCTTTCCACTTTTCTCAATGTGCATCAACATCTTTTTTGTAATGTGGTGTTTTTGAGGAGCTACCACAAATATGAGGGGGTCACGTTAACCAGTGGAAAGACTTGCCTCCGGAAATCGTGGGTGCTCCGTCACTGGAGGTTTTTAAGAAGAGACTGGACAATCACTTGTCTGAGATGGTATAGGTTCTCCTGCTTGAGTGGGGGGCTGGACTAGAAGACCTCCAAGGTCCCTTCCAGCTCTATTCTATTCTAAAACTGGATGCAGTATTCCAGATGTGGTCTTATTCCAGGTGTGGCCTCAGTGCTGTTGTACCTTTGAATAGTCACTAAAGTGTTAGTTGAGAACTGTAGCCAACAGCATGGAGTCAACTTTTTCAACTGGGTAAAGATAATGCTATAGCGATCTGCTTGATATTCACATAGGAGCACATGAGTCTTTGTTTATTCAATCTTTGCATTTCAATGCACGCTGGGGGGTGGGTGGGAATATAACAGATGTTTTCTACCTAATACTTTATGTCCAACGTACATCTCTTTAAAAAAGCCAGTAAGTAAAACGCCTCTCTCCACCTCTTCAAGAGGATCATCCTTATAAAGTCAAATGATGTCTATTAAGATAAATTATGGATGAACTTCTAAGGTATTTTTTTAATATCGCATTTGGGGGACTGGCTAATGTTTGGGTTAATTATGGGGCAGCTGGATGCATTTGTGAGCCCACACTGATTCCTTCAGTGTTCTTCCAATTAATCTTAATTGTCTGCATTTAATTGGAGGTTTCCAAGGCTTGCAGCTCACAAAAATCAAATCTCCTTTTGTTCCACTGGGTTGTCAATTAAATTTGACTGATTGCCAATCCCCCTTCCTTGTGCTGATACCATATGATTAATTTCTACAGTCTCCAGACCGGAAGTAAAAATAGCATCTTTGGTTTTAGGGGAATAGCCATCCATCCCATCACCCCATAATATCTTAAATGTGGGCTCAAGAACCTCAGTTAATTTACAATATCAGCTCTGAAGACTATGGGGTATTCTTTATATTTTGGCAAGTGATGGAAGGGCCCACCGCTGTTTACAACATCACTGGCTTTATTTTATTTTATTTTTTTATTTTAAATTTGACCTCCTAGACCAAATTGGTCTAATTTTGAAATTTAAAATAAAGTTGCCAGGCTAGAAATCAGAAATTCTAGTCCCATCTTAGGTATGACCAATCACCAGGAGACTATGAGTTCTAGTCCCGCCTTAGGCATGGAAGCTGGCTCTGTGACTTTGGACCAATAACTAGGACACAGTGAGTTCTAGTCCCGCCTTATGTATAAAAGATAGCTGGGTGACTTTGAGCCGATCACCAGGAGATGGTGAGTTCTAGTCCCACCTTAGGCATGAAACCCAGATGGGTGATTTTTGGCCAATCACTAGCACACGGTGAATTCTAGTCTTGCCTTAGTGTGAAAGCCAGCTGGGTGACTTGGGCCAATTACCAGTGGATGGTGAGTTCTAATTCTGCCTTATGGATGAAATCCAGCTGGGTGACTTTGGGCCAGTCAGCAAGAGACGGTGAGTTCTAGTCCCACTTTAGGCATGAAAGTCAGCTGGATGATTACCAGGAGACAGTGAGTTCTAGCCCTACCTTAGGCTGGAAAGCTGGCTGATTGGCTTTCGGCCACTCACTTTCTCTCAGCCTAACCGATCTCACAGGGTTGCTGCTATGGAGAGAACAGGAGGAGGAAGGATTGCCTTGAGTTATTTATAAAAATATTAAAGAAAGAAAGAAAGAAAGAAAGAAAGAAAGAAAGAAAGAAAGAAAGAAAGAAAGAAAGAAAGAAAGAAAGAAAGAAAAAAAGAAAGAAAGAAAGAAAGAAAGAAAGAAAGAAAGAAAGAAAGAAAGAAAGAAAGAAAGAAAGAAAGAAAGAAAGAGCGAGGGAGGGAGGGAGGGAAAGAAAGAAAGAAAGAAAGAAAGAAAGAAAGAAAGAAAGAAAGAAAGAAAGAAAGAAAGAAAGAAAGAAAGAAAGGAGGGAGGGAGGGAGAGAGGGAGGGAGGGAAAGTTATA
The DNA here is from genome assembly GCF_964194415.1 of Vipera berus. Lineage (NCBI taxonomy): Eukaryota > Metazoa > Chordata > Lepidosauria > Squamata > Viperidae > Vipera > Vipera berus. The sequence continues at coordinate 4,403,301 of NC_138203.1, forward strand.
AAGAGCTGAAGAAGCTTCTTGGATGAGAAGCAAAATGTCTTCAAATATGATTAGGGGACTGGAGACTAATTAGGGCACTGGAGGCTAAAACATATAAGGAACGTTTGCTGGAATTAGGTATGTCTAGTTTAGTGAAGAGAAGGATGAGGGGGGACCCCGAGAACTGAACTTTTTCTTCTTCCTGTTCTAATCCCCAATTATTGGGACCCCGAGAGATGGTTGGGCAGGGACAGGAGCCTCTATCGCAAATTTAACAAGAGGCCCCTGGCGTGCTTTTTATCAAAATATTTTGTGGGGTTAGGGAGGGGGGTGGGTTTACAGGTTCGGTTGGAAACTGGGGGGGTTCCACCAACCGTTTCTCAGACCAGGTTGGGGATTGATCACGCCGTGGTGGGGGTTGGGTTGGGGGCCTACGGGGCCCCGGAGCGGGGTGTGGGATTGTCTATTCCCACGGCGGTAGGGAATGGCCGCAGGTGTATGAACAGAGGGCCGTATCGATATCCGGGAGTGCGTCCCCGCTGCCTCCAAGGGGTGATGCGCTCTGACCCTCTGATTTTGGTCCGTGGTACCGGGAGCGAGGATGAGCAGCCACCTGAGCTCAGGCTCGTGTATTTCAATGCCAGGTCCGTAATGAATAAGGCTCCTCTCATTCGTGAGTTGATTGAGGAGGAGCATGCGGACCTGGCTTGCATTACGGAGACCTGGTTGGGCCCAGAGGGCGGTGTCCCCCTGGTGGATCTTTGCCCATCAGGTTTCCGGGTGCTGCACCAGCCTCGGGCTCAGGGTAGGGGCGGTGGAGTGGCAGTAGTGGCGAGGGAGACCTTATGTCCGCGGGAGGCCACCATGGTCCAGATAGTCGGGTGTGAGTCCCTCCTCCTGAGATGTGGCTCTAGAGCTCAGTTGGGCTTGCTGCTGGTGTACGTTTCGCCTAGTCGCGTAGCAGCAGCCCTGCCTGAGCTTCTCGATATCCTCTCAGGGTTGGTGGTTGAGTTCCCCAAACTTATAGTTTTGGGTGACTTCAACCTACCATCCCTGGGGGGATCATCTGAGTTAGCTCGGGAGTTCATGGCTTCCATGACAGCCATGGACCTGATGCAGGTTATTCAGGGCCCAACTCATGGGGGGGGTCACATGCTCGATCTGGTTTTTCTATCCGGACGGTGGTTAGATGATCTCGGGGGGGGGGGTTCCCCCATTATTACACCCCTGTCATGGACCGATAATCATCTCCTGCGTTTGGTCTTCCGTTTTGCCACTCCCCGTCGTGGGGTTGTTGAGCCAATAAGATGGTACTGTCCTAGGCGCCTGATGGACCCTGAGCGGTTCCAGGCAGCGCTGGGGCCCCCACCTGCCTCCTTTGCTCACAGCTCGGTCGATGCCCTAGTGGAAGCCTGGGAAAGGGCAGCCACAGAGGCACTTGACTAAGTTGTACCCATGCGGCCCTTGACCCGGCGCAGATCCCAATGGGCTCCATGGTTCTCCATGGAGCTCTGGGAGATGAAGCATCGGAGACGATGCCTAGAGAGCTGTTGGAGATCCAGCCGATCCAAATCTGACCGGTTATGACTAAGGTCGTTTACGAGAACTTATCTCGCGGTGATGAGGGTGGCAAGGTCTAACCACTTCGCCACCATCATCGCGTCCGCAGATAATCGCCCGGCCGCCCTGTTTAGGGTAACTTGCTCTCTCCTTAATCGGGAGGTGAGGGAGGACCCCTTGCAGGGTCGAGCCAAGGAGTTTAGTCGATTTCTGTCGGACAAAATCGCTCAGATCCGGACCGGTCTGGACTCCGACTGGGCAGAGTCTGACGATGAGGATACGGGCAGCCTTGTCGATTTAATCTGGGAAGAGTTCGACCCTGTGACTCCTGAAGAAGTGGACAAGATCATGGGGAAGCTGAGCTCCACCACGTGTTTGTTGGACCCGTGTCCCTCCTGGCTGACTTATGCGGCCCGGGATGGGACACGAGGCTGGCTCCAGGCAGTGATTACTGCTTCTTTGAGTCAGGGTAGTTTTCCTGCCGCCTTGAAGGAGGTGGTGGTGAGACCCCTCCTCAAGAAGCCTGCCTTGGACCCAGCAATATTAAACAACTTTCGTCCGGTCTCCAACCTTCGCATTCTGGCGAAGGTTGTTGAGAGCGTGGTGGCGCAACAGCTCCCTTTGTTCTTGGATGAAGCTGATTATCTAGACCCATACCAATCGGGTTTCAGGCCCGGGTACAGCACGGAGACGGCATTGGTCGCGCTGGTGAATGATCTCTGGCGGGCTCGGGACAGGGGCTGCTCCTCTGTCCTAGTCCTTTTAGACCTCTCAGCGGCTTTTGATACCATCAACCATGGTATCCTGCTGCGACGTCTCAGGGGGTTCGGAGTGGGAAGCACAGTTCTCCAGTGGTTCTCCTCCTACCTTCTGGGACGTTCGCAGTCGGTGTTGGCAGGGGGGCAGAGATCGACCTTGAGACCTCTCATTTGTGGAGTTCCTCAGGGATCGGTTCTCTCGCCTCTCCTGTTCAACATCTACATGAAGCCGCTGGATGAGATCATTCGTGGTTTTGGAGTTGGGTATCATCAATATGCTGATGATATCCAGCTTTTTATTTCGACCCCAAACCACCCCAGTGATGCCCTTGACGTGATGTCCCGCTGCCTGGAGGCGGTCCGGTTCTGGATGGGGAGGAACAGGCTTCGACTCAACCCTGACAAGACTGAGTGGCTGTTCGTGCCGGCATCCCTGGAAATTCCGATTAACCCATCTCTGGCCATGGGGGGTGAGCTATTACCCCCCGTAGATAGGGCGCGCAACCTGGGGGTCCTTCTAGATTCACAGCTCTCTTTAGAAGAGCATATTGGAGCTGTGACTAGGGGGGCCTTTGCCCAGGTTCGCCTGGTGCACCAGTTGCGACCCTATCTAGACCGGGATGCCTTGCGTACAGTCACTCATGCGCTCGTGACTTCTCGTCTAGACTACTGTAATGCTCTCTACATGGGGCTGCCCTTGAAGTCCACTCGGAGACTTCAACTGGTGCAGAATGCAGCCGCGCGAGTTGTGCTGGGGGCTTCCCGATACTCCCATGCTACACCTTTGCTCCGCGAGCTGCATTGGCTGCCGGTTGCTCTCCGGGTGAGGTTCAAGGTGTTAGTGATGACTTACAAAGCCCTACATGGCATGGGTCCGGATTACCTACGGCAACACCTGCAGCCGGCGTCAACTTCCCTCTGTCCAGTGCGCTCCCACAGAGAGGGCCTCCTCAGGGTGCCTCCGATCAAAGAATGTCGATTGGTGGCCCCCAGGGGGAGGGCGTTCTCTGTGGGCGTGCCAGACCTATGGAACCGCTTGCCGGTTGAGCTCCGGACGGCCCCCGACCTTCGCTCCTTCCGGCGCGATCTCAAAACCTTCCTTTTTGAACAAGCTGGCCTGGTCTGACGGGATGGGGTTGGGTTTTATAAATCGGTTTTAACTTTTTAATATGTATTAATTTATTACAGGCATTGTTGTTTAATTACTTTTTAATTTTTGTATCCTGTTTTTTATTATGTATTGCCCTGTTCACCGCCCTGAGTCCTTCGGGAGAAGGGCGGTATACAAATTAAATTATTAAATTATTAAATT
>NC_138203.1:4411909-4471909 GCF_964194415.1 Vipera berus
GAAGTTGTGAGTGCTCCATCACTGGAGGTTTTTAAGAAGAGATTGGACAACCATTTGTCTAAAATGACATAGGGGCTCCTGCTTGAGCAGGGGGTTAGACTAGAAGACCTCCAAGTTCCCCTCCAACTCTCTTATTCTGTTAGTAAAGTCTGTGGGAGTCAGTGTAGACCTCACTTGGACTAGAAGACCTCCAAGTTCCCTTCCAACTCTCTTATTCTGTTAGTAAAGTCTATGGGAGTCAGTGTAGACCTCACTTGGACTAGAAGACCTCCAAGTTCCCTCCCAACTCTCTTATTCTGTTAGTAAAGTCTATGAGAGTCAGTGTAGACCTCACTTGGACTAGAAGACCTCCAAGTTCCCTTCCAACTCTCTCATTCTGTTAGTAAAGTCTATGGGAGTCGGTGTAGACCTCACTAATAACTTTGGGAAGCTAAATGTACAACCCAGGTTAATTTCCTGAAACCATTTGAATAAATAGCCATATTTTTCTATTTACACTCTGCATGATTCCCAAAGCTATCTGCCTGGACAAGATATAAAACAGCATGTCTCTTTGCTGGGATAGAAATGACAAAGAATGCTGCTTAACAGGGTCTTGTCTTTTTAGTTAGATGAGAGGAGATTTCCAGAGATTAAATGAAAAGAAGAAAGGAGGTTTTGAGTGATACCGTCATCTTTTGGGGGGCAGGAAATCCAGCTTTTGGAAATGTTTCAACGGCAGGCTCTGGGAAAAGCAACAAAGGAGTTCCACCGCTTGAAGTGAAAATGAGGAAGCATTATTATTTTGATTTGTATGGATGCCCATCTCATCTAGCGTCTGGGTGGCTCACAGCATGCAAAAGCCTAAATTAACAAGTTAAAGCTGTTTCAATACTTGAGGGCCTGCCACAAAGAAGAGGGGGGGGGTCAACCTATTTTCCAAAGGTGTCCTCTGGTGTGGCCTACTCTGTGGAACTTCAAACCCTTGGATGGTGCAGGATTGCCAAGCATCTCAGCCTTTAGGAAGACCTGATTCTGCCCCTGTGGTTGGGGGGGGGGCGGTCCAGCTATGGTTGTTGTTATTATTTATTATTTTTATAAATGCTCAAGGTAGTAAACATTACTATACTTACTATGCCTTATGCTCCTACCTCCTCCTATTTTTTCCACCACAACAACCCGGTGAGGACACTTGGACTAAGAGAGAGGGACTGGCCCAAAGTCATCCAGCTGGCTTTCACAGCTAAGGCGGGACTAGAATTCCCCGTCTCCTGGTGATTGGCCCAAAGTCACCCAGCTGGCTTTCATACCTAAGGCAGGACTAGAATTCCCCGTCTCCTGGTGATTCACATAAAGTCATCCAGCTGGCTTTCATAGCTAAGGCGGGACTAGAATTCCCCATCTCCTGGTGATTGGCCTAAAGTCACCCAGTTGGCTTTCATAGCTAAGGCAGGACTAGAATTCCCCGTCTCCTGGTGATTGGCCCAAAGTCACCCAGCTGGCTTTCATAGCTAAGGCGGGACTAAAATTCCCCATCTCCTGGTGATTTGCCTAAAGTCACCCAGCTGGCTTTCATTGCTAAGGCAGGACTAGAATTCCCCATCTCCTGGTGATTCACATAAAGTCACCCAGCTGGCTTTCATAGCTAAGGCGGGACTAGAATTCCCCATCTCCTGGTGATTGGCCTAAAGTCACCCTGCTATCTTGCATACCTAGACCAGGACTAGAACATACAGCTTCCTGATGATTGGCCCAAAGGTGCATTTCATTGATAAGCCAGGATCAGAACTTATTTATTTATTTATTTATTATATTTTTATACTGCCCTTCTCCCGAAGGACTCAGGGCGGTGTACAGGGCAATAAATACAGAAACAGGATACAAAAGTTAAAAGGACTCTCTTTTGCCTACAGCAAATGGATTCATGAACATGTGAAATGCAGAAACAGGCTGGGGCTGGTGAAACGGTGAACACTGATGGAAATATATCATTGCATTTTCAGAAAGCACATTCACAGTTGCAAATCCAATTCAGAATAAAGAATACGCTATGAAGAGGGAGAAACGCTCAGCTTCACTGCTTATATAAAAGCAAGGCTTAGCCTGCCTAGCTGGATTTTATTTCTGGGATAGCTAACTGGATGAAAATGTCATCCCAACAGAAAAGAAAGAAAGAAAGAAAGAAAGAAAGAAAGAAAGAAAGAAAGAAAGAAAGAAAGAAAGAAAGAAAGAAAAAAGAAAAGAAAAGAAAAGAAAAGAAAAGAAAAGAAAAGAAAAGAAAAGAAAAGAAAAAAGGAGGAAGGAAGGAAGGAAGGAAGGAAGGAAGGAGAAAGAAAGAAAGAAAAAAAGAAAGAAAGAAAGAAAGAAAGAAAGAAAGAAAGAAAGAAAGAAAGGAGAAAGAAAAAAGAAAAGAAAAGAAAAAAGGAGGAAGGAAGGAAGGAAGGAAGGAAGGAAGGAAGGAAGGAAGGAAGGAAGGAAGGAAGGAAGGAAGGAAGGAGAAAGAAAGAAAGAAAGAAAGAAGAAAAGAAAGAAGGAAGGAGAAAAAGAGAAGAAAAAAGAAAAGTAAAGAAAGAAGAGAAAGAAAGAAAAGAGGAAAGAAGAGAAGAGAAAAGAAAAGAACAAAGAAAGAAAGAAAAAAGGAAAGAAGAAGGAAGGAAGGAAGGAAGGAAGGAAGGAAGGAAGGAAAGAGAAAAAAGAAAAGAAAAGAAGAAGAGAAAGAAAAGAACAAAGAAAGAAGGAAAGAAGGAAGGAAGGAAGGAAGGAAGGAAGGAAGGAAGGAAGGAAGGAAGGAAGGAAGGGAAGGAAGGAAGGAAGGAGAAAAAAGAGAAGAGAAAAGAAAAGAAGAAAAGAAAAGAAGAAAAAGAAAGAAAGAAAGAAAGAAAGAAAGAAAGAAAGAAAGAAAGAAAGAAAGAAAGAAAGAAAGAAAGAAAGAAAGAAGAAAGAAAGAAAGAAAGAAAGAAAGAAAGAAAGAAAGAAAGGAGAAAAAAGAGAAAAAAGGAAAGGAAAGAAAGAGAAAAAAGAAAAGGAAAGAAAGAAAGAAAGAAAGAAAGAAAGAAAGAAAGAAAGAAAGAAAGAAGAAAGAAGAAAGAAAAAAGAAAAGAAAAGAAAAGAAAAGAAAAAAGGAGGAAGGAAGGAAGGAAGGAAGGAAGGAGAAAGAAAGAAAGAAAAAAGAAAGAAAGAAAGAAAGAAAGAAAGAAAGAAAGAAAGGAGAAAGAAAAAAGAAAAGAAAAGAAAAAAGAAGGAAGGAAGGAAGGAGGGAAGGAAGGAAGGAAGGAAGGAAGGAAGGAAGGAAGGAAGGAAGGAAGGAGAAAGAAAGAAAGAAAGAAGAAAAGAAAGAAGGAAGGAGAAAAAGAGAAGAAAAAAGAAAAGTAAAGAAAGAAGAGAAAGAAAGAAAAGAGGAAAGAAGAGAAGAGAAAAGAAAAGAACAAAGAAAGAAAGAAAAAAGGAAAGAAGAAGGAAGGAAGGAAGGAAGGAAGGAAGGAAGGAAGGAAGGAAGGAAAGAGAAAAAAGAAAAGAAAAGAAGAAGAGAAAGAAAAGAACAAAGAAAGAAGGAAAGAAGGAAGGAAGGAAGGAAGGAAGGAAGGAAGGAAGGAAGGAAGGAAGGAAGGAAGGAGAAAAAAGAGAAGACGAAAGAAAAGAAGAAAAGAAAAGAAGAAAGAGAAAGAAAGAAAGAAAGAAAGAAAGAAAGAAAAGAAAGAGAAAGAAAAGAAAGAAAGAAAGAAAAGAAAGAAGGAAGGAAGGAAGAAAGAAAGAAAGGAGAAAAAAGAGAAAAAGGGAAAGGAAAGAAAGAGAAAAAAGAAAAGGAAGGAAAGAAAGAAAGAAAGAAAGAAAGAAAGAAAGAAAGAAAGAAAGAAAGAAAGAAAGAAAGAAAGAAAGAAAGAAAGAAAGAGAAAGGAAGGGTGAGAGGGATGGCCAATGAAAGTTCAATCTACTAAGACATCCTAAGGCTTCTGAATAAATACCCCACCTTTTTCTTTGCAAATGTTTAGGAAAGATGGATAAGATTCCACCCTCCACCCGGCATTAATAACAAAAGCAGAGAATCCTTTGATGCTTTTACTTCTAATCTCCGGCCAAATGCAGGGGAAGCATTGCAGACAGAAGAGTGTCTGGCATTGAGTTTGCAATTTTCATTTCCTTGGTAACTGGTTCCCCCAACCCAAATCCACCTTTTGCTTTCTGGAAAGAAAGAGGCGGAGGTCAAAGTGTGAGATTCTTTGGGGGATTTGAAGAGCGCCACCCTAGCCTCTCAAAGTCTGTTCTTCTTGAAGCAAAACAGAGAGAAACAATTTCTTCCAGGGATTTGAAGACTCGTATTTCAGCCAGGCTGCCTTGATCTGGTTTGGATTTTTCTTTTTTTCCTTTTCCATGATTCCCAGGTGATCCCCTGTTCGGTTTGTGAATTATTTACATTTCCAAGCCTGCAAGTATGTGTATGTAAGTATGCACAAGCTTTGAGACTGGACAGCTCTTTGTTCGGAATGGTATGGGGTCTCCTGCTCAAGCAAAGGGGTGCTCTAGAAGATCTCTGAGGTCCCTTCCAATTGTGTTATTCTGTTCTCAGGAAAATAGGAAGGAAACAGGCTCAAATGCATGGATGCACAGTTAAATATACAGTTATCTGTACAGGTAAAGAAGCAGTTGGGTTGTTTAAAGTCAGGCTAGAAAGCAGGAGATGGTGAATTCTAGTTCTTCCTTAGGCATGCAAGCCAGCTGGGTGACTTTGGGCCAATCAGCAGGAGATGGTGAATTCTAGTTCTGCCTTAGGTGTGCAAGCCACCTAGGTGACTTTGGGCCAATCATCAGGAAATGGTGAATTCTAGTTCCGCCTTAGGCTTGAAAGCCAGCTGGGTGACTTTGGGCCAATCATCAGGAAATGGTGAATTCTAGTTCCGCCTTAGGCTTGCAAGCCAGCTGGGTGACTTTGGGCCAATCACCAGGAAATGGTGAATTCTAGTTCCGCCTTAGGCATGCAAGCCAGCTAGGTGACTTTGGGCCAATCATCAGGAGATGGTGAATTCTAGTTCCGCCTTAGGCATGCAAGCCAGCTGGGTGACTTTGGGCCAATCACCAGGAGATGGTGAATTCTGGTTCCACCTTAGGCATGCAAGCGAGCTAGGTGACTTTGGGCCAATCATCAGGAGCTGGTGAATTCTAGTTCTGCCTTAGGCATGAAAGCCAGCTGGGTGACTTTTGGGCCAATCACCAGGAGATGGTAAATTCTAGTTCTGCCTTAGGTATGAAATCCAGCCAGGTGACTTGGGGCCAATCACCAGAAGATGGTGAATTCTAGTTCCATTTTAGGTATGAAAGCTAGCTGGGTGACTTTTGGGCCAATCCCCAGGAGATGGTGAATTCTAGTTCCATATTAGGCATGAAAGCCAGCCAGGTAACCTGGGGACAATCACCAGAAGATGGTGAATTCTAGTTCCGCCTTAGGCATGAAATCCAGCTGAGTTACTTGGGGCCAATCCCCAGGAGATGGTGAATTCTAGTTCTGCCTTAGGCATGGAAGCCAGGTGGCTTCTCTCTCAGTCAAACCCACCTCACAAGGTTGTCATTGTGGGGAAGAGCCTTGGTGGAGCAGTGGGCTAATGCCTCCTTAAGTAACACCAGCTGCCTGTCCCACCAGGCTCAAGGTTGACTCAGCCTTCCATCCTTCCGAGGTAGGTAAAATGAGGACCCAGATTGTTGGGGGCAATAAGCTGACTTTGTAATAATGCCGCTGGGGGGGACCTAAAGCCCTAATAAGCAGGCATATACATAGAATGAAGGCTATTGCTAAGCACATTGATTTGTGCTTTAGATTGTAAGCCGCCCTGAGTCTTCGGAGAAGGGCGGGATATAAATGGGATTAAAAAAAAAGATAGGAGGAGAATGGTGTGTTGAATATGTTTGCCATTCCTTTATATTAGCTGGTGTCAAACATTTCCACTTTGGGGCTTATAATCATCTCTGCAGTTATCATATATAAAAACAAAGCCCAGTGACTTTTTTCTTTCTTTCTGGCTATCTGTACCATTAATCTGAAAAGAATCGTCTCTGGTTGTGTAAATGTGAATAGTTTCTGAGCAATGCACAGCTTGGCAGATGTTGAAAAAGGAAGAAGAGAGAGGCTAACAAAAGAATATCGAGAAGGGAGGAAGGGAAGGAAAGAAGCTCCATTTTTACTGGAAGTTCTGGCAATGGTTGCTATGAGACCTTTGCAAACAGCACAGCAAGAGAAGAAGCTCTGCTAAATTCTATTTGTTTGTGTAGTTCTCTCCTTCCTTCTTCCCAACAGCCTTTGTCAAGAGCGTGCACAGTCTTATTGCGCGAGATAACCCAGGAGTAAACGCAGTAACCAGTGGTCTAAAGTAAACGGTGGTTCATCTTACCCTATCCACAATATCATACACCAGGAACAATATACACACATGTGCTAAATCTCGCCAAGTTGGAATTGATTGATTGAACTTTTTAGTCCCACCCAGTCTGCCATTACCACTGCAGCCACGCCCACCCAATGGGCCACGCCCACCCAATGGGCCATGCCCACCCGGCACCTGACGATACATAAGTGGGTTTTTGCGTTGCAGTTTGGGCACTCGGTCTCTAAAAAGTTTGCCATCACTGCCCTATGACATTGTTTCTGGTTTTTATTTATTTTTTTTTATTTTTTTAAGCCAACGATGGCCCATTCTGATTTACCTTAGCCCACCTTCAGCAACCTCTAAGCTTCCTTTGCTGAGCACGCAAAGTTTACCTGGCAGTAGCTTTCTTAAGGATGATGGACCTGTCTAGCCAAGGGGCTTCTAATTACCCCCGCTAAACCCATTACACTCTATTAAGACTCAGAACTATTAGACTGAACAAACAGTTAAATCAAGCGGAATGTATTTGGTTGGGTTTTTGAGTTTTTTTTGGGGGGTATCAAAGCCATGCTTCCCTTCTCGCCCCATCCCAACCCCAGCCTGGTTGACGTGAAGCTGTTAAAGAGTTTTACTTTATCGACTTAAGCGTCTCTCCGGGTTGGGGGCAATCCATAAAGGATAACGGTGTCAGCAAAAAGGGAGGATGACTCAGCATTGGAAGATATATGCCTGCTGCGGTCAGCGGCAGCCTTAGAGAGAATTTGGAGAATCCACTTATCCAGGAAGTGCATCCAGCAAAGCAATGACCATTTCTAAGTTGTCTGGGAATGATTAGGGGACTGGAGGCTAAAACATACGAGGAACGGTTGCTAGGATTGGGCACGTCCACTTTAATGAAGAGAAGGATGAGGGGGGACATGATAGCAGCGTTCCAGTATCTCAGGGGCTGCCCCAAAGAAGAGGGAGTCAAGCTGTTCTCCAAAGTGCCCGAAGGCAGGACAAGAAGCAATGGATGGAAACTCCCTGTTAGGAACTTTCCCCTTAATTGCAGGTTGCTCCTCTCCTTGGTCAGTTTCCATCCACTTTTTCTTGTCCTGCCTACAAGGTGCTTCAGTAAATAAGTTGGGCCCGTCTTCCTTGTGGCAGCCCTTCAAATATTGGAAGACTGTTCAGTTTGTTTTTGTTTGTTTGTTTGTTTGTTTTTGGACTAAAATAGTTCCACCTTAGACATGAAAGCTGGCTGGGTGACTTTGGATCAATCAGCAGGAGACGGTGAGTTCTAGTACCACCTTAGCCATGAAAGCCAGGTGGGTGACTTTGGGCCAATCACCAGGAAACTGTGAGTTTTTTCCCACCTTAAGCATGAAATCTGTCTGGATGATTTTGTGCCAATCACCAGGAGACTGAGAGTTCTAGTCCTGCCTTAGGCACGAAAGCTGGATGAGTGACTTTAGACCAATCACCAGGAGACTGGGAGTTCTAGTCCCTCCTTAACCATGAAAGCCATCTGGGTGACTCTGGGCCAATCACCAGGAGACTGGGAGTTCTAGTCCCTCCTTAACAATGAAAGCCATCTGGGTGACTTTGGGCCAATCACCAGGAGACTGTGAGTTCTAGTCCCTCCTTAACCATGAAAGCCATCTGGGTGACTCTGGGCCAATCACCAGGAGATGGGGAATTCTATTCCCCCCTTAGGCATGAAAGCCAGCTGAATGACTTGGTGCCAACTGTTCTCTCTTAGCCCAACTGATCTCACAGGGTTGTAGTGATGGTGAAAATAGCAGTAAAAAAGTCTATTCGATATGTTTGCTACCTTGAGTTGTTTGTCAAAAATAATAAAGGTGGGATATTAATGAATTACTTAATTCCCGCAAGCCTGGTTCGATTAGCTCTGAGTAGGGATGTAAAAGATTCCACCGACCACATTGGTGCTTTGATTCAGTTCCCATATTTTGGGAAATATTAAAAAGGGAAAATGATGGAGAAGACCTTAAAAAAACCTAGGCAGAGGCCAGCTTTTAGAAATGCAAATTCAATAATCCATTCAGGAAGGTTGGGGCCAGGAAGCTAGAAATTAGGAAGACAAAGACCCCTAAAATCTACATATCCCCACCCAAATTCTAAGGACAGGAGACATAATACGATAAATCCACCAATATCAAAAGGGCACGCTCAGACTGAGGTCAAAGTCCATGACACAGGAAATACAAAGCCCCAAACAGGAACAGGAAACAACCTCAAGAGTCCCAGAAGTTATAAAAACCCACCACTCTGCTCCATGTGGACCCTGATGAAGATTTTTCCTTCAACATTCCCCTCCGCTGATAAAGATCAAAGATGCATTGGGATCTACTGCCAGAAGATGTGATGAAAACCATTAGTTGAGATATCACAGGTAGAATGTAGAATAACAGAGTTGAAAGGGACCTTGGAGGTCTCCTAATCTAGGGGTCACCAACCTGTGGTCATGGGCTGTTGGCCACTGGGCCACATGAGTGGCTGGCTAGTGCAGGTGCCTATGCACCCTTGTACCCCCTCACTCATGCCAGCATTGCAGCATCACACTGGTGCTAGCAATGAGGGGTGGGCGGGCAGTGGTGTCACCACAAGTGCACACCCCCCAATCACGCTAGCATCGCGGCATCATGCTGGCGCTATCATTGCTGCAAGCACAACATCCCCACTTGCACTAACGTTGAGGCATCACATGGGCACTAGTGTCACCCGAGCACAGTGCAGGTGCTCATGGCCCCGTTTGCATCGCGCAAGGAATCACAGTCCCATTCGTGCATGTGCATATGCTCGCACGCATAAAAGCTCCTCCACCCCACTGCCACCCTAGGCTGACAACCAGAAAGATTGGGGACCCCTATTCTAGTCCAACCCCCTGCTCAGGCAGGAAACCCTATACCATTTCAGACAAATGGCTCTCCAGTCTCTTCTTAAAAAGAGACTTAAAAAGAGAAAATATATATATATACAATTGTGCATTCATCCATTCTTTCCACGGGTCAATGACCCGTCTTATTCAATATTATTATTACTCGAGACTAAGAGCTAGCTGTTGAGAAGAAACATTGGAGTTACGACGCAAGGGGACCTCAAGGAAACCAGGATGGAAATACGTTACTGGACTGTGCACACCTTTGTGTACATCTTGCAAAGCGTTGCTAGAATTTGCTACCGTGGCAATGTCTTGCCCCACCTGGCTATGGGTCTCCCTGCATGAGCTCAGTTTATTTGAACAGGTAGCATGATTGGGGTGCTGTGGCTTTGCAAATAATGATAATAGAGTTGGAAGGCACCTTGGAGGTCATCTAGTCCAACCCCCTGCTCAGGCAGGAAACCCTATACCATTTCAGACAAATGGCTGTCCAGTCTCTTCTTAAAAACTTCCAGTGTTGGAGCATTCACGGTTTCTGGAGGCAGGTTGCTCCACTGGTTAATTGTTCTCACTGTCAGGAAGTTTCTCCTTATTTCTAGTTGAGCAAATGCATGGAAAAACAAGCAGAAACTATCTGGGGAGCAGAATGTGGTTGCGGAGTGCTTTCTATGTAAAAATCCATAATTCAATGCCTGATCTACTGGATAAAAACTGGGCAAGGTCTGTGTGAAATCCCAGGAGGTCTTCAACAGCGAAACACGGTTTCCTCTGGTCTAAATTGGATGAAGTGAGAGGCTTGCTTGCTAGCAGATCCGACCCTTCGGAACGTTCTGCCCCACAGATCCACAGTGACCCCAATCCCTCAGGGCTTGTAGAAGATCTTGAAAGACGGTTTGATTTTACAGTAACTAGAATTTCAACCCTAGATCAATTTGGTTTTTTTCTCCCTTGGAAATGAAAGTTATTTCTTTATGTTATTTTCTGAGTCCAGAACATCTTACATTAAAAAGAGAAAATATGGTATCTAAAATTAGACGCGGGTAATCCGCGACTTACAGCAATTAGTTCAGGGACTGTTCAAAGTTATAATGGCACTGAAAAAATGAACTTATGACAATTTTTCACACTTAGGACCATTGCAGCATCCTCACGGCCACGAGATCAAAATTCAGATGCCTGACAACTGAATGATGATGATCATAATAATAATAATAATAATAATAATAATAATAATAATAATAATGATAATAATAATGATAATAATAGTAATAGTAATAGTAACAATAACAGAGTTGGAAGGGACTTTGGAGGTCATCTAGTCCAAACCCCTGCTCAGGCAGGAAACCTTATACCATTTCAGACAAATGGCTGTCCAGTCTCTTCTTAAAAACCTGCAGTGTTGAAGCATTCACCGCTTCTGGAGGCAGGTGGTTCCACTGGTTAATTGTCCTCCCTGTCAGGAAATTTCTCCTTAGTTCTAGGTTGCTTCTTTCTCTCTTTGGTTATTTATGACATTTATGATTGCAACTAACATAAATAGTGGTCCCTGGGTGTTGTGATTGCTTTTTGTGAACTTTTGACAAGCAAAGTCAAAGGGGAAGTCAGATTCACTTAACACTCGTGTTTCTAACTTCACAGCTGCAGTGATCCATTTAACAATTGTGTCAGGAAAGGTCGTAAAATGGGGCAAAAGTTCCTTAACAATTGTCTTGCTTAGCAACAGAAATTTTGGGAAGGAAGGAAGGGCAATAACAATAGACTCAGACTTATATACTACTTCACAGAGCTCTCTAAGCAGTTTACAGAGTCAGCATGTTGCCCCCAACAATCTGGGTCCTCATTTTACCGACCTCGGAAGGAGGGAAGGCTGAGTCAACCTTGAGCTGGTGAGAATCGAACTGTCGAACTGCTGGCAGTCAGCAGACGTACCTTGCAGTACTGCATTCTAACCACTGCACCACCAAGGTTTTAAATCCATACCTAATTATGATATATACCCATCATTATATTTATAATTTTAACCTGGTGCCACCAACCTGGAATCTCATGAGTTGGGAAAGCTTTAACAAAAGGAATAAATAACTAAATAAATGCATGAGTCTCTCAGTACAGGTAAGTCCTCAACTTACAACTTACAACCAAAGTTGCAACGGTACTGAAAAAAGGTGACTTACGACCATTTTTCACATTGACAACCATTGCAGCATCCCCATAGTCATGTGATCAAAAATTCAGACACTTGACAGCTGATTCATGTTTATGACGACTTTAGTGTCCTGGGTTTGTGTCATTCCCCTTTTGCAAAGTTCTGATGAGCAAAGACAATGGGGAATAGCATAGCATAGCATAGCATAGCATAGCATAGCATAGCATAGCATAGCATAGCATAGCATAGCATAGAATAGAATAGAATAGAATAGAATAGAATAGAATAGAATAGAATGGAATGGAATGGAATGGAATGGAATGGAATGGAATGGAATGGAATGGAATGGAATAGAATAGAATAGAATAGAATAGAATAGAATAGAATAGAATAGAATAGAATAGAATAGAATAGAATAGAATAGAATAGAATAGAATAGAATATGTGGCATGGAATAGAATAGAATAGAATAGAATAGAATAGAATAGAATAGAATAGAATAGAATAGAATAGAATAGAATAGAATGGAATGGAATGGAATGGAATGGAATGGAATGGAATGGAATGGAATGGAATGGAATGGAACGGAACGGAACAGAATAGAATAGAATAAATAAAGCTGGAAGGGACCTTGGAAGTCTTTTAGTTCAGCCCCCTGCTTAGACAGGAACATCTATACCATTTTAGACAAATGGCTGTCCAGTCTCTTCTTATAAGCCTCCAGTGATGAAGAATCCACAAATTCTGAAGGCAAGCTGTTCCACTGGTTGGAACAGAACAGAACAGAATAAACCTGGAAGGGACCTTGGAGGTCTTTTAGTTCAGCCCCGTGTTCAAGCCGGAGAACTTATACCATTTCAGACAAGTTCAGATTAACTTAACAACCATGTTATCAACTTAACAACTGCAGTGATTCATTTAACAACTGTAACATGGGAGGTCCCTCAAATGTGATCCTGAGGTGAGGACTCCCTGCAGCTTATTTTATTTTATTTCTTTGCGTACAGAGCAACAGAATACAACATTAATGCTCTCCCTGTAGCTGAATGGCTGGCTGACACTTTTGTTACTAAAACCTCAAGCTGCTGAAGATCTGTGCATTTACCGCTAAAGGTCAGGGGTCATGTTCTCGGAATATTTGAGGAGCTGGAAAGGAGACAGGGGAGCCCGTGTAGCTTGCTCACTTACGCTTTGGGTACCTCAAAGGAAGCCATCATGAATTCTTCATGAGATTGGCTAAATTTCAACTAGACTTAGAGTTGACGTGGTGGAGAAAAGGGGGGGCGGGGGAAACAGAAACACCACAAAGCCATTACCGAGGTCTCGCTAAGATTCTTTGCTAAGTTACTATCGTTGGAAATTATTGCCAAGTATTTGGGAAAGCAAATGGGCTGATCAGTCAGTCGGTTGGTCTCATCTTTCCTGTAGGAGCTACATACAATATTATGAATACAGAACTCAGAATAGCAGATTTGGAAGGGACCTTGGAGGTCTTCTAGTCCAACCCCCTGCTCAAACAGGAGACTATACCATTTTAGACAAATGGCTGTCCAGTCTCTTCTTGTAAGCCTCCAGTGATGAAGAATCCACAAATTCTGAAGGCAAGCTGTTGCACTGGTTGGAACAGAACAGAACAGAACAAAGCTGGAAGGGACCTTGGAGGTCTTCTAGTCCAGCTCCTTGCTCAAGCAGGAGAATCTATGCCATTTCAGACAAATGGCTGTCTAGTATCTTCTTAAAAACTTCCAGTGATGGAGCGCCCACAATTTCTGGAGGCAACTTCTGTTCCACTGGTCAATTGCCCTGCCTGTTAGGAAGTTTCTGCTTAATTCCAGGTTGCTTGTCTCTTTGGTCAGTTTCCAACCATTTTTTCTTGTCCTTCCCTCTGGTGTTTTGGAGAATAACGTGACCCCCTCTTCTTTGTGGCAGCCCCTCAAGTACTGGAAGACTGCTATCCTGTCCCCCCCCCCCCCTGTTTCTTCTTTTCTTTAAGCTAGCCGTTCTTTAGTCCTGCAGCCGTTCTTAATATGTTTTGCCTCCAGGCCTTGGATCATCTTAGTTGCTCTTCTCTGAACTTTTTCCAAACTCTCAACATCTTTTTTTTTGTCGTATGGTGACCAAAATTGGTTGCAGTATTCCAACTGTGGTCTCAGCAGGGTTTTATAAAGCGGTACTAATACTTTGTGTGATCTTGATTCTATGCCTCTGTATATACAATCCAGGATTGCATTCAGCTTTTTGGGGCTGTTGCCGTGCATTGCTGGCTCATAGTCAAGTGATCATCCACCAGGACTCCAAGATCCCTCTCACAATCTCCTGCCTTTGTTCTTCTGCAAAATGAAAGGCATTTGACTGTGAAGTTCTCCTTCATTGGTAACCAATAAGTTTCTGAATGAAATGACTTTTCCCAGCCTTTTTAAAGCTTTGTATGGTTTGCTGCCAAAGTACCTCAGGATGACTCTGTAACCAATCACTGAATCATTCAAAACAAACTACACAGGAAAAGTTAGTGATGGTTCTCCAAAATTGGAGCTGAGGCTAGAAGGCGATCCAAAGTTATTCCATTAGATTAGCAATATTTCATTGGGGTTCTGGAGTACAGTTATAGGTGGATGATGGATTTCATCTCAAATGAGAAGCAGTACAATATAATGGTTACAGGTGGGAAAAACCCAAGATCACAGCATGAAGTTAATGAAATAATTTCAGGACATTCACTTTCTCTCAATCCATTCTAACTCAGATGATAATTTGCCGAGAGGAGAAAATTGCTAGGAATGCTTTGTTATTACCAGGAACACCTTAAAGGGACAGATAGTAAATAGACAAAACAATAAATAGATAAATTGGATGGTGGGTTCCTCACTGCTCTTTGAGCTGGGTTGTTTTCCTGCAGATGTTTCATTACCCAAATAGGGTATCAACATCATCGGTAACATCATCATCAGTGTAAATTGGATTAGAAATCTGTGTGATAATTTGTTCTCCTTGGTTCTTTCTCTCTCCTGTCTGTTTCAATTCCTTTATCTAGACAAAATAGTCGGGAAATATAAGGTTGAGGGTGGTGGTTTATTCTCCGAGCTTCTGGGTTGGTTTCTGGATGTTTCGTTACCAGGCGTTGAAAGAAAAATCTTCATCAGGATCCAGTCCAAGCTGGGAATAAACAAAATGGAGACTGCTTTAGAAAGGAAGTTCCTGTTTATTGAGTTGCAGAACCAGACAGAAAAGGTTCTCTGGCAGCTGACCACATGGAGGTGGGAGTGGTGGGTTTTTATACCTTCTTGGGCTTTTGTGTTTGAAGTTGTTCCTGTTCCTGTGGCATGAACTTTGACCTGGGGTTCAATGTGCCTTTTGGTATTTTGGTGGTGGCAGGTTAATCCTACTATGTCCTAAAGGTCATGTTCTGCTTCCCTGGGGCTGTGGCCGATGGCTGTGTCCTGTGTTGGATTTTTTGGGTGCAGCGTTGCTGGTTCTAGGAATCTTTGTCTTTCTAATCCCATCAGCTCTAAGCTTCCTGCCTCCAGTCTTTCTGAAAGGATTATCACATCTCAATTTCTACAGACGGACCTGACCTCTGCTTGGGGCAAAGAGACTGGGGGTGGGTGGGTTCTGCCTAAGATTTTCCATTATTCTTTTAGGGAAATATAACATTCTGCCTTTTTAATATTCCCCAAAATATTTCTTTCTTGTGGGGGCGGTGGGACTTTCTTCCTACACAGGCTAGATAAAATCTTCAGCGGAGTTTAGAGAATGTCAGTGCCTTATGACTGTTTTTCACTCTTATGACCATTGCAACATCCCACGGCCATGTGATCAAAATGTGGAGGCTTGGCAACTGGTTCACATTTATGACAGTTGCCGTGTCCAGGATCATGTGATCCCCTTTGGCAACCTTTTGACAAGCAAAGTCAATGGGGAAACCAATTTCACCCAGCAGCTGTGTTGCTAATTTGAGAAATGCAGTGATTCACTTAGCCACCATGACGAGGAAGGTCGTAAAATGGGGCAAAACTCATTTAACCGCCGTCTCGCTTAGGAACAGAAATGTTGAAGTCAATTGTGGTCATAAGTCGAGAACTACCGGCAAGGTCCTAATCGTGCACTTTTGAGAATATTTTAATCTAAAAATGAAGTTATAAATATTTTAATGTTAAATTTATACATGCATTGATTGTATGGCACAACGCTTACAGCCTCCCTCTGAAGGAGGTGGGGCAGTTTAGAAATATGAAATATAGATGAAAGAAATAAATATTTTTTTTCTGTGTATCCAGACACCCTGCCATGTCGCTTGTGGGACTTCCAGAGGGTCTAGGCCAGGAGTAGGCAACCTTGGCTCTTTTATGTCTCGTGGACTTCAACTCCCAGAATTCCTGAGCCAACATGGCTCAGCTTGGAAACCTCTCCCTTTCCCCTCAGTATCGCTGGCTCAGGAATTCTGGAAGTTGAAGTCCACAAGACATAAAGCGGCCTAGGCCTAGGCCAGGAGTAGGCAACCTTTGCTCTGTTATGTCTTGTGGACTTCAACTCCCAGAATTCCTGAGCCAGCATGGCTCAGCTTAGAAACCTCTCCCTTTCCCCTCAGCATGGCTGGCTCAGGAATTCTGGGAGTTGAAGTCCACAAGACATAAAGCGGCCTAGGCCTAGGCCAGGAGTAGGCAACCTTGGCTCTTTTATGTCTCGTGGACTTCAGCTCCCAGAATTCCTGAGCCAGCATGGCTCAGCTTAGAAACCTCTCCCTTTCCCCTCAGCATGGCTGGCTCAGGAATTCTGGGAGTTGAAGTCCACGAGTCAAAAAAGAGCCGAGGTTGCCTACCCCTGGACTAGCAGAACATCTTTGGAAGAACTTATTTTCCTAACCAACATATTGTATAGGTAGTCCTCAACTTACGACCACAAGTGAGACAATTGTTAAGTGAGTTTTGCCTCCGTTTTACGACCTTTCTTGCCAAAGTGGTTAAGTGAATCACTGCAGTTGGTAAGTTAGTCACAGGATTGTGACATGAATCTGTCTTCCCCCTTGACTTTGCTTGTCAGGAGGTCAAAAAATGAGACCACATGACCCCAGGACACTGCGACGGTCATAAATACAAGTCAGTTGCCAAGCATCTGAATTTTGATCATGTGACCCTGGGGGATGCTACAAGGGTCGTAAGTGTGAAAAACTGTCATAAGTCATTTTTTCCCCCAGTGCTATTGTAACTTCAAATGGTCACTAAACAAATTATTATAAGTCTAGGCCAGGGGTAGGCAACCTTGGCTCTTTTATGACTCGTGGACTTCAACTCCCAGAATTCCTGAGCCAGCATGGCTCAGCTTGGAAACCTCTCCCTTTTCTCTCAGCATGGCTGGCTCAGGAATTCTGGGAGTTGAAGTCCACAAGTCATAAAGCAGCCTAGGCCTAGGCCAGGAGTAGGCAACCTTGGCTCTTTTATGACTCATGGACTTCAACTCCCAGAATTCCTGAGCCAGCCATGCTGAGGGGAAAGGGAGAGGTTTCCAAGCTGAGTCATGCTGGCTCAGGAATTCTGGGAGTTGAAGTCCACAAGTCATAAAAGAGCCAAGGTTGCCTACTCCTGGTCTAGGATGACACGTGCTTCATTTTTCATTCTTTTCCCTCCAAACAAGTGATTAAATGAAAGGTTGGGCAGGCAGGACACCAAAAATATAGGCAAGGATGAGAAACTCTCCATATGGCAAAGATTCTTCTCCATAGCAACTATCAACTGCTGCCGATACTAATTTCTCTTTAATTAATTGAGGAGTTCTGTTGTTTTCTGGTTTCAATTTCTTCTTCACCAGCCAGAGTCACAATAATGATGGGGATGGGCAGCTGGATAAATTGTTTAACTAAACAAACCAAACAAGGAAGGCTGATATGCCTCCGTGACTTGCAATGAGACTTGAATGTAGAGACAGCCTCCAGCTGTTCCATAAAATGATAGACCCAGCATTGATTTTTAATCCTTAAGCAAGACAGCAATTTAGTATTCAGAAATCTATCACATTATCCATCCATCTATCCTCTCTCTCTCTCTCATCTATCTTTGATCATTTACCATCAATCATCTCTATCCATCATCTGTCTAGTAAATTTATCTATACATCCATCCATCTATCCTCTACCTATCTGTCTGTCTATCTTCCATCCATCTATCTCTCTGTCTTTACATCTATCTGTCTGTCTATCTATCGGTCTGTCTGTCTGTCTATCTATCTATCTATCTATCCATCCATCAGTCATCCCTCTCTCTCTCTCTCTCTCTCTCTCTCTCTCTCTCTCTCTCTCTCTCTCTCTCTCTCTCTCTCTGTATTTATCTATCATCTATCTATCCATCTATCCATCTATCATCTATCTATCTATCTATCTATCTATCTATCTATCTATCTATCTATCTATCTATCTATCATCTATCTATCTATCTATCTATCTATCTATCTATCTATCTATCTATCTATCTATCTATCTATCTATCTATCATCTATCTCCATTCATCTCTTTCTCTAGCATCTATCTATCTATCTATCTATCTATCTGTCTGTCTGTCTGTCTGTCTGTCTGTCTGTCTGTCTATCTATCTATCTATCTATCTATCTATCTATCTATCTATCTATCTATCTATCTATCTATCTATCCATCATCTATCTATCTACCTACCTACCTACCTACCTACCTATCCATTCCTCTCTCCATATCTGAGGGGTTTCTATTGGTGCCCGAATCAGTTTAAGATGTCATGCCTTACCTTCAGGAAGGCCTCTGCTACAATTTTACCCAGGTCAACAAAATATGTCGGGATATCTCCGTTCTTATCAAACACAATGTTCTTCTGGTTACTTTGGATCAATGATCTGGATGACAGGCACTGATGATGCTCTGGGCTTTCTGGATTTTTCTTTCAATCCCCTCCCCCCCCAATCACCGCCCTCCCCCACTTCTGCCTCAACTCTCTGACTCCTGAAACAAAGAGATGGGTGGAAGCCAGAAAGGGGAGATTCGGGGGAGCTACGAGAGATGTTTGTCATGCAGAACTTCCGATCCTCTAGAACACAAACAATATTCATTCATTCATTCATTCGTTCGTTCATTCATTCATTCATTCATTCATTCACTAACTTTCCCTTTCGTTGCAAACCAGCGTTGCAAAAAATGCATTCTGAAGCCCCCACCTGGCAAACGTTACTTTTCATCGCGCTAATTATGCTAATAACTGTCGTTAATTACAAGGCACTCTCTCCAACGTCGGCAGTTATTAGCCAGGCGAGGCACGCAGAACATCCAGTTAAGCACAAAAGGGGTGCGTATGGGTGGGGGTGTGTGTGTGGGAAAAAAGCCCAAGCCAACTTGGGTTTTGGGATCAGAGTCATAACTATGTGAGGGTGTGGGTGAGATTCCCGTGGAGAAACTGTAACACCCAGGAAGGTTGGCGACGTTCTTGGTGCCATTAAAGTCTCACCTAAGCTTGGTTTAATCAGAAGGCTTAACGGTCCGTAACAATGGTATTAATGCAGATGAAGACTTACAAAAATAGTCCTGAACAGCAAGATTGGCACAGCAGAACCTGTAATACATACCGCCCCCCAAAAGAAAGAAAGAAAGAAAGAAAGAAAGAAAGAAAGAAAGAAAGAAAGAAAGAAAGAAAGAAAGAAGGAAAGCCAAAAAAGTTAAGATGGTGGCTAGAACAGAGCAATGGAAGTGCACCCCTTTTTATTTATTTATTTATTGAATTTCTTTATTAGATGTTTCTCCCACCTTTGCTACTTTAGAAGTAACTGAAGGCAGCACATCTTCCTACTACTTCTTCAGGCTCCCATTTTCCACACAGCAAGAACCCTACGGGTGGAGTTGGGCTGAGAGAGAGGGGTTGGCCCAATGTCAGCCAGCTAGTTTTCATGCCTATGATGTGACTAGAACTCACAGTCGCCTGGTGATTGGCCCAAAGTCACCCAGCTGGCTTTCATGCCTAAGGCGGGACTAGAACTCTTAGTCTCCTGGTGATTGGCCCAAAACCACCCACCTGATTGTCTTGCCTAGGGCAGGACTAGAACTCACAGTTTCCTGGTGATTGGTCCAGTTACCCACCTGGTTTCATGCCTAAGGCAGGACTAGAACTCACAGTCTCCTGGTGGTCAGCCCAAAGTCACCCAACTGGCTTTCATGCCTAAGGCAGGACTAGAACTCACACTCTCCTGGTGGTCAGCCCAAAGTCACCCAACTGGCTTTCATGCCTAAGGCAGGACTAGAACTCACAGTCTCCTGGTCATCAGCCCAAAGTCACCCGGCTGACTTTCATGCCTCAGGCAGAACTAGAACTCACAGTCTCCTGGTGATCGGCCCAAAGTCACCAATTGGCTTTCATGCCTAAGGCAGGACTAGAACTCTCACCTAACCACACCATTGTGTTGTGCTGTGATTGTCGTCTTTATTTTTTGATACCTCCTGGATGGGGCACTAGGCAATATACAGAAGTGTCAACCAGATACGTTTTTTTTTAAAAAGTCACAATGATGTGATGGTGTCATCAAAGCAATTGTCCCACCTTTAACAGGCAGGGCTTTGACGACATTGTCACGGCCCCGCTTTTGACGGCCTGTTGCAGACCGAAGATCCAATGAGGATCAAGAGTTAACGCTTTGCTGAGTGGTAAAGCCAGCTAATAAAGCTTTGAGCTACTCCCCACCTCATCCGTCATACGGGATCAAAGGGGATAACGTCAACAGTGGCAAGGCAGAAATGTATTGCGATTGCTCCGCTTTGAATTTTTAAAGTGAGTTTGTCACAGGCTCTGTTTCCGCTCCTGTTGCTGGTCAACATTTTTAGCAATGCCTTTCAGATGAGGGCATGGAACTTACCAACTTTGCGGGAGATTCGGAGGAGACCGGACACAAGAGAGGATATTTTAAGAGACTCCCTGGATCAGGAGGCTAAAATTAATAGGATGGAACGTAAAAGAATAAAACCCTTATTCTAATTCTGTACAGGAGAAATGTAAGACACCAATCTAAGAGGGGTCCTTGATGGCTGGTTGGTTGGTTAGTAGCACTGATGATGTTACCTAATTTGGGTAATGAAGTCTGCAAGAAAACAGCAAATTCAAAGAGCACCAAGAACTCCACAGCCATCCAGCTCCTCTTCTTCTTCCTCCTCCTTCTCCTTCTCCTCTCCACACACCCCACTCCCTTTTGGACACTGATGTAATGAAACATCTGCAAGAAAACAACCAAACTCAGAGCACTGAGTACCTTATGGTCCTCCTCCTCCTCCTCCTCCTCCTCCTCCTCCTCCTCCTCCTCCTCCTCCTCCTCCTCCTCTCCACACCTCCCACTCCCTTCTAATACAGATGAAGTTATCTAGTTGGGTAATGAAACGTCTGCAAGAAAACAACCAAACTCAGAGCAATGAGGACCTCCTCCTCCTCCTCCTCCTCCTCCTCCTCCTCCTCCTCCTCCTCCTCCTCCTCCTCTCCAGACCTCCCACTCCCTTCTAATACAGATGAAGTTATCTAATTGGGTAATGAAATGTCTGCAAAAAAACAACCAAACTCAGAGCACTGAGGACCTCATGGTCCTCCTCCTCCTCCTCCTCCTCCTCCTCCTCCTCCTCCTCCTCCTCCTCCTCCTCTCCACACCTCCCAGTCCCTTCTAATACAGATGAAGTTATCTAGTTGGGTAATGAAACGTCTGCAAGAAAACAACCAAACTCAGAGCACTGAGGACCTCCTCCTCCTCCTCCTCCTCCTCCTCCTCCTCCTCTTCCTCCTCCTCCTCTCCACACCTCCCAGTCCCTTCTAATACAGATGAAGTTATCTAGTTGGGTAATGAAACGTCTGCAAGAAAACAACCAAACTCAGAGCACTGAGGACCTCATAGTCCTCCTCATTCTCCTCCTAGGGGGTCAACCTAGTTTCCAAAGCAAGAAGAGGCCGGACAGTCACTTGTCTGAGATGGTATAGGTTCTCCTGCTTGAGCAGGGGGCTGGACTAGAAGACCTCCAAGGTCCCTTCCAGCTCTATTCTATTCTATTGTCTTCTGGGTTAGGGGGGAAAGAAGGAAAGGGAGAAAGAGAAGGAGAAAAATGCCGCTAAACTGAAGCAGGCTCAGAGGAGAACAAAGATATATTATTAAACACCCGGAAGTTGTGATTTATGAGGAAGGGATTAAAAGGACCCTTTTTCATATGCAGCTTCGGTAAACAATGAGAGAGCAAGGCTGTCGGTTTGGGAGGGCTTTTCAGATTTTGGCATTAATAAGAGGGAAGATTAAGCTGGAGGTCTCGGCGAGTGACAGCGTGAGCCTTTTCAGAGAACCGTCCATTAGCAACGGACACCAGCTGGGCAAGGGAGGAGAAGTAGAAAGCAAGGGTGGCAATGGGAAGGCTATGGCTGAATGGAAATCAAGGGGCATTTAGGTGGAATATTTAATTGGGCTGTAAAGCACTCTGCTTATCGGTGAATGCTTGCTAACTGAACAGCCACAGGCAAGGGGGAGAAATCTTAGTTTTGTAGATAAATCTATTTCATTTCAACGAGAAACCTGCTTTATGTCAAAGAGAGCCAAGGTTGAAGGGATGGAGAGAATGGCCTCTAAGAATCGCGCCACAGAGGAAACATTGCGATGATTCAAATGCATTGACTTGGAAAGTTAGTTGGCAAAGGAAGAAAACTAGAGTAAGACTGAAGAAAATAGAGGTTTTGATCCATTAGATGGGATATCATCAGTGGTGGGATTCAAATACTTGAACAACTGGTTCTCTTATTGGATGCAAGCCTGGGCCTCCGAGGCCTAGAATGGACTTCCAGAAGTGGCATCCATGCAGTTTCGGCAAGCTGTTCTAGGCCTGGGAGGCCTCCTCCAGGTCTCCGAGGCCTAGAATGGACTTCCAGAAGTGGCATCCATGCACTTTCGGCAAGCTGTTCTAGGCCTGGGAGGCCTCCTCCAGGTCTCCGAGGCCTAGAAGGGACTTCCAGAAGTGGCATCCATGCACTTTCGGCAAGCTGTTCTAGGCCTGGGAGGCCTCCTCCCGGTCTCCGAGGCCTAGAATAGACTTCCAGAAGTGGTATCCACGCACTTCTGGCAGGCTGTTTGAAGTTTGAAGGCCCCTATTCTAAATGATATGCAGATCAAACATATGTGCCTTGAAGTAAGGCCAGCTCTGAACTGGAGCTCCGAGGCTGGCATTCCCATTAAACTGATCAGTTCTCCATTCTGTAGCATTTCTAGCTATTGGTTTTAAGGCAGATCTATTTCCTCTATGTCTCTTTCATTAAGCTAGACCGAGCTTCCATCAATATGCAGAGGATGCAAAGATAAAGTAGGAAACGGTTGCTAGGCAAGGAAACTTCAACCTGCAGTGCAAGATTCAGGCCACCTCTGGCTGAAGGGGGAAAAAAAAAGGAAAATAATCCAAACAAAACAGCCTGTGTATTTTCAGGAACAAAACAACATAATTCCTGCAAATTTCTTGAAGAGATGCTAAAGAGAATTTGTCCGGAGGTCAGCTGCCCCATCCTGAGCAAACACCATGCAAAATGCTTTCTTTTTCTTTTTTCTTTTAATTTTAACTGGGGCCCGTAAAATATGAATGAAAAAAAGGAGGAAGGAATCAGCAATGGCTCACAAGAAACGAGTTGTCCTCACCTCAAAAGATTTCTTTCGAGTTTACACTGGTCCTATGCAAGGAAAGAGAATGGAACGAAAAAGGGTGGGGAAAATGGGAATGCATGGATGGATTGAAATATGTGTGGTCAATTGGACCAGCTGCCAAGGAGAAGCTATTCTCCATTTCTCAAAATATTAGAACCAAAGGCACACCCAATGAAACTTCATTGAACCTTGAAGAAAACCAGGAACTAGTTTTATTACACAACTCACAATTCAGCTTTGGAGTTTTCTGCCATGAGATCTGGGGTTGGCTGCCACCTTGGCTGGCCTCCGGAAAGAAGTGGGCCAATTGGTGGAAGCCTTGGGGATCAATGTATCTTTGTGGTGGAATCTCCAAGTAGAGTGGAGCGGAGGTGTGAAGCTTAACATTCTTACACAGCAAGAAACAACCCAGATCTTCCCTCCCCCAGATCCACGAAACCCTTATATGGCATTTCCCAAGAGAAAGCGGTCACCGTGCCAAGATTCTTGTAAATAGGCATGCAGCAATGTTGAAAGAAAAGTCTTCGTCATGGTTCAGTCCAAGCCGGGAATAAACAACATGGCGACTGCTTTAGAAAGAAGGTTGCAGTTCATTGAAGAGGAGAGCCAAACAGGAAGATGGCTCTGGAAGAAAGAAAGGGGCGAGCACATGTAGGGAGTGGGGTTTTATACCCTCTGGAGCCTTTTGTTTGGAGTTGTTTCCTGTTCCTGTTTTAGGCTTTGTATTTCCTGTGTCATGTATTCTGACCTGAGTCTGGGTGTGCCCTTTGGCATCTGTGGGTTAATCCCATTATGTCCTGTCTTAGACTTTGGGTGGGGTACATAGATTTTAGGTGTCTTTGTCTTCTTAATCTTCTAGCTGGGGGCCTCCGACCTTCCTGAATGGATTATCACATCTGCATTTCTACAGAGCTGGTTTCTGCTTGGGGCAGGGAGACTTGGGGCTATTAAGAAAAACTGGGCATGCTTTTCTGCCTCTTTCAAGATCCTTTGAGGAAATATAATGTTGTGCCCTTTTAATATTCCCTTCTCTGGGGGGCTGACTTCCCACAGCAATAAAGTAGTAACATTCACCAGTTCAAGAAGTCATTCCCATTTCTTGTGCAAGGCCACTCTTGGCCTTGATGACAGCAGGGAGACTAATAGGCTTCCTTGTCCGATTGGTTGGTCACTGCAAATCTGCTAGATTAGGTATGTCAGAGGTCTCATCCAGCAAGGCATGTACTTAGGTTCTAAGCAAAAAAATGGAGAGATGTCCTTTTCTTACCTTCACCCGAAAGCAAGATCTTTGGTTATTAATCAAACACACAATATTGGGAAAAATATGGATTATCTAAAGGTGTACGTATAAAGACCCTGAGGTTGGGAAAGATGGAAGGCAAAAGGAGAACGGGATAGCAGTGGATGAATTTGGGCAACTCCAGGAGAGAGTGGAAGAGCATGGCATGCTGGGATGCATGAGGTCATGAAGAGTCAGTCATGACTTGACAACTGAACAACAGCAACCACAAAAGGTGCAGGCTTTTTCTGGGCTAGGGATTCCCCAACAGTAAACTTTAGAACACGGGTGTCAAACGTGCCATGTCACGTGTCGTGACGTGACGTATCATGTCTTTTTTTTTTTTTTTGCATAGCCGGAGCTGGGGTGGGTGCAGTCTCCATGGGCCGGCAGTTTGACACCCCTGCTTGAGAAGATAAAACATAGAATAATAGAGTTGGAAGGGACCTTGGAGATCTTCTAACCCAATTCCCTGATCAAGCAGAGAGACCCTATACCATTTCAGATAGATAGTTGTCCAGTCTCTTTTTGAAAGCCTCCATTGATGGAGCACCCACAACTTCTTTTTTTTTATTTTTTTATTGAAAAGTTTTAAAATACAGTTTTCCTTTAAAAAACCCCCCTTCCCCCTCCCTGCTCCCCCCCTACCTCCCCCCAACCTCCCTCCCTCCCCCCCTCCCTCCCCCCCCTCCCCCCCCGACTTCCCAGAGCTAAATACAAGGTATATATATATATAAAGGCAATCATAAACAACCATATACTAACAACTATAAATTCTAAAATCCATCACTCTCTATCTTATATAGGATAAAACACACCTTAACAATATTAAATATATATAAAAAACTAGAATAAAAAAAGAAAAAAAAAACGAAAGAAGACTTATTCGAATGCTACATAAAACTTCTTAACCCTATACTTGTTCTGGATAAACTCAATCCATTTTCTCCATTCCATAATATAACGTTCTTGCGAATGATCTTTCAAATAGGCCGAAATCTTCGCCATCTCTGCCAGGCCGGAAACCTTTAAAGTCCACTCTTCTATGGTCGGCAGTTCCTCTTTCTTCCAATATTGGCCTATCAAAAGTCTTGCCGCCGTAATTAAGTTCAACATCAGCTTGGTGTCCACAACTGTAGCGTCTGCAATTATTCCCAACAAAAAAAGTTGCGGACAAAACTTTATCCTCTGTTTAAAAATCTTCTGCATATTCCACCAGACTTTTATCCAAAAAGCCTTAACCTTCTTGCATGTCCACCATATGTGAAAATATGTTGCATCTTCATCACCACACCTCCAACATTTAGGCTGATAATTCGGATACATACTTGCAAGCTTTTTAGGATCTAGATGCCATCTATAAAACATTTTGTAAAAGTTCTCTTTTAGATTTTGAGCTTGAGTAAATTTTACGTTCCTCACCCAAATCTTTTCCCACGTGTCCATTGTAATAACTTCCTGGATATTTTGGGCCCATTTTATCATACAATCCTTAACAAGCTCTGTTTCCGAGTCAATCTCTATCAATGCAAGATATATCCGTTTAATATGTGCTGATCCCTGATTTCTAATCTGCTTTATCAAATTTTCATCATTCATTGTAAATCCATTTTTCTGGTCTTCTTTCCACCTGGCCCGTAATTGGATATATTGAAACCAAGTTTGAACAACCTTCTCTTCTCGCAAGAGGCTATATGATTTCAAACACCAAACATTCCTTTCCAGGCTTAAAATTTCCTTGTACGTAGTCACATCATGTTTGAAACCAGCATGTATATTTTCTATTGCGTGTTTTGGAATTGCCCACAATGGTATCTTGCTGCTTAGCTTATGTCTATACTTCTTCCAAACTCTCAGCAATGCCTGTCTTAAAATATGCATCCTAAACACAGTATCTACCTTCTTATCATACAACAAATATGCATGCCAGCCAAACAACAAATCTGTTGTGACTCAGGGCCAGCCTGTGGGTCCGACAGCCGGCTCCGATGTATCGGAGGACTCAGATGTGGGGGAGGAGGGAAACGAACCGGCTGATGATGATGATTTGGAGGCTTTGCAGAGCCCTCAGCCGGGGACCTCTTCTCAGCTGTGTGAGCCCGAGAGTGCGGAGGATGATGACCCACAGCTGGCCCTGTTCAAGGACGCCCGACGCAGGAGGCAGTCGAGCAGGGACAAACAAAGGAAGGCTATGGGACTCCTCGGGAGGAGGCACAGGGAGACCACGCCCTGAGCTCTCTATAAAAGGAGTGTTTGGGGAGGGGCTGGTTGCTGAAAGCAACTCTTTTGCTTGAAGATAAGCTCTTGTGTGTTTACTATTAAATCTTGGCAGAAGCCTTTTAGCCTTGGACGCTTTCCAGTCTCTTCTTTTGATTAGGGGTGCGAGAAGAGGGCTGGTTCAGAACAGTTTGCTTTCAGCCACCCACCCCTTAATACTACGATGGAGCAGCTTCTTGCCGAGAATGCCCAGCTCAACCAGCAACTCACCTTGCTGGCCACTCAGGTGGCACAACTGCAGGCTCAGGTACATGCTGCCCCCCCACCCAGGAGGAAATGTCAGATAGCTATGCCGGATAAATTTGCTGGTAAACCAGAACTGTTTCCTGCCTTCCTGGGACAATGCCAGCTTTATATCAGCGTGAGAGCAGCTGATTTCCCCACTGACCGAGATAAGGTGGGATTCGTGTTGAGCCTTCTGTCGGGAGATGCAGCTCGTTGGGGCACGCCTCTGTTGGCACAGCCTAGCCCTTTGTTGGATAACTTTGGGGGGTTTTGTGACCATATGCGCCTCATGTACGAGGACCCGATTAAGGCGCAGACCGCCACCCGACGCCTGAAAGCTTTGAGGCAGGGTCAGCGCCCTCTACAGGCCTATATCAGCGATTTCCGGCTGCTTAGCCAGGATTCCGCCTGGAATGAGGCTGCGCTCGTGGATGCCTTTCAGGATGGCTTGTCAGAGGAGATGTTGGATGAGCTGGCCCGCGTGGACATTCCCTCAGACCTGAATGGGCTGATCCATCTTTGTCTGCGGATCGATGCCCGGCTGCAGCAGCGTAAGAGTCGCCGTGCCACCCCACAGACCCCTGCCGCCCCTGTTGTGCGTGAGCCCCCAGTCCAGAGGGAGGAGCCAATGGAGCTGGGTGCCGCCAGGTCCCGTCTATCGGTGACGGAAATGGACAGACGACGATCGGAGGGGTTGTGTTTTTACTGTGGGGACCCTGGACATTTGGCTGCTTCTTGCCCGAAGAAGCGTCAGCGGGCGTCAGTGACCAAGCCGGCCCTGAGAAAGTCCCCTGCTTTGCTGTCGGGAAACGGCCCGAGCCCGATCTAGACGGTGTGAACGATCGGGCGAACCACAACGACCACGCCGAGCGACGCCGTTCCGACGGTGCCTGTGAACCTCCACGGCATTTGATTCTGGAGGCACGACTGATCCTTCCTGGCAAGCCAGAGGGGATTCCGGTCCATGCCTTAATTGACTCTGGGGCTACCACTAACTTTATGGATTCGGCCTTTGTGGCCAAATGGGCTGTTCCCCAGTGTCCAGTGGATCCGCCCATGCTTGTGGAGACCATCGATGGTCGAGTGCTCCTGTCCGGGCCTATTACGGCCGCCACGCAACCCGTGTGTATGGCCATCAGTACCCATGTGGAGGCCATTCAGTTCTACGTCACTTCGGAACTGCACTTCCCCGTGGTCTTGGGACTGGCGTGGCTCCGGGCGCATGATCCACAGATCTATTGGTCTCAGAACTTGGTCACCTTCCCAAGTTTGCAGTGCGTGGACCACACCCGCCATATCTGTGCCGGCCAGGTGGAGGGTTCCCCAGGGGTTTCCTTGCCTCCCGAACTGTCCGACTTTGCTGACGTGTTCAGTGAGTCAGAGGCGGACCAATTACCCCCGCACAGGCCCTACGACTGCTCCATTGACCTAGTCCCTGATGCGCCTCTCCCAGTGGGGCGTTTGTACTCCATGTCGGAGCCCGAGTTGGCTGCATTGCGGGACTTCCTGACAAAGAACTTGGCTCGTGGTTTCATCCGGCCCTCGTCCTCGCCAGTGTCTGCGCCCGTGCTCTTCGTCAAAAAGAAGTCGGGCGAGTTACGACTTTGCTGTGACTACCGGAAACTCAACGCCATCACGGTGCGTAACCGCTACCCG
This sequence comes from Vipera berus, assembly GCF_964194415.1. Taxonomy (NCBI): domain Eukaryota; kingdom Metazoa; phylum Chordata; class Lepidosauria; order Squamata; family Viperidae; genus Vipera; species Vipera berus. Next base: position 4,440,352 of record NC_138203.1, read on the forward strand.
CTGCCCCTCATCCCCGAGCTCTTGGACCGACTCCGGGAGGCTAAGATCTTCACGAAACTGGACCTGCGTGGAGCTTACAACCTCGTCAGGGTTCGGCCGGGTGATGAGTGGAAGACGGCGTTTGGTACTCGCTATGGACATTTCGAGTACACGGTGATGCCGTTTGGCCTGACCAACGCCCCCGCTGTGTTTCAGCATTTTATGAACGACATCTTTCGGGATCTGTTGGACCAGTTTGTTGTGATTTACCTGGACGACATCCTGATTTACTCCCCGTCGCGTGAAGTGCATCAACAGCATCTCCGTCAGGTCCTGCAGCGCCTCCGGAAACATCGGCTGTTTGCCAAGTTGGAGAAGTGCCAGTTCTACCAGGTGACCATTGATTTCTTGGGCCACCGCATTTCTCCTGAGGGCATCGCCATGGATCCAAGTAAAGTTGAGTCGTTGCAGAGTTGGCAACCCCCGCGTCGCGTGAAGGATGTTCAGCGACTTCTTGGATTTGCCAACTACTATCGGACATTCATCCCTGGCTTTGCTGCCTTGACAGCCCCCCTCACCCGGCTCCTGCAGAAGAAGACTCGGTTCCAGTGGAACGCCCCCGAACAACAGGCGTTCCAAGCTTTGAAGGACGCCTTCATGAAGGAGCCCATCTTGAAGCATCCTGACCCGCAACGGCCGTTTGTCGTGGAGGCGGACGCCTCCGACATTGCCATTGGGGCCGTGTTACTCCAGGCAGCGACGCCCAACGGTACCCTTTTCCCTTGCGCGTATCACTCTCGGAAATTGAACCCCTCGGAGCGCAACTATACCATCTGGGAGAAGGAGCTGCTGGCCATCAAGGCAGCGTTCGAGGCTTGGAGGCATCATCTGGAGGGGGCGCGGCATCAGATCGAGGTCCGGACGGACCACAAGAATCTGGAAAGCCTGCAGACCGCTCGGAATTTGAACCAACGCCAGATCCGGTGGTCCCTCTTCTTTGCGAGGTTTGACTTCCGGGTGCGGTACATACCAAGCGGGCACAACCAGAGAGCGGATGCTCTGTCCAGGAAGCCCGAGTACACCCGAGTGGAAGACAAGCTTCCGCCCAGGACAGTGATCCCCGTCGAGTCTTTTGCTGCGGTGCGGGAGCCGGTGGATATACGGGCTCGGATCCGGGAGGCGCAGCAGCAGGAGGCGTGGGTGGCTCAGCGGAAGGAAGAGGTGGGGCCAGATTCGCCTTGGTCGGTCACGGATGGACTCCTGTATTATCGTGACCGGCTCTATGTTCCAGGAGGGCCACTCAGGGGACTCGTCCTCAGCCAATGTCATGATAACCCGGCTGCGGGGCATTTTGGCCTGTTCAAGACTCTGAACCTGGTCTCCCGTACCTTCTGGTGGCCCCGAGTCCGACACGATGTCCAGTCTTATGTCACCTCCTGCGTCCCATGCAGGCAGGCCAAGTCAGCGACAGGGGCCCCGCCTGGTTTACTGCAGCCTTTGCCAACGCCCAAGAGACCCTGGGGGGCTGTGTCCATGGACTTTCTGACGGATCTACCCCCATCCTCCGGCTTCACGACAGTGTTTGTGGTGGTGGACATGTTGACCAAGATGGCGCACTTCATCCCCTGTCGCGGCTTACCGTCAGCTCGCGCCACTAGTCGCATGTTCATCCAACAGGTGTTCCGGCTGCACGGCCTTCCCGATAGAGTCGTCTCCGATAGGGGGGCCCAGTTTACAGCCCGCTTCTGGCAGGAGTTGATGCGGGCGTTGGACATTAAGGTTTGCCTCTCGTCCGCGCATCATCCTCAGACCGACGGGGGTACCGAGAAGGTCATCGGCATTTTAGAGCAGTATCTGCGCTGCTACGTTAACCTGCAGCAGGACAATTGGGTGGACTACTTGGCCATAGCCGAGTTTGCCTTTAACAACTCGCAGCACACCTCCACGCAGATGACACCGTTCTTGGCCAACGTGGGTTATCACCCCCGGTTTTTCCCCCTTTCTCCCGTGGACTCACCGGAGCCGGCAGCGAACGAATTCATGGCGGAGTTACAGGCAATCCATCGGTTGGTGCGACGGCAGCTGGAGAAGGCCAAGGCCGACTACAAGAGGTTCGCCGATCGGTCGAGAAGGGATACGCCTCCACTATCGGTGGGGGATCGGGTCTGGCTGTCCACCAGGAACCTGCCATCCACTCGGCCGGCGAGGAAGCTGGACCACCGTTACCTTGGACCGTTCCCAGTCGAGGCCGTCATCAACCCGGTCGCCTATCGTTTAACTCTGCCACGTTCCCTGCGCGTGCACCCCGTCTTCCATCGGTCCTTGCTGGTCCCCGAACGACCGGCCTGTCCACTTCGCCAGGCGGAACCTCCACCATCAGGAACTCGTGATGGAGACAGCACCCCCGAGTACGAGGTCGCCAGCATCAGGGATTCCCGCTGGCTGAAAGGTCGCTTCCAGTACCTGATCGAGTGGAAAGGGTACGGGCCGGAGGACTTCACATGGGAAGACGCGACCGCCGTTCATGCCCCTGCGTTGGTGACTGCTTTTCACGAACAGTTCCCATCCCGACCGCATCCGGATCGGCAGACCCGGGGGAAGGGCCCTGCGGTGCGGGATAGTGTTGTGACTCAGGGCCAGCCTGTGGGTCCGACAGCCGGCTCCGATGTATCGGAGGACTCAGATGTGGGGGAGGAGGGAAACGAACCGGCTGATGATGATGATTTGGAGGCTTTGCAGAGCCCTCAGCCGGGGACCTCTTCTCAGCTGTGTGAGCCCGAGAGTGCGGAGGATGATGACCCACAGCTGGCCCTGTTCAAGGACGCCCGACGCAGGAGGCAGTCGAGCAGGGACAAACAAAGGAAGGCTATGGGACTCCTCGGGAGGAGGCACAGGGAGACCACGCCCTGAGCTCTCTATAAAAGGAGTGTTTGGGGAGGGGCTGGTTGCTGAAAGCAACTCTTTTGCTTGAAGATAAGCTCTTGTGTGTTTACTATTAAATCTTGGCAGAAGCCTTTTAGCCTTGGACGCTTTCCAGTCTCTTCTTTTGATTAGGGGTGCGAGAAGAGGGCTGGTTCAGAACAAAATCATGGCCCTCAAGATTTAATAATCTCAATTGCGTCAAATTAATCCAATCGCTTATTCCTACTAATGCAGCAGCTTCATAATATAATTTAAAATTAGGCAATTTAAGGCCACCTCTCTCACGAGTATCCTGCATAATCTTAAGTTTAACTCGTGGCTTTTTCCCTGCCCACACAAATTTATTGATACCACGCTGCCATTCCTCCAAGTTAGAATCTTTCTTAAGAATCGGTATCATTTGAAACAAAAATAAAAATTTGGGCAGGACATTCATTTTCACTGCTGCAATCCGTCCCAACAAAGACAATTGCAATTTTTGCCAACTCTCCAATTCTTTTTGAATTTTCCCCCATAGTTTTTCATAATTATTTTTATATAGCTTTGTATTAGAGGGCGACAAAATCACCCCCAGATATTTAACCCTTTTAACAATCTCAAATCCAGTTAATCCTTCTAAGAGAGCCTTCTGTGAAACTGTCATATTTCTAGCCAAAATTTTAGTTTTCTGTGTATTTACTTTAAATCCAGAAACCTTCCCATATTGTGTTATTATCTCCATCAGGTCCACAACAGAGTTCTCTGGCTGGGTCACTGTAACAACCAGATCATCTGCAAATGCTCTCAATCTATAGTCCTGATCTCCAACTTGTATCCCCTTAATTTTTTCCAAGTTCCGAATCTTAACCAATAGTATCTCTAATATTAACACAAATAACAAGGGCGATAACGGACACCCTTGCCTTGTGCCCTTCTCAATATTACATGCTGCTGTCAGGCTATTGTTAACTATGATTCGGGCAGTTTGTTTTTGATATAATGCCCTAATCGGCTGTAAAAATTTTTTCCCCAAAATCCATTTTATCTAAAACTTTCAACAAAAATTGCCAATTCAATTGATCAAAGGCCTTTTCAGCATCTAAAAAGATTAGCGCTGCAGAGATCTGGTTGTGCCTTTCCAAAAACTCTAACACATCAACTATATGTCTCACATTATTTTTCATTTGCCTACCACTAATAAACCCCGTTTGATCCCCATGAATCAGCTGTTGCAGAACCCTCATCAGTCTATTAGCCAAAACCTTAGCAAATATCTTATAATCTGTATTTAAAAGCGATATCGGTCTGTAATTTTTAACTTGAGTAGCATCCTGGTCTTCCTTCGGAATCAAAGAGATAAAAGCTGTTCTCCAAGACGGTGGCACCTTTCCCCCCCTCTGAATTGTCTGAAACAGTTCCTTTAACGGCTTTATCATCTCAAATTGTAAATTTTTATAATAGGCCGCAGTCAAGCCATCCGTGCCTGGCACTTTATCCACCTTCAGTTCCTTAATTGCTGTAAGAATTTCTTCTTCTGTAATCAGTTGATTAATCCCCTCTTTTTGTACTTGCGTAAGAACCGGGATGCTAGCATTCTCCAAGTATATATCAATATCTTTTACATTAATTTCCTCTTTAGTATATAATTTCGAATAAAAATCCACAAAAGCATCCTTAATAAGATTCTATTGAAACACAACCCTTCCTTTATACTCAATCTTATCTATATTAGAGGCCCTTTGTTTTTTCCTCAGTCTATAAGCTAACCATCTGCCTGGTTTATTAGCGTTGCAAAAAGTATTGTGCCTAGCAAACCGCAGATTGGTTGCCACTTGATCTGCCATTAATTTATCAAATTGTCCTCTTAGCAGTCTAATAGCCTCCTTGATCTTCACATCCTCTGGATTCAAAATCAAAGCCTTTTCTTTTTCCTTTATTTCATTCTCCAGTTCTTTCCTTCTAGTTTCCACTGCACGTCTATGTCTATTATTCATATATATCAACACCCCTCTCATATAGGCCTTGCTAGCATCCCAAACCATGTCCATAGAGGTACCCTTATTCATATTAATCTCAAAAAAATCCTTCATCCGCTGTTTGCATTCTTCCACATTTCTCTGATTTCTAAACAAATTCTCATTTACGCGCCACGAGCGCCTGTCTCTTTTCTCCTTATCAATCTCCAACCAAACTGGACTGTGGTCAGAAATAGTTCTTGCACAAATCTTCACCTTTTTAGTTCTCAAAAAAAATCATTAGTCAACAAAATAAAATCAATCCTCGAAAAAGATTGGTGTCTGTCAGAATAAAAAGTATAATCCTTCTCCTGCAAGTGTCTCTCACGCCAAATATCTCGCAATTCCAGGTCATCCTTCATTTCAAAAAAAGATTTAGGCAGTCTAGCATGACTTGGAATGCGCTTAAAAGCTCCAGCCTTGTCCAACTGTACATCCAAAACACCATTCCAGTCTCCCATAAAAATAAAAGATTTATAATCCAACTGGGTAAGCTTTGTGTGGAGTAAGCTAAAAAAATCAGCTTGTTGTTGGTTAGGTGCATATAATCCAACTAGAAGCGTCTTTTTACCTTCTAACAACAGCTCAATCATAACATATCTTCCATGCTTATCTGCTTCAATTAAGTCTGCTGTTAAGGCACTTTTAACATAAACAACCACTCCATTTTTCTTATTCTCTGCAGAGGCAACAAATTGCGTACCCAGTCTCGAGTTCAATAAATGCTTTTGATCCAAAACTCTAATATGCGTTTCTTGCAAACATATAACATCTATCTTAAATTGTTTTAAATATTGAAAAACTTTCTTCCTCTTCTGCGGTGAATTTAGTCCATTAACATTCCAGGTTAGAAATTTAGTTGCCATGCATATCCTCCAAAAGCTCTTGGACCACAGCTTTGATAGGACTAACTTCTTTAGGCCGTGCTCCTCCCACAGCTTGACTATATGTACGTTGTGAAGAATCTGAAGACTTTTGCTGATCTTGTTCTTTTATTTTCTTTGCTCGTTTTAAAGCAGCACGCGTTACTCTTTGCTCTCTAGGATCATCCAAAGAAGTTGTAGCTTGATCTCCTCCAGCACCACTTTCCTCTGTTTCATCCTCTTGATGTTCTCCTTCTCCAGATCCCTTTCCAGCTTCCAGAAGTGTTAATGGGGTTGCTTTTAAGACATTATTGTAGAAATCACGTGCTTGCTTCACAGTAATCAGCCGATACCTTTTACCTTCATGCATCACCATCAGCCCATCTGGAATCTCCCATCTGAACCTTATATCTCTTTGCTTAAGCTCATGCACGAGAAATGTATAGTCCTTCCTTCCCCTTAAAATCCTTGGAGGAATTTCTTTTAAAACCAAGACTTCTTGTTCAGCAATCACCACTTTAGCATCATAGGCAGCTTGTATAACTTGATCTCTAATCTCTCTTTTTGCAAAATAAACCACCACATCTCTAGGCAACTTTCTCTGTCTGGCAATCCATGAATTCACCCGAAACACTTTATCCATAGCTGCTCTTATTTCAGATGCTGGCTGGTTTAATACCACTTCAAGAGCCTCAGAAATCAGCTGCTTTAAATCTTCTTTAATATTCTCTTTTAAACCTCTGATTCTGACAGCAAACTGCATCTGGTAATATTGGGCTAGGCTTAACTCCCTTTCCACTTTGTCTCTTGCATTTTCATTCTCCCGTGCTTTTACTTCTAATATAGCATTCCTTTGAGCCAGATCATCCATTTTTTCATCTAATTCTTCCACACATTCCGCCACTTTATGCACTGAAGACAAAATGTCTACCTTCATCACGCTGAACTTCTGTTCCATCCTCTCTTCCATTCTCTCCTCCAATTTCTCCAATTTCTCCTCCATCTGTGCAAATTTATCACCCATTGATTGATTGATTGATTCCAAAAGTTTATCCAGAGCATCTCGTAAGTCCTTCGATGTCAGCGCTTCAGGAGGGTGCAACGTCTGTAGTGATGATTGTTGCACCGGCGAGGATCCACCGCTCCGAAGAGTTTTAGGGGGAGGTTTCGCCGCCATCTTTTAGTCCTCAATTATGACGCACTTTCACTTAAAGTTTAAAAAGTCCAACAAGCTAGAGAGTATAGTAAAATAATCCTCTTCACCTTTGCCTCTTGTACCGCTCTGCCTGCTCCTTTAAATCATAGTCCTTTCTTCAGGCAGGGATGGTTCGCAGACGCCTGGCTCTGCTCCAAGAAGTTCGGAGCAGAGACGCCGGCCAGCTGGGAGCAACCCAGGCTTCGGGGGAGTTCAATCCTTCAGCCGCCCAAGCTCCAAGCTCAGGCGGCCCCGGAGAACTCTACCCCTACCTGGGGCCTCACCCCCTCCTCTTCTCCCGAGGAGGGGGCTTCAATTTCACCCGAACAGCTGATCGGCGCTGTTTCGGGCGAAAAAACAAACAGCTGAGCCGCGGGCAGCCCGGGAAGGCTGTCTTCGGCGCCGCGCCGCCACCGGAAGTCCGAGCACCCACAACTTCTGAAGGCCAGCTATTCTATTGGTTGATTGCTCTCACCATTAGGAATTTTTCTCCTTAGTTTTAGGTTGCTTCTCTCCTTGGTTAGTTTCCATGCATTGTTTCTTGTCTTGCCTATTGGTGTTTTGGGAAATGATCTGACCCCCTTGTCTTTTCAGGAGCCCCTCAAATTGGAACACTGCTATCATGTCCCCCCCCCTTGTCCTTCTCTTCATTAAACTAAAGGTAAAGGTAAAGGTTCCCCCGCACATGCATGCTAGTCGTTTCCGACTCTAGGGGCCAGTGCTCATCTCCATTTCAAAGGCGAAGAGCCAGCGCTTGTCCGAGGACGTCTCCATGGTCATGTGGCCGGCATGACTAGACGCCAAAGGCGCACGGAACGCTGTTACCTTCCCACCGTAGTGGTCCCTATTTTTCTACTTGCATTTTTACGTGCTTTCGAACTGCTAGGTTGGCAGAAGCTGGGACGAGTAACAGGCGCTCACTCTGTTATGCGGAACTCAGGATTCAACCCGCCAAACTGCTGACCTTCTGATCGACAGGCTCAGCGTCCTAACCCACTGAGCCACCGCGTCCCTTTCATTAAACTAGACATACCTAATTCCAGCAACCATTCCTTGTATGTTTTACCCTCCAGTCCCCTGATCCTCTTTATTGCTCTTCTCTGCACTCTTTCTAGAGTCCCAACATCTTTTTTACATCGTGGTGACCAAAACTGGATGCTGTATTCCAAGTGTGGCCTCAGCAAGGCCTTGTAAAGTGGTATTAATACTTTGCGTGATCTTGATTCTATCCCTCTGTTAATGCAGCCTAGCACTGTGTTGGCTTTCTTGGCAGCTGCAGCACACTGCTGGCTCATATTTAAGTGACTGTCCACTAGGACTCTGAGATCCCTCTCACAGTTGCTGCTATTGAGCAAAATACCACCTATACTATACCTGTGCATTTGGTTTTCCTTGCCTAAATGTAGGACCTTGCTTTTTTCACCATTGAAATCACTCAAAACCAGAAAAATACCTATATCTACATCTACATCACATATAAAATCATTTTAAAAAAAACACTATAAAGTGCAACCAGTTAAAATATAAAACAGTAAAATATTTAATATTTAATTGAAGTTTGGGAGTTATATCACTGTGGGTGCAATTTCAAACTGCATTTCTCTCTTTTTGCAACCGGAGAAAAAGGCTTCTGTTCAGTTTGCAATCAACTTGTGTTCCAAGATAATTTGCACAAGGGCTGTCCCCAAGGCAGATGTTCCGGTGTTTAATTTTTTTGTTTCCTAAGTGAAAAAAAACAAAAAACCTTGCTGTATTTTCTGTGATATTTCTTTCTGTTATCTTCATGCCTACCAAGATAATTTTGAACTTTATTTCAGCTTCCTGGGGTATTATCAATATCCCATACAGTCTGCATATTTTGCAGACAAACAGCACATTAAATCACTCCTCCCTCTGATGGCATTTTCAGCCAGCGAGGAACAAGCAACTAGTCCATTTCAATTTCTCTCCTGCCCTCCTTCGAGTACTCAAGAAACAGATGAGCAGGAAAAAAAAATACAGTTAAAAGCAAGAGTATTATTCTACAGCATATTTTTTTTCTGCCAACAGGAGAGATCCTCACCCATCATGCAATAATAATAATAATAATAATAATAATAATAATAATAATAATAATAATAATAATAATAATAATAATAATAATAATAATAATAATAATAATAAGTTGGAAGGGACCTTGGAGGTCATCTAGTCCAACCCCCTGCTCAGGCATGAAACCCTATACCATTTCAGGCAAATGGCTGTCCAGTCTCTTCTTAAAAACTTCCAGTGTTGGAGCATTCACCACTTCTGGAGGCAGGTGGTTCCACTGGTTAATTGTTCCCTTTGTCAGGAAGTTTCTCCTTAGTTCTAGGTTGCTTCTCTCCTTGATGAGTTTCCGTCCATTGCTTCTTTTCCTGCTTTCAGGTGGTTTGGAGAATAGCTTGACTCCCTCTTCTTTGGGGCAAACCCTGAGTGATTGGAAGGCTGCTATCATGTCACCCCTCACCCTTCTCTTCGTTAAACTATACATACCCAATTCCAGCAACCGTTCCCTATATGTTTTAGCCTCCAGTCCCCCAATCATCTTTGTTGCTCTTCTCTGTACCCTTTCTAGAGTCTAAACTTTCAGTGATGGAGCACCCACAACCTCTGCAGCAATTCATTCCATGGATTAATTATTCTCACTGCCAAGAAGTTTCCCCTTAGTTCCAGGTTGCTTCTCTCCTTGACTAGTTTCCATCCGTTGCTTCTTGTCCTGCTTTCAGGTGGTTTGGAGAATAGCTTGACTCCCTCTTCTTTGGGGCAAACCCTGAGAGATTGGAAGGCTGCTATCATGTCTCCCCTCGTCATTAAACTAGACAGACCCAATTCCAGCCTCTCTTTTCCTTTAAATCCGCTGCTCTTTCTAATGTCGCTTTCCTCCTTCATTCTACACTCAAGGACACCATTTGACTTTTTTTTGAATAAAAACATACAGGCTGAAGAAGAAGAACAGCCCTCGTGTCAATAGCTCCAGAGCAGAATGCAACTAAAGGCTGAGATCAAATTGGACCCCAGAGACCAATTTTAATAGAAGACTCTTGCTGTATTTCTTTTTTAAAGGCGAAAAGAGAGGCGCTGTTTTGACAGGTTTTGCAAAGCCTCCAGGGCGGTGTGTGATTTTTTTTGTTTGTTTTTTTAGCAAAAGCTCCCACCTAAGGTCGATTTCACACACCTCTTAAATCAAATAGAAACAAAGGAGTAACCATCCACATCCAGATTTTTTTTAAAAAGAAGAAGAAGAAGAAGCGTTAGGGGACTTAACGCGCACAGACATCCAGAGTGGAACAAGTACACCACACGCGATCTTTAATAAAATAAAAAAAAGATCAGATGATAATCTTTAATATTAATATCGAATGAAAGGGTGGGGAAAATAGCTGGTCACTCAGGTGAGAGAGCAAAAGAACAGATCTACTGTGCAGTGGTTTGGCTCTGATTCCAAGGGATCTGATTGAGAATGGAGTAGAGCTGGAAGGGACTTTGGAGGTCTTCTAGTCCATCCCTCTACTCAGACAGGACAACCTAGGAGATGGGGAGTTCTAGACCCACATCAGGCGTGACACCCAGCTGGGTAGCTTTGGGCCAGTTCCTCTCTCCCAGCCTAGCTCATCAATCTCACAAGACAAGTCAGTTAGTCAGTTCCTGTTGCAACATTTGGTTGATCCCCAAAAAGTGGAGCCAACCTGTGGGAAAATACTGGGAATATAGCAGCCTTTAGATACAGTATTAAGAAAACCAAGATCTTGGCATCCGGCCCTCTCAATTCCTGGCAAATAGATGGGGAAGAAATGGAGGTAGTGACAGATTTTATTTTCCTGGGCTCCAAGATCACCGCAGATGGGGACTGTAGCCAAGAAATTAAAAGACGCTTGCTCCTGGGGAGGAAGGCCATGGCGAATCTAGACAGCACACTAAAAAGCAGAGACATCACCCTGCCAACAAAAGTGCGTATAGTCAAGGCTGTGGTCTTCCCAGTTGCAATGTAGGGCTGTGAAAGTTGGACCATAAGAAAGGCTGAGCGCCAAAGAATTGAGGCCTTTGAACTCTGGTGCTGGAGAAGACTCCTGCGAGTCCCTTGGACTGCGAGGCGATCAAACCGGTCAGTCCTAGAGGAGATCAACCCTGACTGCTCTTTAGAAGGCCAGATCCTGAAGCTAAAACTCAAATACTTTGGCCACCTAATGAGAAGGAAGGACTCACTGGAGAAGAGCCTAATGCTGGCAAAGGTTGAGGGCAAGAGAAGAAGGGGACGACAGAGAATGAGGTGGCTGGATGGAGTGACTGAAGCAGTAGGCGTGAGCCTCAATGGACTCCAGAAGATGGTAGAGGACAGGAAAGCCTGGAGGAACGTTGTCCATGGGGTCAAGAGGGGTCGGACACGACTTCGCAATAACAACAACAACAACACAGACAGTATTGGATTGATCTAATGCATTATTATTTTTTTACATTCGATGCAAAATAAAACAAATACAGTTTCTGTTCTGTCCATTCCCAGTTTTTCACCTTCTGCCCTGCCCAGTTTTTATAATGAAGAGTCAAACATTAAGAATGCTCTACTTCTCCCCGTCTCCCAATACACACACACACACACACACAGAGAGAGAGAGAGAGAGAGAGAGAGACACACACAGACACACAGACACCTGTTCTTGAGCAGGGCAATAAAAATGTGAATTAGACAATGGAGACTTCCTGTTACTGTTCTTCCTCCTTCCTTGCTTTATCTTGAAAAGGATTCCGAGAAGGTTAATGAAGGTTATGATACAAAGAAAGATTGAAAAGAACTGAGGTCATTTTAGGTTTGAGAAGAGAAGATCCTTGGGAGAATAGAAAAAAAAAACATCACAGCATATATACCCTAAATGTAGAACCTTACTTTTTTTTCACCATTGAAAAATTCCCTTGGTTTGTTTCCAAAAGATTGAATCAGAAAATGAAAGCCAATTCTGTAAATCTTCTGCTTCACCAGCAATGTTCCATAGACCAGAAGGCTACAAGGGATACAGCAGAACGGGCTTTCTCTATCATCAACAGATTCCATCTCAGAAGAGGATCAAATATTCAAGCAATTTTCAAACAACATTTTATCCCTTCCCTGAGCCACCAGCAGGGCATCGGACATTTCTTTGCCAACCTGTGGACAGGTCTTGCTGCTCATTTGGGCAAAATGATTTTGAAACTCAAGAACAGGCTTAGCCAACATTTATTTAGGTTAACTGGCAAGGTACGTACACCCTAGAAGAAATTTTGATTTTTTCAGCCAAAGTAGACAGATGGGAGAGAAAAGATGCCCTGGATGAGGATGCAACTTAGATAAAGATGAAACTTTTTTTCCCCAAATCAAATTCAAATTCTTGATAACTTCATCTCCATGTTCATGTAGATTTTTTTTTGGCAGGAATGCTTGTAGCTGCTGCAGGAATTGGGTTTGTCTAGTCCAGGGGTAGGCAACCTCAGCTCTTTTATGACTCGTGGACTTCAACTCCCAGAATTCCTGAGCCAGCATGGGGGAACTATGGCCCCTTCATGACTCATGGACTTCAACTCCCAGAATTCCTGAGCCAGCATGGGGGAACTATGGCCCCTTCATGACTCGTGGACTTCAACTCCCAGAATTCCTGAGCCAGCATGGGGGAACTATGGCCCCTTCATGACTCATGGACTTCAACTCCCAGAATTCCTGAGCCAGCATGGCTCAGCTTGGAAACCTCTCCCTTTCCCCTCAGCATGGCTGGCTCAGGAATTCTGGGAGTTGAAGTCGAGTAATAAAAGAGCCAAGGTTGCCTACCCCTGGTCTAGTCTAATGGAAAGAAGGACTAGGGATGACATGATAGCAGTGTTCCAAGATTTGTGGAGGAGCTGTCCCAAAGAAGAGGGAGCCAAGTTATTCTCCAAAATATCTGAAGGCAGAACTAGAAGCAACGGATGGAAACTCATCAAGGAGAGAAGCAACCTAGAACTAAGGACAAATTTCCCAACAGTTAGGACAATTAATCTGTGGAACATCTTGCTTCCAGAAGTTGTGGGTGCTCCTGTTGGAAGAAAAGTCTTCATTGTGGTTCAGTCCAAGCTGGGAATAAACATCGTGACTGCTTTGGGAAGAAGGTTGTAGTTTATTGAAGAGGAGAGCCAGACAGGAAGATGGCTCTCTGGCAGAAAAGAGAGAGCGCACATGTAGGGAGTGGGTTTTATACCCTCTGGAGCCTTTTGTTCGGAGTTGTTTCCTGTTTGAGGCTATTTCCTGTGTCATATATTCTGACCTCAGTCTGGGTGTGCCTTTCTGGTATTCTGATGGTGACGGGTTAATCCTATTATGTCCCAAAGGTCATATCCTGGTTCCCTGGGGCTGGGGCTGATGACTCTTAGAGTTTGGGTGGGGTAGGTAGATTTTAGGTGTCTTTGTCTTCTTAATCTTCTAGCTTCAACCTTCCTGGATGGATTATCACATCTGCATTTCTACTGAGCTGGTTTCTGCTTGGGGGAGGGAGACTTGGGACTATTAAGAAAAACTGGGCATGCTTTTCTGCCTCTTTAAGATTCTTTGACGAAATATAATTTTTATGCCCTTTTAATATTTCCTTCTCTGGGGGCCTGACTTCCCACACTCCAACACTGGAAATTTTTAAGAAGAGATTGGACAACCATTTGTCTGAAAGGGCATAGGGTACCTGTATATAGAATTGTAGAACTAGAAATTCCTTTGCAATCTAGGGAATACTGGAACTAGATGCAGGGGGAAAAAATTGAATTTGTTTCATGGAATAATCCGACCTGTGGGGAAGTTGGGTTTTACCTTGATATTAAGGAATTGTGGAGTTTGAAAAGATTATCTAACTGTGTTTTTCAAAGGTGGCAACCTGTCAGTTTGCTGGGGAAGTTTCCAGGTTTGCAAAAATGTTCTCGTTCAATCTTCTGCTGTAAGCAGGAAAGTAATCCAATTAAATCATTTTCATGAGGTGACCAGCCAGCCTCTTCTAATAAAATAAAATAAAAAACCCCTCCAGAGATGGCGAAGCCAAAAGTGCCATAGATAGATCTTACCATGAAGAAAATTGTCCTTATACGCTGTTTAAGAGAATTTAAATGTATTTCCTTAGATCAGGGGTCTTCAAATCTGGCCCTTTTATGACTTGTGGACTTCAACTCCCAGAATTCCTCAGCCAGGCATGCCTGCTGAAGAATTCTGAAAGTTGAAGTCCACCAGTCAGAAAATGGCCAAGTTTCAAGACCCCTGCATTATGTGATGCCACAAGGTAGAAGAGCATGCACAAACATGGCCGCTATCACAAGCGGGGGGGTGCGTGCACATGTGCACGCACTCACCAGGCATTCCTGTGGCCCACTGGCCAATAGGTCACGGCCAACAGGTTGGAGACCCCCACTCTAGAGACCCCGTTTTGGGGTCATGGAAGGGAACACTTTCCCTGAAAAGCAGGCAGAACTGCACAGGTGTTGGAGTTAAAGACATCATAAGCTTAGAGTCATTACGTTGCCACAAATGGCCCAATTACAATTCCTTTAGAATTTCATTGACACTTATCTGGCACTAATTTAGTACTAAACTTTAATTGACTAGATCGGATGTAGGCAACCTTGGCTCTTTTCTGGCTCGTGGAATTCAACTCCCAGAATTCCTGAGCCAGCCATGATGAGGGGAAAAGGAAAGGTTTCCAAGCTGAGCCGTGCTGGCTCAGGAATTCTGGGAGTTGAAGTCCACGAGTCATAAAAGAGCCACAGTTGCCTACCCCTGCAGTAGATTCTTGTGTCCTAAACTTACAGCCATTCATTAAGTGACTGTCTGAAGTTGCAACGGCGCTGGGAAAAACAGGATTTATGACCATCATCCACACTTACAACCGTTGCACCATCCCCATGGTCACATGATCAAAATTAGGACACTTAGCAACTGGCATGTATTTATCATGGTTGCAGGGTCCCGAGGACACGAGATCTCCTTTTGCAATCTTCTGACAAGCAAGGTCAACGGGGAGGTTGGATTTGCTTAACAACAGTGTTACTAATTTAACAAATGCAGGGATTCACATCATCATCATCATCATCATCATCATCATAATTTGGAAGGGACCTTGGAGGTCATCTAATCCAACCCCCTGCTAAGGCAGGAAACCCTATACCATTTCAGACAAATGGCTGTCCAGTCTCTTCTTAAAAAACTTCCAGTGTTGGAGCATTCACAGCTTCTGGAGGCAGATTGTTCCACTGGTTAATTGTTCTGACTGTCAGGAAATTTCTCCTTAGTTCTAAGGTTGCTTCTCTCTTTGGTTAGTTTCCATCCATTGCTTCTTCTCCTGCCTTCAGGGGCTTTGGAGAATAGCTTGACTGCCTCTTCTCTGTGGCAATCCCTTGCCTTCAGAAGTTGTAGAAGCCCCGTCATTGGAGGCTTTAAAGAAAAGACCGGACAACCACTTGTCTGAAATCATATGGGGGTTGGGCTAGATGACCTCCCAGGTCCCTTGAAGCATAGTTCCTTCACTGCCATTTTTGAGGAGAAGCTACAGGCCTCCCGGTTAAAAACTCAAGGGTTCACTCTCTGTTGATGCTCTGCAATGAAAAGGTTGTGTTCCATTGATGTTTTGCATGTTCTTTGTGTTAACACTGCAGAATGCACAGCTGACTGAGTTCAATACGGCCACCGTGATTAATGCCTGTTTAAATATGATCAGGTGGGAAATGCTTGCCTAGTTTGGTGGCTCATTAAAAGGAATCAAGTGTGAACATCTCAACACCAAAGGCCTCCTGAAGTTTGCAAGCACCATCTGGGACTTTGTGGGCTCTTCCAACATCAGAGAGCAGCAGGTGTGCTTAGAAATTAGTTCATTTTAACAGAGCTGAGACTCCTCCTCTGATTGGTTCCTTGGCTCTCTTTCTGTATTTCCTTCTAGGAAAAAAAATCAAGTCTCTTCGCATTGGGTTTTCCAATCAGGGTTAGGGTGGCTGGTACCACGGAATGGGTTAGACAGCATCACCACCAGATGGATTCATAGCTGGCTGACCGGCCGTACTCAGCGTGTGGTCCTCAATGGAACCGCATCTACATGGAGGGAAGTGTGTCGTGGGGGGCCCCAGTGCTCTGTTCTGGGCCCAGTGCTCTTCAGCATCTTCATCAATGATTTGGACAAGGGGAAAGATGGGGAATTCATCAAATTTGCAGACGACACCAAGCTGGCAGGAATAGCCAACACTCCGGAAGACAGGCTTAAGATACAGGAGGATCTGGACAGACTTGAAGACTGGGCACTATCTGACAAAATGAAATTCAATGGTGGAAAAAGTAAGGTTCTACATTTAGGCAAAAAAAACCCCAAATGTACAGGTATAGTATAGGGGGTACCTTGATCAATAGTAGTGACTGTGAGAGGGATCTCGGAGTCCTAGTGGACAATCACTTCAATATGAGTCAGCCGTGTGCTGCAGCTGCCAAAAAAGCCAACACAGTGCTAGGCTGCATCAACAGAGGGATAGAATCAAGATCACACGAAGTACTAATACCACTTTACAATGCCTTGGTGAGGCCACACTTGGAATACAGCATCCAGTTTTGGTCAACACAATGTAAAAATGATGTTGAGACTCTAGAAAGAGTACAGAGAAGAGCAACAAATATGATTAGAGGTCTGGAGGCTAAAACATACAAGGAATGGCTGCTCGAATTGGGTATGTCTAGTTTAATGAAGAGAAGGACCAGGGGTGAGATGATAGCAGTGTTCCAATATCTCAGGAGCTGCCACAAAGAAGAGGGCTAGGGCTTATTTTCAGGGTAGGGTTTACTTTCAGGAAAACACGGTAGATAACATCAGTGCTAGAAGGACGTGGGGTTCACCCTCTGTTTAAATAAGATCACTATCAGTGTAGCTAGTGATTCTTGATTAAGCTGTCCTTTACTGAGTTGGTACTTCCTTGATAGGCATTATTTTTTTAATTTGGTGCATCTGTGGTGCAAAAATCCTAACAACCAATGTGCAAAGAATTTTATCAGAGGCTCAGCTGCCATTTACTGATTACCTGCATTGATAGAAGACCTTTGAGGGTATCTAATATGGTGGTTTTTTTCCCCAACCTTGGCAACGTCAAGACATGTGGACTTCAATTCCCAGAATTCCACAGGCAGTATCCAGAGAGTTGAAGCCCACACATCTTAAAGTTGCCAAGATTGAAAACAAAACAAAACACTGTTCTAAACCAAACAAACTTTATGACAGGCTGTGGTGGAAATTAGACTGGATATACTTAACCAAACATACCTGGAAGCTAAATACTGACAGAATAGAATAGAATAGAATAGAATAGAATAGAATAGAATAGAATAGAATAGAATAGAATAGAATAGAATAGAATAGAATAGAATAGAATAGAATAGAATAGAATAGAATAGAATAGAATAGAATAGAATAGAATAGAAAATATGGAATAGAATAGAATAGAATAGAATAGAATAGAATAGAATAGAATAGAATAGAATAGAATAGAATAGAATAGAATAGAATAGAATAGAATAGAATAGAATAGAATAGAATAGAATAGAAAATATGGAATAGAATAGAATAGAATAGAATAGAATAGAATAGAATAGAATAGAATAGAATAGAATAGAATAGAATAGAATAGAATAGAATAGAATAGAATAGAATTCAGTCTAAAACAATTTATCCATTATAACTTGGCATATACTAATATTGTCATGGCCCCCTCAGAGGCCAGTTCGGAGGAGGAGGAGGAAGAGTTGGAGCCGGGATCATCCAACAGGGAAGGCACGCCAGGGTCTGAGGAAGATGCCTGAGAGAAACTTGTGGCAGTCCTCTGGATGAACCAATGGGGTAGAAGCCTGAAGGTTTCAAGCATCATCTCCCAGAAGCCCTGAGGGTTATTATATTCTGGCCATGTGTAATGGGCAAAAGGATCTTGAAGAACCCATCAGGCAATGGAGGAGGTGGTTGACCAGACAGAGAGCTGCCTGCCTTCGTAGACAAAGGGGAGGATCAGTTACTGACCGATACTGGTGGTGATAGGCAGGTGATCCCCTCTGACGAGGAACAGCTGCCTCCTCCACTGATCCAAGGGCACGGCGAGCAGAGCTGAGGCAAGTCCAGAAAAGTGCTGCAAGGCTACTCGGGAGAAGATTGGCTTGCCCCTCCTCACAAAAATAAATAAATAAATAAATAAATAAATAAATAAATAAATAAATAAATAAATAAATAAATAAATAAATAAATAAAAAAAATAAAAGGAACACCTGGAGGGGAGTAACTTAAGGAGAAGCTGTGGGGAGTCAGTCTTTGCCAGAAACAATTGTTTGTTTTGGTTCACACACACACACACACACACACACACACACACACACACCAGCATTTACTCAACCTTGTTGCTGTTTGCCTTGCCTCGCTTTGAAGATGGCTCTCCGCCTTTTGTTTCGAACCTGGCCCTTCTCTTGTGGCCTACGTTTGGCCTTTTGCTTCCCTGGATCTTTGGAACTGCTTCTTTTCTGAGACCTGTTTCTTGTCCTGGGGACTGCCCTGGTCTTGTGCCTGGACCCTGCCTGGTGGGTTTAGTCTTAGAACCCTGGACCTTGCCCAGTGAGCATGCTCATACTCTGGGGGCTTTCTTGGTACTATAGGGGCTGTTGTTTGGGGGACTGAGGGTGACTGCCTTCAAGGTGGCGTGAGGGTGGAGCCTTACCAGTTGTTGAAAGTCTATTGGCTGGAACATTGTTTAAGAGAAATAAAGATATGTCTAGAAGTCCGCCTTGCCTTGGCCACCTGGGTCATTAGACTTGTGCACCCGGGTCAGTCTGAATCAGCTCCGTGGTGGGGTTTTTTATGAATGAATGAACCTTTATTGTCAAATTACAACCATGTCTACACTGAGATTGGCTAAGCCTCCCTTCGTGCCCCCCACCACCATAACTCACAGTAACAACAAAACCCTCCATCTTATTACACCATGTGAGCTAATTGCACAACACACCGGCCTCGCAAGTCAATTATACATAAAGTTTATAAAATTATTTCCCATTCAAAAGCCTAACAGCCCATGGATAAAAGCTGTTCTTCAGCCTGCTGGTACGGCTGGCTATACTCCTGTATCTCCTACCTGATGGTGGGAGAGTAAAGAGATACCGTCCAGGGTGTGAGTCGTCCCTGAGAATTTTCCTCACTCTTCCAAGGCAGCGGGCCCTGGCGAGGTCATCCAGTGGTGTCAGGGGACAGCCCACAATGTCTTGTGCTGTGCTCACCACCCTCTGTAATGCCTTCCTATCCGTGGCTGTCAGACCAGCATACAAACCACAATACAGTGTGAGAGGATGCTCTCTATAGTAGACCGGTAAAAGAGGGTCATTAGCCTGTTCTTCCACAAGACCCTGAGGAAGTGGAGACTCTGTTGGGCCTTTCTGGCCACCTGGGTTGTATTAACTTTCCAGGTAAGATCTTCACAGAGCTAGACACCTCTGTAACACTTCTGGTATTGTAGAAAACTGCTGACAATACCATGGACAGCCAAGGAAACAAACAAATGGATGGTTCAAAAAATCAACTCTTGAGTTCTCGCTCCAAATACTGTACAAGTAACCAGTTCAAATTCAAGTATGTTGAACAGCTCTCTGAAGAAGATTTTAATGTGGGAAAATGTGGAAGGAAAGAGAAGAGGAGGACAGCCAGCACCAAGGTGGACGGACTCAGATTGATGATGGGTATACTCAATGCTTTAAAAAAAAAAAAAGAAGAGGTGCCGAAACTCACACACAACATACCTTGCCTACCCTACAAGGTTCCATCCAAAAAAGGATGGGTGTTCTATGACAAAAAAAGCCCTGGGTATACCACTGAAAGACTTGAAAGACCAGATGAAGGACCAATTATGATACAAAACACCTGTCTCGGTCGAGGATCTCCAAAGTTGGCCATCGTTAGACTTGTGGACTTGAACTTCCAGAACATCCCAGCCAGCATGAGAATTCCCCAGCGGACTGAGGAATTCTGGGAATTGAAGACCACAAGTCTTAAAGTTGCCACGTTTGGTCTAGAATCTAGATGATTGCGAAGAGTCAGTACAGACTTGGTGCAGATAATTAACAAATGATTTCTGTCACGTGCTTGCCATAAAACCCAACATTCCTATCCACCACATTTCTACGATTTATTTCTTAACACACACAACTTATTATTCTGTGCTACCTTCTCTTGAATGTGGAAAGATTATCAGAGCCACACTGGAATTGTGATTTACTGAATATATCACAATTGACTGGACTAGCATAAATTATTAAAATATCAACAGATATAACTAGGTAAAGGGCATCTTGGTTCTCCAGCCCACTTTAGAGATTTATTTCCAATAACTGCTTCTAAATTAAGAAAGGTCTATTCTTTTCTCCAGGTCACTCGCAACATATGTGTTTTTGTTCCCATTTTGCTGAGGTTTGGTAAGCTATTTTGTCACATAAAATGTATTTTTTATTTCACTGTGGTATGATGCATGGTGCTTTCAGAGCAAACATTTCCCCAGCATATGTATTTTCGTCACCAAAGGAAAAATACTGTATCTTGCAGAAAGTGATTTATTGGCCTACGTAAATAAATAGCAGTTTGAACTAAAATAGAAATCAGGTCTACCAAAAGCCTTTTTTCACACTACTGGGTTTCGGGTATGAAATATCTTAGTTGTGTGGTCCACCAGCATGTGAAGTATATTAAGAAAGGCCAAAATCACAGTGTTGCCTATTGAAAAACACTGTTGTGTTATTGCACAATTTGTCGGGGGGGGCGTATTTGCACATATGGACCAGGACATGTGTCAGGGGCACGGATCAGAATAGAATAGAATAGAATAGAATAGAATAGAATAGAATAGAATAGAATAGAATAGAATAGAATAGAATAGAATAGAATAGAACAGAACAGAACAGAACAGAATAGAATAGAATAGAAGTTGGAAGGGATCTTGGAGGTCTTCTAGTCCAACCCCCCATTCAGGCAGGAAACCCTATACCATTTCAGACCAATGTCTGTCCAGTCTCTTCTTAAAAACTTCCAGTGTTGGAGCATTCACATCTTCTGGAGGCAGGTTGTTCCACTAGTTAATTGCTCCAACTGTCAGGAAATTCCTCCTTATTTCTAGGTTGCTTTTCTCTTTGGTTAGTTTCCATCTGTTGCTTCTTGTCCTGCCTTCAGGTGCTTTGGAGAATAGCTTGGCTCCCTCTTCTTTGTGGCAGCCCCTGAGATATTGGAAGACTGCTGTCATGTCCCCCCTCATCCTTCTCTTCGTTAAACTACACATACCTAATTCCAGCAACCGTTCCTTATATGTTTTAGCCTCCAGTCCCCTGATAATCTTTGTTGCTCTTCTCTGCACTCTTTCTAGAGTCTCAACCTCTTTTTTACATCGTGGTGACCAAAACTGGATGCAGTATTCCAAGTGTGGCCTTACCAAGGCCTTGTAAAGGGGTATTAATACTTCATGTGACCTTGATTCTATCCCTCTGTTAATGCAGCCTAGCACTGTGTTGCCTTTTTTGGCAGCTGCAGCACACGGCTGGCTCCTATTTAAGCGATTGTCCACTAGGACATTAATAAAGGAGAATATTTGTCGTTCAGATTTGAAATGAGGGCTCCTTGGTGCTCCATGAGCTTGCTTGTTTTCTTGCAGATGTTTCATGGCTCAGACTAAGTAACATTTATTCATGGTAGTCATCGGTGCTAAAAACCAGATAAAAGAAAATCCTTGACCTACGATCATAACTGAGCGCAAAATTTCTGTTGCTAGGTGAGACGTTTGTTAATTGAATTTTGCCCCGTTTTGTGACCCTTTTTGTCACAGTTGTTAAGTAAATCCCTGATCTTGTTAAATTAGGAACCCGGTTGTTAAGTCAATCTGGTTTCTCCATTGACTTTGCTTGCCAGACGTGGGAAATCATGTGATCCCAGGACACTGCGACCGTCATAAATATGAACCAGTTGCCAAGCATCTGAATATTGATCACGTGACCATGGGGATGCCAGGAAGGTCATTGGTGTGAAAAACGGTCACAAGTCACTTTTTCCAGTGCCGTTCAAACGTTGGTCACAAAACGAATTGTCGTAAGTCAAGGACTTCCGTGTATTTTGCTCAGAAACCCAGTTTCATTTTCACACTGCTTATTACTGCTAGGAAAGATTTTTTTAAAATCTTTTCTAAGTGACATTCTTCTGTGGTAAAAAGAGAAACATCTGTGTCTTTTGGACAGTCTTTCAGATCCATGGAATTCGAAAGCACATAAAAATGCAAGTAGAAAAATAGGTGTTGTGATTCAGGGTCAGCCTGTGGGTTCGGCATTTGGGTCGGACGACTCAGAGGAGGAGGAGGGGGGTTTTGGAGAGGTTGCTGAGGGGGTTGGAGAGCTTGCTGATGAGAGCCCTCAGCCAGGCCCCTCCCACCTGGTCACGACGCAGACCCAGCTGTGTGAGCCTGACAGCATGGATGAAGATGACCCACAGCTGGCCCTGTTCAAGGACGCCCGATGCAGGAGGCAGTCAATCAGGAGTAAACAGAGGAAGGCAATGGGGCACCTCGGAAGGAGGCAGAGAGAAGCCATGCCCTAAACTGTATAAAAGGGGAATGCGTGGGAGTGCTGGTTTGCTGAAGGCAACCGTTTGAATAGTTCCTGTTTCATGGTTCGTGTTTGCTCTCTTTGCTCTGTTTATGTTTTTATGTTAATAAATTTGGCAGGCTTAGTTCCAGCCTCTTGCCTTCTTGTAAAAGGGGTTGTCCCTGCAGATACAGAACAATAGGGACCACTACGATGGGAAGGTAACAGCGTTCCGTGCGCCTTTGGCGTCTAGTCATGCCGGCCACATGACCACGGAGACGTCCTCGGAGAAGCGCTGGCTCTTCTGCTTTGAAACGGAGATGAGCACCGGCCCCTAGAGTCGGAAACGACTAGCACACATATGCGGGGGAATATATATACAAACAGTCCAACCACTCCTACTATCGTTTCTCATCTCATGATCATCTTCAGGCCTTTCTTACTTATTCAATTTGTATCCCACCTTTATTATTTCCCCTGGTAACTCAGGTTGACAAATGCATCTGACATACCTACCTCTTCCTATTTCCTTCACAACAACTCTTTGAGGTAGGTTGGGCTGAGAAGGAGTGAAAGGCCCAAAGTTACTCAGTTGATTTCATGCCTAAAGTGGGACTAGAACTCACAGGCTCCTGGTGATTGGCCCAAAGTCACCCAGCTGCCTTTCATGCCTAAAACAGGGCTAGAACTCACAGTCTCCTGGTGATTGATCCAAAGTAACCCAGCTGGCTTTTGTACTTAAAGTGGGACTAGACTTCACCGTCTCCTGGTGATTGGCCCAAAGTCACCCAGCTGCCTTTCATGCCTAAAACAGGGCTAGAACTCATAGTCTCCTGGTGATTGATCCAAAGTAACCCAGCTGGCTTTTGTACTTAAAGTGGGACTAGACTTCACCGTCTCCTGGTGATTGGCCCAAAGTCACCCAGCTGCCTTTCATGCCTAAAACAGGGCTAGAACTCACAGTCTCCTGGTGATTGATCCAAAGTCACCCAGCTAGCTTTTGTACTTAAAGCAGGACTAGAACTCACAGTCTCCTGGCGACTGGCCCAAAGTCACCCAGCTGGCTTTTGTGTTCTAGTAGGCACTCTATTGGCAAAATTGATGGTTCCTAATATTTTACCTAATTTCCCTTCATTTTTGATATAATGAATGCCCAAAGTGGGGGTAGAACTCATGGTCTCTCGCTTTTCATTCCGGCGCCTTAACCACTTTGAACCGTTTTCCACTTTGAGGGATTCTTTTGTTTGTTAATCAATTAATTAAATTTGTTTCCTTCACGTCTCACTGCAAGGAGACTCTTTTTAAAAGCAGTGACCAGAATAGGAGAAAAAATGGAAGCTAAGTGAGTATTGGAGAAGGGAATGGAAAGCTACTTTCTGTGTTTATAATTATACTGTTGATGCAGTTCAAAATTATATTGACAATCTCCTTTATAGTAGCATTACACAGCTGGCTCCTGTTCATTTTCTACTCCAAGGACTTTCTAACAAGTACTATCGGAAGACCGTTATCCCTCGTGCTGTATCTGTTTATTTGATTTCAATTTCTTCAATTCAGAACATCAGCATTTGAGGCCAACTCTCCCTTTAATTTTCCTGTCATCCAGCCCTTACATAACTAGTTTGGAATGGAAAGTAACAGTAGCCATTTGCGTGAATGTTTAATTTTCCTAATTGGTTTGGACCAATTTGGTGCCTCAAACTGAAGAGAAACGGCTTGGGTGGATTTGATGCAATGTGACAATTTTCTATTTATTTATTTATTTCACATGGTTTCGAATGGTGAAATGTAACAAATCTGGGGTCTCCTTCGAAAATTTGCCTGGATGTTCAATTTCAAACCCAACTAGTTGTCCCAATGAGTTCCAGCGTTGAGATTGGATTTAACCATTTGGACCAAATCTGATCTGGTCCAGGTGGGACATGATAGCAGCATTCCGGTAATTGACGTGCTGCCACAAAGAGGAGGGGGTCACGTTATTCTCCAAAGCCCCAGAGGGCAGGACAAGAAACAATGGTTGGAAGCTGATCAAGGAGAGAAGCAACCTGGAATTAAGGAGAAACTTCCTAACAGGGAGGACAACCAGTGGAAATGCTTGCCACCAGAAATAGTGGATGCTTCATCACTGGTGGTTTTTGAAAGGAGACTGGACAGTCACTAGTATGAGATGGTATAGGTTCTCCTGCTTGAGCAGGGGGTTGGACTACAAGACCTCCAAGGTCCCTTTCATCTCTATTCTATTCTATTCTATTCTATTCTATTCTATTCTATTCTATTCTATTCTATTCTATTCTATTCTATTCTATTCTATTCTATTCTATTGCATTCCACTCCACTCCATCCACTCCACTCCACTCTACTCTACTCTACTCTACTCCATTCCATTCCATGCCACATTTTTTTCTATTCTATTCTATTCTATTCTATTCTATTCTATTCTATTCTATTCTATTCTATTCTATTCTATTCTATTCTATTCTATTCTATTCTATTCTATTCTATTCTATTCTATTCTATTCCTTACCATTCCATTCCATTCCATTCCATTCTATATTTTCCATTCCATTCCATTCCATTCCATTCCATTCCATTCCATTCCATTCCATTCCATTCCATTCTATTCTATTCTATTCTATTCTATTCTATTCTATTCTATTCTATTCTATTCTATTCTATTCTATTCTATTCTATTCTATTCTATTCTATTCTATTCTATTCTATTCTATTCTATTCTATTCTATTCTATTATATTCCTTGGCTTATGACCCCAAATGAGCCCCAAATTTCTGTGGCTAAGTAACAGCGTTGTGAAGTGAATTTTGCCCCATAGTACAAGCTTTCTTGCCACAATTCTAAGTGAATCATTGCAGTTGTTAAGTTAGTAACATGTCTGTTAAGTCACTCTGGCTTCCCCATTGATGTGGCTTGATGGAAGGTAGCAAAAGGGGATCACCTGACTCCGGGATGCTGCAAGTGTCAAAAGCATCTGAATTTCGATCACTTGACCATGGGCAGGCTGCCAGAGTCATAAGGGGGGTAAAACAGTCACAAGGCACTGTTTTCAGTGCCCAACGTCCAAGACAACACCTATTGTTGTGCTAAATTAAATCAAGGACTCCCTGTAGTCCTAAATTAATCTAATCCTTTGTGAATTCAGATAGTACAGAATTTATGAAGTAGCGTTGCATACTTCTCCATAGGCCAGGTCTGCTGCGTGCAAAGAAATATTTTTGAAACATATTTTTGAAACGGTTCTGTGGGATGAGCCTGCTCAGCACTGCAGCTGTTTGCACTTTGACACGTAGCTTGGTGGCGAGGATGTTTGTACATAAATCCTTGCATTCTTATTTGGATCCTTGACTTGCAAGTTTTACTGCCCATAGATACTGCATTTACTTTGCAGGACATATCTCCCCGCCACCCTTCTGTTCCTCTATAATACAGCAATTATTTTAGTTTAGCTGAAACTACGGTAATGGCCTTAGGTTTCGTTTTTTCCCCCCTCTCCTCTATCTAATCTTTCTTCATGGGTGGAATCCGAAAGTAAATCTTCCTGTTGATTTAATAGGATACAGAGAAAGGCTCTGCTGCCAGGCATTTGTAATTTACAGGGATACCATTCTCAAAAGCCGGGCAATGAATATTCATAGTATCCTTTGTTTGTTTTTCTTCATCCATCATTCACTTACCTCTCCAGAGTCGTTCAAGAAGCCAAAATAAAGAAAATGGTTGGCCCACCCAGAGAAGAAACAGAATCAAAGAGACGGAGGGGACCTTGGAGGTCTTCTAGTCTAACCCCATGCTCAATTAAGAGACCTTACACCATTCCAGACAAATGGTTGTCCAATCTCTTCTTAAAAACCTCCCGTTTTTGGAGCACCCACAACTTCTGAAGGCAAGTCCTTCTGCTGATCAATTGTCCTCCCTGTCGGGAAATGTATCCTTCATTCTAGGTTGCTTCTCTCCTTGGTTAGTTTCCATCTGTTGCATCTTGTCCTGCCTTCAGGTGCTTTGGAGAATAGCTTGACTCCTCCTTCTTTGGGGCAACCCCTGAGATCCTGGAAGACTGCTATCAGGTCACTCCTTGTCCTTCTCTTCCTTAAACTAGAGTCATACCCAATTCCAGCAACCGTTCCTTATATGTTTTAGCCTCCAGTCCCCTAATCATCTTTGTCGCTCTTCTCTGCACTCTTTCTAGAATCTCAACATATTTCTTACATCGTGGTTACCAAAACTGGATGCAGGACTCCAAGAGTGGCCTTATCAAGGGAAATGAAGTCAGTAAGCTTGGAAAAAGCACATTGGACTGCTCAACTTGAATCTTCTGGACCATTCAGCATTTAGATTTCCCATCCCCAAATCTGGTGGGCCAAGTTTAGATTAGCACTGGACAAAATTGAGATTCATGAATGAAGGCAAATATATGTGTCCCAGGGTAATGTTGCAGGATCCAATCTGGGTCGGTCACCATGAGCAGAGATTTAGTCTTCCAAGCTTTCAGGGAACTTGAGAGGGATCTTGGAGTCCTAGTGGACAATCCCTTAAATAGGAGCCAGCAGTGTGCTGCAGCTACCAAAAAAGCCAACACAGTGCTAGGCTGCATCAACAGAGCGATAGAATCAAGATCAGATGAAGTATTAATACCACTTTACAATGCCTTGGTAAGGCCACACTTGGAATCCTGCATCCAGTTTTGGTCGCCACAATGTAAAAATAGAAGATTGCAAAAGGGGATCACGTGAGCTGGGAAACACTGCAACGGTCGTAATTGCGAGTTCTGAACTCTGATCCCGTGATCATTGTGACGATGTGCGTGGATGTGAAAAATGGTCCTAAGACCCATTTTTTTCAGTGCTGTTGTAACATGGAACGGTCACTAAACAAGCAGTTGTAAGTCAAGGACTACCTTTACAGCCCATGGATTCTAAGGTTAGGGTTTTTCTCAGCAGAAATTTTACCCCATCATCTCCAATCTCTTAAAACAAGACGACTGAAACTTTGACACAGCATGCTGAAGGCTGAATAATCAAGTGAAGTACTAATACCACTTTACAATGCTTTGGTAAGGCCACACCTGGAATACTGCATCCAGTTTTGGTCACCACAATGTAAAAAAGATGTCGAGACTCTAGAAAGGGTACAGAGAAGAGCAACAAAGATGATTAGGAGGCTGGAGGCTATGCAAGAAATGCAAGAAAGCAAAATGGCTGTCTGAGGAAGCTTTGCAAATAGCTAAGGAAAGGAGGGAAGCGAAAGGCAAGGGAGAAAAACATAGATATGCCCAATTGAATGCAGAATTCCAGAGAATAGCTAGAAGAGATAAGAATGCCTTCTTAAATGAACAGTGCAAAGAAATAGAAGAAAACAATAGAATAGGGAGGACCAGAGATCTTTTCAAGAAAATTGGAGAGATGAAGGGAACGTTTAATGCAAAAATGGGCATGATAAAGGACCAAAATGGCAGGGACCTAACAGAGGCAGAAGAGATTAAGAAGAGGTGGCAAAATTACACAGAAGAACTATACAAGAATGAGCTTAATGTCCCTGATAATCACAATGAGGTGGTCACTGACCTCGAGCCAGACATCCTAGAATGTGAAGTGGCCTTAGAAAAGCTGAGCAACAACAAAGCTAGTGGAGGTGACAGTATTCCAGCTGAGCTATTCAAAATCTTAAAAGACAGTGCAGTAAAAGTGCTACACTCAATTTGCCAGCAAATTTGGAAAACTCAACAGTGGCCACAGGATTGGAAAAGATCAGTTTACATTCCAATTCCAAAGAAAGGCAGTGCCAAAGAATGTTCAAACTATTGAGTGCACCATTGCACTCATTTCTCATGCTAGTAAAGTCATGCTTAAAATCCTACAAGCTAGACTTCAGCAGTATGTGGATCGAGAACTACCAGAAGTACAGGCAGGATTTCGAAGAGGCAGAGGAACTAGAGATCAAATTGCCAACATACGCTGGATCATGGAGAAAGCTAGGGAGTTCCAGAAAAACATCTACTTCTGCTTCATTGACTATGCTAAAGCCTTTGATTGTGTGGATCATAACAAACTCTGGCAAGTTCTTAAAGAGATGGGAGTACCAGACCATCTTATTTGTCTCTTGAGAAACCTATATGCGGGTCAAGAAGCAACAGTGAGAACTGGACATGGAACCACTGATTGGTTCAAAATTGGGAAAGGAGTCCGGCAAGGCTGTATACTGTCGCCCTGCCTATTTAACTTATATGCAGAGCACATCATGAGAAAGGCAGGGCTAGATGAATCAAAAGTTGGAATTAAGATTGCCGGAAGAAATATCAACAACCTAAGATACGCAGATGATACCACTCTAATGGCAGAAAGTGAAGAAGAACTAAAGAGCCTCTTGTTGCGGGTGAAGAAGGAGAGTGCAAAACTTGGGTTGAAACTTAACATTAAGAAAACCAAGATCATGGCATCTGGCCCTCTCAATTCCTGGCAAATAGATGGGGAAGAAATGGAGGTAGTGACAGATTTTATTTTCCTGGGCTCCAAGATCACTGCAGATGGGGACTGTAGCCAAGAAATTAAAAGACGCTTGCTCCTTGGGAGGAAAGCCATGGCAAATCTAGACAGCACACTAAAAAGCAGAGACATCACCCTGTCAACAAAAGTGCGTATAGTCAAGGCTATGGTCTTCCCAGTTGCAATGTATGGCAGTGAAAGTTGGACCATAAGAAAGGCTGAGCGCCAAAGAATTGAGGCCTTTGAACTCTGGTGCTGGAGAAGACTCCTGCGAGTCCCTTGGACTGCAAGGCGATCAAACCGGTCAGTCCTAGAGGAGATCAATCCTGACTGCTCTTTAGAAGGCCAGATCCTGAAGCTAAAACTCAAATACTTCGGCCACCTAATGAGAAGGAAGGACTCACTGGAGAAGAGCCTAATGCTGGGAAAGATTGAGGGCAAGAGAAGAAGGGGACGACAGAGAATGAGGTGGCTGGATGGAGTCACTGAAGCAGTAGGCGTGAGCTTAAATGGACTCCAGAAGATGGTAGACGACAGAAAGGCCTGGAGGAATGTTGTCCATAGGGTCGCGATGGGTCGGACACGACTTCGCAGCTAACAACAACAACAAACCCCAAAGAAGAGGGAGTCAAGCTCTTCTCCAAAGCACCTGAAAGCAGGACAAGAAGCAATGGATGGAAACTAGTCAAGGAGAGAAGCAACCTAGAACTAAGGAGAAACTTCCTGACTGTTAGAACAACTAACCAGTGGAACAACCTGCCTCCAGAGGTGGTGAATGCTCCAACACTGGAGGTTTTCAAGAAGAGACTGGACAGCCATTTGCCTGAAATGGTATAAGGTTTCCTGCCTGAGCAGGGGGTTGGACTAGATGACCTCCAAGGACCCTTCCAACTTTATTATTATTATTATTATTATTATTATTATTATTATTATTATTATTATTATTATTATTATTATTATTATTATTATTATTATTATTATTATTATTATTATTATTATTTCCTTCCCACCTTTTTCCCCCCCTGGGTTGTGTTTTCATCTTGCAGGCCACAGTTGCTTTCCTTCTCGTTCTTCTTTGACAATTTTCTTTTTTTTTTACACATTGTCTACAAGGGTAGCCTCAGGCTGTGCCGGTGACAGAGTTGTCTGTTCTAACAAAATGGGGGGGGGGGGGAGAAAAGTCAAATGGGAAAAGGAGGTCCAATCAATTTATACAGATCTGGCCTTCTATACGGGAAATTTACTCTAAGGGGAGGTGTGATATTTTTCTCCCCCAGAATCTGACTATAATGGAGACAGTCGGAATGGCTTATCATGGAATCTTTAATTGAAAGGCAAACCTGCAGAAACAGAGAAGAGCAACTAAGATGATCCAATCTGCTTTCTCCAATGTGCTTTCTCCAAGCTTACTGACTTCATTTGCCTTGGTAAGGCCACCCCTGGAATACTGCATCCTGTTTTGGTCACCACGATGTAAGAAAGATGTTGAGACTCTAGAAAGAGTACAGAGAAGAGCGACAAAGATGATTAGGGGACTGGAGGCTAAAACATACAAGGAACGGTTGTTGGAATTGGGTATGTCTAGTTTAATGAAGAGAAGAATGAGGGGGGACATGATAGAAGCGTTCCAATATCTCAGGGGCTGCCCCAAAGAAGAGGGAGTCAAGCTGTTCTCCAAAGTGCCTGAAGGCAGGACAACAAGCAACAGATGGAAACTAGTCAAGGAGAGAAGCAACCTAGAACTAAGGAGAAACTTCCTTACAGTGAGGACAATTAACCAGTGTAACAACCTGCCTCCAGAAACCATGAATGCTCCAATACTGGAAGTTTTCAAGAAGAGACTGGACAGCCATTTGTCTGAAATGGTATAGGGTTTCCTGCCTGAGCAGGGGGTTGGACTAGAACAGGGGTAGGCAACCTCGGCTCTTTGATGACTCATGGACGTCAACTCCCAGCATAGCTGACTCAGGAATTCTGCGAGTTGAAGTCCATGAGTCATCAAAGAGCCGAGGTTGCCTACCCCTGGACTAGAAGACCTCCAAGGTACCTACCAACTCTGTTATTCTGTATGCTGGAATTTGGGTATGCACCTACCATATTTTCATATATTTGTTGACACATCCTTTGGGTATATCAAAGGATCGATAGATGGATGGATGGATAGATGAAAGGATAGATAGATAGATAGATAGATAGATAGATAGATAGATAGATAGATAGATAGATAGATAGATAGATAGATAGATAGATGGATAGGCAGGCAGGCAGGCAGGCAGACAGACTGACAGACGGATGGGTGGGTTGGACTAGAAGACCTTCAAGGTCCCTTCCTACTCTGTAATTCTGTTCTGCTATTCTGACCTGCTTTGCACAGCTCTTCGTACCTACAGACCTGCTCTGCAGATAATACACCTTGCAGTAAACCGTCCCTTTGCTCTATGAATCACATTCCACTTGCTCAGGGCCTCCTAGAGCAGCTGCAAAAGTATCTGCTTGCCTGTGGTGTC
>NC_138203.1:4474409-4546315 GCF_964194415.1 Vipera berus
GTTGCTTCTCTCTTTAATTAGTTTCCATCCATTGTTTCTTGTCTTGCCTTCTGGTGTTTTGGAAAATAAGTTGTCCCCCTCTTCTTTGTGGCAACCCCTGAGATTTTGGAACACTGTTATCTATCATGTCAGCCCTAGTCCTTCTTCTCATTAAGCTAGACATAGCCAATTCCAGCAACTGTTCTTTATATGTTTTAGCCCTCCGGTCCCTTAATCATCTTTGTTGCTCTTCTCTGCACTTTTCCTCAAAAGTGTTGTTCCACTGCCATGCATGTCCCACCTTCTTTGTAGGTCTGTGCAACATCATGACACATATATGAAAAAGGTGTTCTGTACCAGCCTGCTACTGGCCCTGCAGAAAAGGCAGGGACAACCCCTTTACAAATGGCAAGAGGCTGGAATTAAGCCTGCCAAATTTATTAACATAAAACAGACACCAACCATGAAACAGGAGCTATGAAACAGGAACTATTCAAGCGGTTGCCTTCAGCAAACCAGCCCTCCCACACATTCCCCTTTTAAACAGTTCAGGGCGTGGCTTCTCTCTGCCTCCTTCCGAGGTGCCCCATTGCCTTCCTCTGTTTACTCCTAATTGACTGCCTCCTGCGTCGGGCGTCCTTGAACAGGGCCAGCTGTGGGTCATCTTCATCCACGCTGTCAGGCTCACACAGCTGAGTCTGCATCGTGACCAGGTGGGAGGGGCCTGGCTGAGGGCTCTCATCAGCAAGATCTTCAACACCTCCCTCCTCCTCTGAGTCATCCGACCCAACTGCCGAACCCACAGGCTGACCCTGAATCACAACAAAAGGCAGAGTAATGTTGTTTTCCACACATTCCTAGGAGCCCCCCTGTGTATCGCTCAAAGAGTGTTTCTAATCCTTGGCAACTTGAACACGTGTGAACGTCATCTCCCAGAATTCCCCAGCCAGCCATCCTTGTTAACTGAATGGAGTCTTAGGGTCTCTTTCACAATGAAGAATTTAAGCTACTTATCTCTGCTCAGATCTAAGTTCTCACTGACTTAAGGAGGACTTAATGCTAGGTAAGTGAGAATAAAATGGCGATGTTACCACAGAATGCTAAATCCACTTACAGAGAATAAGCCCGTCTTAACTTAATGACATTTGCAAGCAGACAGATTGTAAGATTATGCTGTAAATCTCTTTCAATAACCTATTAAAGCTGCTTTAGCTAGTAAAGATATGCAGTGTGTAAGTATCGTGTAGGTCCGTACCCCATAAACACGATATTTCTTTTCCTAATACAAATATTTAATTTGGCATGGATCATCGTCAATCGTATTAATTTAAGGATAACAGAGAAGTCAACATTACAATTAATAATCCCCTTGTGCCTGATCCAAAGGGCTGTATCATTTTCTTAAATGGATTAAACCAAAGCCTACTGTTCACGGAGTGGCTCATTCTTTAGATTCATCTACAAATTTGGTTTCTTGTTTTAGTTTAGAAGTTGTTCTAAATGCAGTAGGACATTATTAAAGAGTCCCGGTATCCGGTTTCTTGGTAATTGCAGAAGATTGATTGATTGATTGATTGATTGATTGATTGGTTGATTGATTGATTTTTTTTATCCGGCCTTTATTACTTTAGAGGTAACTCAAGGTGGAGAACATAAGTAGTACTCCTTCCTCTTCCTATTTTTCTCCACAACAGTCCTGTGAGATGAGTTGGGCTGAGAGAGAGGGACTGGCTCAGAGTTACCCAGCTGGCTTTCATGCCTAACGTGGAACTAGAACGCACAGTCTCCTGGTGATTGGTCCAAGGTCACCCAGCCAGGTTTCAGGCCTAAGACAGAACTAGAACTCACCCTCTCCTGGTAATTGATCAAAGTCACCCAGCCAGCTTTCAGGCCTAAAAAGCAGGACTAAACTCTCTGTCTCCTGGTGATTGGCCCAAAGTCACCCAGTTGGCTTTTATGGCTAAGACAAAACTGGAACTCACAGTCTCTTGGTACTTGGTCCAAAGCCACCTAGCCAGTTTTCATGCCTAATGTGGAACTAGAACTCACTCTCTCCTGGTACTTGGTCCAAAGCCACCCAAGCCAGTTTTCATGCCTAATGTGGAACTAGAACTCACCCTCTCCTGGGGTTTGGCCTAAAATGACCCAGCTGGCTTTCATGTAAGACAGAACTAGAACTCACTGTCTCCTCAGAAGATGCCTCACAAGTAAAGCAGATTCTTAGTCAGAAATGATTTCAAATGTATTTGGATCTTGGGTTTGTAGGTAACACCTCCCCAAGTTTGAATAGCCTCTAAAAACTATTGAAGAGTACTCAGAATAACTGTTTGGACAACTGAATTCTGTTTGTTTCATTTGGTATTCTTCGCATATATTTTTCTTTTCATTCTTGAGGTCAAATAACCCAAGACAACAGAATGAAGCCTGCTCTCTCTGTTGATTTCACGGGCAGCAATAATTCCTAATTTTCTGGATCTATCATATGCGAAAAAGGCCTACTAACAGCAGAGTCAGCTGAACCCTGAAAAGCTGAACTCGGTTTTGAGTGAACTTTGCAAGCCGTCAGAATGGGAACAATTTCTCCTGGAAGGATTAAATTGGCAATCTATTTCAACATTCAGATGGAATTCTTATTCCTAGGAGACAGAAAATGGGTCCAAAAAGGTAGAGGACCAGCAGCCAATCTCAATAAATATTACTGGGGGGGGGTTATTATTTAAAAAAAAAGTAACACAGTCTAAAACAGGTGCCAGTAAATGACAGTGATGTCATTCATCACTGTTTTTTTTTTCCTGCCACATCATCGCCTGTCAATCAATGCCAGTAAAAAAGATGGGTCTTTGTGTCTGGCCATCCAATTGATTTCATTGATTGACAAATATAGACTCTTTGACTGAGCTTTATCCAATAGCCCATCATTTGTCTAGCTGTCACATTTGCTCTGTGGATATTATTGAGCCTATTGTTGGGATTGTGATGGCCCAAAGTTTCAAAGACCACAAATTGAAGGGTGGACAGGAGCCGACAATAAGACACAATAATTGGTCACAGCAGGGGTGGTTGATCTCATTTTGGAATGTCTCCATTAAGCATTTCTACACAACCTTTACCTAATTTCCCATAACTACGGATGGCTGGTTTATTTATTGCACTGATATGTTCCACGGGATTAAAAAGACATACCTTGTTTTTCTACTTCCTTTTCGTGGCAACCTGAAAGTTAATTAGGCTGAAAGACGGAATGACTCATTTCAAGTTAGTTTCTCAAATAGGGCACATTTTACAGGTCCATGCTTACCTAATCAGAGTTGGAGTTTGACTAAATATAAATATATAGAAGTACAGAATTACAAAATGGGAAGGAACAATAGAATAGAATAGAATAGAATAGAATAGAATAGAATAGAATAGAATAGAATAGAATAGAATAGAATAGAATAGAATAGAATAGAATAGAATGGAATGGAATGGAATGGAATGGAATGGAATGGAATGGAATGGAATGGAATGGAATGGAATGGAATAGAATAGAATAGAATAGAATAGAATGGAATGGAATGGAATGGAATGGAATGGAATAGAATAGAATAGAATAGAATAGAATAGAATAGAATAGAATAGAATAGAATAGAATAGAATAGAATAGAATAGAATACAGCTGGAAGGGACCATGGAGGTCTTCTAGTCCAGCCCGCTGCTCAGACTGGAAGATCTATACCAGGGGTAGGCAACCTCGGGTCTTTTATGACTCATGGACTTCAACTCCCAGAATTCCTGAGCCAGCTTGGCTGTCTCAGGAATTCTGGGAGTTGAAGTCCATGAGTCATAAAAGACCCGAGGTTGCCTACCCCTGATCTATACCATCTAAGACAGGTGATTGTCCAGCCTCTTCTTGAAAATCTCCAGTGATGGAGCACCCACAATTTCTGGAGGCAACTTCTGTTCCACTGGTTGATTGTCCTCACAGTCAGGAAGTTTATCCTTAAATCCAGGTTGCTTCTCTCTTTGATCAGCTTCCATCCATTGTTTCTCATCCTTCCCTCTGGTTCTCTGGTGAACAACGTGGCCCCCTCTTCTAGTCTAGCTCTCTGCTCAGGCAGGAGACCCTATGCCATTCTGGACAACGTCTATCCAATCTGTTCTTGAAAACCAGTACGGTATACTGGTTAAGGGTCTAGATTAGGATGAACGCCAGATATGTTATCTAGAATATACAAAAGTATCTCAAACGAAAGTTGGAAATGTAAATGTAAAGAAGGGACTTTTTATCATTTACGGTGGACGCGTGACAAGGGAAAGAAATATTGGAGTAGGATTCATATATTAATGCAGAACATTCTTAAAGTGAACGTAAAAAAATTAAACCAGAAACTTTCCTTCTGGGTCTAATGGAAAGAGAACTGGGGGGAAAAAAATAGAGAGCTCTGATTTCATATATGGTGACAGCAGCAAGATTGCTCTAGGCACAAAAGTGGGAGGATGCCTCGATTCCTACCATAGACAAATGGTTACCAAAAGTGATTGAATGAGCAGAGACGGCCAGATTGACTGTGCTGATCAAAGAAAGGAACATAAATACTTTTGTTTCTACTTGGAAACCACTTCTGGACTTTGTGCCTGAGGTGGGGAAAAAATATGATATGATGATTCTGGAATTTACAGATTAGATTGATTTGCTGATACAGAAACGGCTTCTACATACGACTATAGACATGTAGAAAGCTGAGTTCTGAACTTACTGCCACAGATAGAGCTGGAAGTCAATGCCTTTTCTTCCTTCTCCTCCCCTTCCTTCGCACCTTTTTCATTTTCCTTTTTTCTACTCTTGTCCACTACTATTTGCTTTTGTGTTTTTACATTTTACGTTATACATGAATAAAACAATTTAAAAAAAGAAGGAATCAAAATAAATAGGCATTTAGCCACTTTCTACCAAATAGATAGATAGATAGATAGATAGATAGATAGATAGATAGATAGATAGATAGATAGATAGATAGATAGATAGATAGATAGATAAATGGTTCTAGATTAGAAGTGGAGAATCATAGTTCCCAAGAAATTAAAAGACGCTTGCTCCTGGAGAGGAAAGCTATGGCAAATCTACACAGCACACTAAAAAGCAGAGATGTCACCCTGCCAACAAAAGTGCGTATAGTCAAGGCTATGGTCTTCCCAGTTTCAATGTATGGCTGTGAAAGTTGGACCATAAGAAAGGCTGAGCGCCAAAGAATTGAGGCCTTTGAACTCTGGTGCTGGAGAAGACTCCTGCGAGTCCCTTGGACTGCAAGGCGATCAAACCGGTCAGTCCTAGAGGAGATCAACCGTGACTGCTCTTTACAAGGCCAGATCCTGAAGTGGAAACTCAGATACTTTGGCCACCTAATGAGAAGGAAGGACTCACTGGACAAGAGCCTAATGTTGGGAAAGATCGAGGGCAAGAGAAGAAGGGGACGATGGAGAATGAGGTGGCTGGATGGAGTCACTGAAGCAGTAGGCGTGAGCTTAAATGGACTCCAGAAGATGGTAGAGGACAGGAAGGCCTGGAGGAACATTGCCCATGGGGTTGTGAGGGGTCAGAAACAACTTCGCAACTAACAACAACAAATCATAGTTCCAGTCTTTCCTTACATATGAAAGCTGGCTGGGTGATTTTAAAATAATTATTTTCCTTCAACCCTAAACTGAGAAGTCATACACACAGAGAGAAACTGTCAGCTCCACCATATGGGGGTCCTGCCATTCAGTTGGCGGGGGGAAAGTTTGCTGGCATTCTTCACATGCTTTCTCTTTTGCTGTAGCCGTTTGGGAATTAGGAAGGGCAACTGTCTTGGGAGATGAAGCAGATTCCTTCCCAGCTTGTTCCAGCCTGGTTCCAAGGTCATCATGCCCTGCGGGTAACCTGTTATCTACTGTTCTGTCACAGCCTACATGAGTCCTGGTTATGCTCGCAAGGAGAAACCCCTCTTCCAAAAAACAGGAAGGAACCACAAGAAAAAAATAACCCCTCTTATTATTCACAGACCTGAGTCAGTGTCCAAGGCAAACAAACACAGTCCACAAAAACTCGACCCTCAACACAAATGGTTGCCTTTGGCAACCAGCACTTCCTGCACCATCTTTTTTTTTTATTTTTCAGCCAAGGCGTGGCTTCCTAATGCCTTCTCCTTTGCCTTTGGAGCCGCCCCATTGCATTCCTCTGCCTACTCGCTTCTCCTGCCTGCGCATTCGTGCATCCAGGATTTGTCCCAGCTCTTCTTCATCACTGTCCAACTCTGGCTTCCAGCACAGCTGTGTCTCAGCCTGAGTGCAAGTAGAGGGGCCAGGCTCCTCGTCCAACTATATGTCTTGGAGCTCCTCAGAACCTTCCTCTGACTCTAAAGTCACTCCAGGCGCCTCCCTCCTCCTCCTCTGATTCCTCAGACTCAGCTGCTGGATCCACTGGCTGGCAAGGTATCGCAACATCTACTCAGCACCTCAACATTATCAAAACCACCCTGTGGCATCACATTGGTTGTGGGTGTGTGTTCTGGGTTTGGGGAAGTGAAAGAATTGCTTTGAACTTCATGCAGGACCTTCAGGTTCCGCCTGACTTTTCTGCATCCACTTTCTCTCAGTAAAAGTTCTTTTGATTAACCTCAATGGAGTCAAGAGTTTTACTTTCCTGAGGGACCAGCTAGGGCAGGTCATTAGCAAAACACAGAGAAAGAGTCACACACTGTCAGGTATGATGAATCAGGACTACCAGTTAAATTCCAGTTAAGAAGATTTATTGCACATGCCTATACACAAGAAGGGATGTGGTGGCTCAGTGGGTTAGTACGCTGAGCTTGTCAATCAGAAGGTCAGTAGTTTGGCAGGTCGAATCCCGAGTGCCACGTAACAGAGTGAGCGCCTGTTACTCGTCCCAGCTTCTGCCAACCTAGCAGTTCGAAAGCATGTAAAAATGCAAGTAGAAAAATAGGGACCGCTCCAGTGGGAAGGTAACAGCGTTCCGTGTGCCTTTGGCGTCCAGTCATGCCAGCCACATGACCATGGAGATGTCCTCGGACAAGCGCTGGCTCTTCGGCTTTGAAACGGAGAAGAGCACCGGCCCCTAGAGTTGGAAACGACTAGCACACATGTGTGGGGGAACCTTACCTTTACCTTTATACACAAGAATCTAGTCAACTAATAGTCAGCACTAAACTAGTGCCAGATAAGAGTCAAGGGAATTCAAGAGGGATTGGACTTCTTAGACCCTTTGTGGGACCATAGTGACTCCAGGCTGATTCCTCTCTTGACTCCACCCTTGGGATCTTTTTCTTCTTGTACAGATTCAGACATACACATACAGACCGAAACAAATTTCCACTAGACCAGGGGTAGGCAATGTTGGCTCTTTTATGACTTGTGGGCTTCAACTCCTAGAATTCCTGAGTCAGCATGGCTGGTTCAGGAGTTCTGGGTATTGAAGTCCACAAGTCATAAGCCAAGGTTGCCTGCCCCTGCACTAGACCAATGTGGCACATCGTGATGTGTAACTTTCAGCCTGGATGCCTTCCTCCACAAAGCAAAATTAATTTGTGCTGATAATTGGTATATTGATAATTTGGGTCATACACTGTCTCTCAGCTGATCCCACCTCACAGGGTTATTGTTGTGGGGAAAATAAGAGGAAGAAGGAGTATTATGCATATTCAACACTTTGAGTTATTTATAAAAAATAATAAAGGTGGGAAAGAAATACATAAAAATGGAGCTGATTTATAATTAAGAAAGCACATAGACTGTCAGAATTTCTGGGTTCTTGGATTTCAATGGTCCATTAGTTCATACTGTATTGTAGGTTGAAATGGTTAAACCATCAAGAGGCATCAATTGAGAATGGGTAGATTCTTCCATTTAAAAGAAAAAAAATAATAATAAAATAAGGTCATCCAGTACAGAATAGCAAATTGGGTTCCAAATCTATCCTAAAAAAAAAAACAATAGTTGGAGTGTGAGAATAAGACTGGGACGTCATGATACAATACAGTTTCTAAATCCGAGGTTTGAAATTAGTCAAATTTAATTCACATTTGCCATCTGAGAGGTGAAGCTCCCTTGTCAAAATATTAATTTGATACTACTTGTCAAGACGTCTGTAGTAGCTTCAATTTTCCCCCCATTTTGGATGGAAAAAGATAACATACCAGAGGTGATAGAGGTGATAGAGACTGACAAGAGACAGTCCCTCAGATAATTTCATATAAATTTATTCATTAGATTTATTCCAATCCCTTTCAGATTGAATCCACCCAATCACATTTTGCACCCAATCAAGTGTTGTAGTATAACTCTTATACTACTGTGGTGCTCATACTATGCATTCTTGGCATCCCAAAGTTTAATGCAATTAAGAATGATAATTAGGAATGCTAAACAGGTAACGAGAGGCATCAAAGGTTGATATCTGACCCCTACCTGATTCATGTGCATGCATTCCCAAGACTAAAACATTAAAAGGAATGGTTGCTGGAATTGGGTATGTCTAGTTTAATGAAGAGAAGGATGAGGGGTGGCAGGATAGCAGTCTTCCAATCTCTCAGGGGCTGCCCCAAAGAAGAGGGAGTCAAGCTATTCTCCAAAGGACCTGAAGACAGGACAAGAAGCAACGGATGGAAAGTAATCAAGGAGAGAAGCAACCTAGAACTAAGGAGAAATTTGCTGACAGTGAGAAAAAATAATCAGTGGAACAGCCTGCCACCAGAAGTTGTGAATGCTCCAATACTGGAATTTTTTAAGAAGAGACTGGACAACCATTTGTCTTAAATGGTATAGGGTTTCCTCCCTGAGCAGGGGATTGGACTAGAAGACCTCCAAGGTCCCTTCCAACTCTATTATTATTATTATTATTATTATTATTATTATTATTATTATTATTATTATTATTATTATTATTATTAAATTTATTTTTTATTTTAATTCCATTTATATCCCGCCCTTCTCCGAAGACTCAGGGCGGCTTTACAAACTTAGCAGTAGCCTTCATTCTATGTATATGCCTGCTTATTAGGGCTTTCACACACACCCCAAGCGGCATTATTACAAAGTCAGCTTAATTGCCCCCAACAATCTGGGTCCTCATTTTACCTACCTCGGAAGGATGGAAGGCTGAGTCAACCTTGAGCCTGGTGGGATGCGAACCTGCACTAATTGCAGGCAGCTGGTGTTACTTAAGGAGGCATTAGCCCACTGTTGTTGTTGTTGTTATTATTATTATTATTATTATTATTATTATTTTTATTATTATTATTATTATTAATATTATTGTCATTATCATTATCATTATCACCATCACCATCACCATCACCATCACCATCATTATCATTATTTCATTATCATCATCATCATCATCATCATCATCATCATCATCATCATTTCATTACATTTCTGATTCATTTTAAATTTTTAAGACATTAAAAATAAAAGCAGACATAGGTGTGGGGTTTTTGTTCGTTTGTTTGTTTGCAACTGTTCCACATAGGTACCTACGAGAATGCAACGTTTACTAATAGTTTGTAAAAAAAAAAAGCAAAACAAACACAAACAAACAAACAGCACTTTTTATCAAGAGCATATATTTTCCAAGTAATGTTCGACCTGAAAATTGTGTCAGCACATTTGGAGAAGCGTGGAATAGGAAACATGTAGTGGCTCAGTCTAGATATTACTCCGTGAAATGTGCAAGTGTTCAGTTCATGTGGAAATAAGGCATGTGGGGCAGAGGGGGGGGGGGAATGAGAGACAAAATTCTGTGTGTCAAAGCTAAAATCTTTTCCGAGTCAGCTCTGCATTATTCATAGTGTGATCTGTATTTTTAAAGTGCATTCCTTGTTACGAGAATAACTATCGGCATATTTATATCACCCTGCTATTAAAGGATGCTGATGATAACAATATTAATTCCCAGGATATGAAAGACACACTACTAGTAACAAAATTCTGGTGAGGATGTGGCTTATGTGCTTAACTTCTGCTCAATACCCATCAACAGGTTTATAAACAAACTCCCCGCCCCTAACACTCATTCTGATGACGCTGGCAGTGGACCAGAGAAAGCTAAGGTTGTTTTAGGTTTGTAAATACTTGTTTTTATTGTTTTTGTTATTTTAACAATAAACAGATATTTTGTATTCATCCCGGAGTTTGAGGACTCTATACTATTGTACAGATATGCCCGGGATTCGTATTTTTATAGTTATTGTTTTGTACCAGCCTGCTATCGGCCCTGCAGAAAAGGCAGGGACAACCCCTTTTGCAAGAAGGCAAGAGGCTGGAATTATGCCTGCCAAATTTATTGCTACAAAAACAAATAGAACAAGACACAAACCAAGAAACAGGAGCTTTTCAAGCGGTTGCCTTCAGCAAACCAGCCCTCCCACACATTCCCCCTTAAATACAGTTCAGGGCGTGGCTTCTCTCTGCCTCCTTCCGAGGAGCCCCATTGCCTTCCTCTGTTTACTCCTGATTGACTGCCTCCTGCGTCGGGCGTCCTTGAACAGGGCCAGCTGTGGGTCATCTTCATCCACGCTGTCAGGCTCACACAGCTGGGTCTGCGTCGTGACCAGGTGAGAGGGGCCTGGCTGAGGGCTCTAACAAGCTGTCCAACCACCTCAGCAAGCTCTTCAACACCCCCTCCTCCTCCTCCTCTGAGTCGTCCGACCCAACTGCCGAACCCACAGGCTGACCTATATATGAGTCAGCATATACCCTCCAACAATCTGGGTCCTCCTTTATACAATACAATACAACACCAGATTTGGAAGGGACCCTGGAGTAATGACAGGATAACAGTGTTCCAATATCTGAGGGGTTGTCCCAAAGAAGAGGGAGTCAGGCTATCCTCCAACGCATCTGAAGGCAGGACAAGAAGGAATGGATGCAAACTAATCAAGGAGAGAAGCAACTGTTGAAGGAAAAGTCTTCATCATGGTTCAGTCCAAGCCGGGAATAAACAACATGGTGACTGTTTTAGAAAAAAACTTTGCAGTTTATTGAAGAGGAGAGCCAGGCAGGAAGATGGCTCTGGAAGAAAAGAGAGTGAGCACATGTAGGGAGTGGGTTTTTATACCCTCTGGGGCTCTTGAGGTTGTTTCCTGTTCCTGTTTGAGCCTTTGTATTTCCTGTGTCATGTATTTTGACCTGTGTCCCTTTGGCATCTCTGGGTTAATCCTATTATGTCCTGTCTTAGAGTTTGGGTGGGGTATGTAGATTTTAGGTGTCTTTGTGTTCTTAATCTTCTAGCTGGAGGCCTCCAACCTTCCTGAATGGATGATCACATCTGCATTTCTACAGAGCTGGTTTCTGCTTGGGGGAGGGAGACTTGGGGCTATTAAGAAAACTGGGCATGATTTTCTGCCTCTTTTAAGATCCTTTGAGGAAATATATTTTTCTGCCCTTTAAATATTTTCTTCTCTGTGGGGCTGACTTCCCACACAACCTAGGACTAAGGAGGGCACTGTGATCTACACTGTGCAATCCAGAGCTAGAGTTTCTTCTATTGATAGAAGGAGGAATTTGGTAGATGTTTGACTCTTGCTTTTTCATTCATGTCCCCCCGGAGATTGCTGGCCATCTTGGAACAGAATGATGCTTGGACTAGAATGCCTCCAAAGTCCCTCCCAACTCTATTATTCTCTATTGTTCCACGATGGTGAAGAGAGACTTATCAGGTTTTAACATCTTGTTGATGCTGTTCTTCCTCCCCTGAATATCATGGGTGACAGGCATAGTTAAATTATACAGCACATCATTAAAACATAGAATTATATTCTGCAAGCTGTTGTGATAGCTGCTAATTGGGACAGCTTTAAAAGTGGAACTAAATAAATATAGAACAGAAAGCTATCAGGGGCAATTAGTCAGGATGGCTTTGCCATTTATCCTAGAGCAAAGGTAGTGCAATTGCAATTCCTGGGGACATAGAGGCAAGAAATGATGGCATTCACATTCTTGTGGAAGACATCCAGAAGTATCAAGTTGGTGTATGTTAGAAAACTGTGCTTATCTTTCTCATATCTTGCTAATG
This sequence comes from Vipera berus, assembly GCF_964194415.1. Lineage (NCBI taxonomy): Eukaryota > Metazoa > Chordata > Lepidosauria > Squamata > Viperidae > Vipera > Vipera berus. The sequence goes on from NC_138203.1 coordinate 4,486,441, forward strand.
CATCTTCTCTAAACCATTGAAAGAACAGTTAGCTGCAGATTTGTCTTCAATAAACCACTTCTCTCATAAATGGAACAATAACCTTCCTCTTTCCCCCTTCCCCCTCTCCTTCCTTCCTTCCTTTCTCTCTCCCCCCTATCTCCCTCCCTCCATCTCTCCTTCCCTCCCTCCCTCTTCCTTCACCTTCCTTCCTTCCTTCCATCCTTCCTTCTTTCCTTCCTTCCTTCCTTCCTTCCTTCCTTTCTCCCTCCCTCCCACTTCCCTCCATCCCTCCTTCCTTCCTTCCTTCCTTCCTTCATTCATTCCCTCCTTCCTTCTTTCCTTCCTTCCTTCCTTCCTTTCTCCCTCCCTCCCACTTCCCTCTCTCCCTCCCTCCCTCCTTCCTTCCTTCCTTCCTTCCTTCATTCCTTCCTTCCTTCCTTCCTTCCTTCCTTCCTTCCTTCCCCCTGGTATATGGGCTCCTGCTTGAGCAGGGGGTTGGACTAGAAGACCTCCAAGATCCCTTCCATCTCTGTTATTCTGTTCTCTTCTAAAGTTCTCTTCCTTTTCTCTCCTGCAAGGGAGAGAAAAATGGCACCAGTTCGGTGACCTATTGTTATCAATTCTGTACTTATTAAGAAATGTAATTTTGATTTTTGGGCTCAAAAAACTCATGTAGTTCTTCATAGCAGAAAAAAGACCCAAATGTCTATTTCTGCTTCTTTGGCTCACTTCAAAACCCCTTTTTAAAAAAAAAAGAGAAAGAAAGAAAGAAAGAAAGAAAGAAAGAAAGAAAGAAAGAAAGAAAGAAAGAAAGAAAGAAAGAAAGAAAGAAAGAGAAAGAAAGAGAAAGAAAGAAAGAAAGAAAGAAAGAAAGAAAGAAAGAAAGAAAGAAAGAAAGAAAGAAAGAAAGAAAGAAAGAAAGAAAAAAAAGAAAAACTCAACTTCCATTTTATGCTACAGTACTAATAAGTCTTCAGGAACACAAAGCAGAACAATATTGGTAAAGCTACACACTCTAGTAGTTGTCCAAGCTCTGGAGAAGAAAGCAGAAAATATAATTTAGTCTGGGACGATGCTGCCTCTCGGCTGGAAGCTCCTAGATTTTTTTAAAACAAAATCTTTATCAAAACAATTTTGAGGATATTGCTCTGCTCATCTCACAAGTCATTTTTTTCTGGATTTGTTTTGGGGAGGTGTGTGTGGGGGAGAAAACTACATAGACTTTGCATTTTTTATAGCTAGGGGTTGAATCACACAACAAATATTTTGACTGTGGCTTCAGCTGCCCTGTCAAAACATAAAACGTTCCTCGATGCGCCTCCTAAATGAGTAAGAACATTGATAGGGTACGTCACTGGTGTATAAACAGAGAACAAACCCCACAGCCTTCTAGTACTGATGAAGTTATCTAGTAGCTTCTTCTTCTTCTTCTCCTTCTCCTTCTCCTTCTCCTTCTCCTTCTCCTTCTCCTTCTCCTTCTCCTTCTCCTTCTCCTTCTCCTTCTCCTTCTCCTTCTCCTTCTCCTTCTCCTTCTCCTTCTCCTTCTTCTTCTTCTTCTTCTTCTTCTTCTTCTTCTTCTTCTTCTTCTTCTTCTTCTTCACCTTCTCCTCCTCCTCCTCCTCCTTCTCCTTCTTCTTCTTCTTCTTCTCCTCCTCCTCCTCCTCCTCCTCCTCCTCCTCCCACCATCTCCTCCTCTTTCTCCTTCTCCTCCTCCCTCTTCCCCTCCTCCCTCTCCTTCTTCTTCCTCCTTCTCCTTCCTCCTCCTTCTTCCTCCTCCTCTCTTTCCTTCCTTCCTTCCTTGCATCATCCCTCACTCTCTCCCTCCCCCTCTCTCTCCCTCACCTACCTTCCTTCCCTTCCTCCCTCCCTCTCTTCCTTCTGTGGGAAACAATCCAGAGAAATAAATATTTTGAGGAATATGAAAAAGGCAGAATATATTTCCCCAAAGAAATAATGGAGAAGAACTTTTTAAAAAGACACGAACCAGCCCCCATAAACCAGCCCCACCCCATCTCCCCACCTCAAGCAGAAACTAGGCAGAGGCCAGTTTGCAGATGTGATAATCCATTCAGGAAGGTTGGAGCCAGGAAGCTAGAAGCTGATGAGATTAGGAAGACAAAGACCCCTAAAATCTACATACCCCCCACCCAAATTCTAAGGACAGGAAACATAACAGGATTAACCCACTAATACCGAAAGGGTACACTCAGACCAGTGGTGGGATTCAGCCAGTTCGCACCACTTTTTGCTAGAACCAGTAGCTAATTTTTTGTTGCTCAGGCCCAGAATGGACTTCCGGAAGCAGCATCCATACAGAGAACTGGTTGTTCACATATCTGAATCCCACCACTGACTCAGACTCAGGTCAAAGTACATGACACAGGAAATACAAAGCCTCAAACAGGAACAGGAAACACCCTGAAGAGCCCCAGAAGGTATAAAAACCCACCACACCTTGCTACCCATGGCCAGTTTTTCTAGAGCCATCTTTCTGTCTGGCTCTCCTCTTCAATAAACTACAACCTTCTTTCTAAAGCAGTCTCCATGTTGTTTATTCCCGGCTTGGACTGGACCCCGATGAAGATTTTTCTTTCTACACTTCCTTCTTTTCTTCCTTCTTTCCTTCTCTCTCTCTCCCCCCCTCCTTTCCCTCAAATTCTTTCTCATGGTGGTTTACAAAGTAAGATTTAGCTGAATGCATGGCAGCCTCCAACCTCACTCGGGCCAAAGAAAAGCACCCCAACGAGCAAAGAGGAGCAGGCAAATTGGATTTTACACTCCAGAACATATTCACTAAGGGGTTTCTCAAGCAGATAATCATTAGCAGCACTTCACTGGCTCACAGCCTTCTCCTTCCCAGATGCCGTAGCTGTCTCTCTGTTTTATTTTCAAAAGCACAGTGATACTTTCTCCTTTTTTGTAAAAAGATCCATTCAAGAATCTCTTGCTGTTTGAAAAGCCAAAGGAATCCAGAATTTATTTACCGTATTTTCCAGCATATAAGATGACTGGGCGTATAAGACGACCCCCTACATTTCCTGTTAAATTATAGGGTTTGGGCTATACTCGCCGTATAAGACTACCCCTCTTCCAACGCACACCAAATAAAAATTAAAAAACATCAAATTTGATTTTAATATGGTAATTTTAATTCAAATGCTTATGACATGCAGGTACTTAGTAGGAAAACTGTCACTTATAAACATAAGGCTGTTTGTCATCAAACATGTAAACATAAAACAGTGCAAGTGGATTAAACTTTTCCTAATTCATTCTAAAGCTTTCCCTGTGCAGACCAAATGGGAGATCCGCTCCAGGTTTTCCAGCCAGCCCGCCCACTTCCTGAGTCAAATGTGTCCTTAGAGCTAAGCAGCTGCTCTGGCTGCTGCATTCCCCACCTGCCTTTCAAGTTGGGATAGACTGCAGCTGCTCTTCAACTTTAGAAGGAAAGACGCCCAGACCCCAGCCTGTAAAAAATCACAGACTGCAGCTTCTTCTCCAATTGGTCCCGCTTTCCTTGCGCAGACCAAATGGGAGATCCGCTCCAGGTTTTCCAGCCAGCCCTGTCCCTAAAGTTTCAGCACCCGGCGTATAAGACGACCCCTGACTTTTGAGAAGATTTTCATGGGTTAAAAAGTCGTCTTATACACCAGAAAATACGGTATTTATTTTTCCCAATCAACTGGAGAGCGAGAAGAACCAGCGGATTTTATAAAGAGCAGGTCTTCTTTGATCAGACATTATTAAGCTCTGATGTGAAACCCATTAAGAAAATCTGTAACTTTTTTATTGAGTTTGAAAATTGGAAAAATGAACAAGTGAAAGAAACAACGATAACACGGGCAAAGAATTTTGGATACCACGTAGATTTAGAAAAATGGCAAAACTTGTGTGAAAGAAATTACAAACTGACAATGGCAGCCTCTTATAAAGAAAACCCAAATAAAATGTTTAATCGGTGGCACTTGCCACCAGCAAAGTTAGCAAAAATGTTTCTAAAATATGTCAGGTAGATGTTGAAAATGTAAACACAAGTCAGGTGCTTATTATCATGTATGGTGGACATGTGTTAAAGCAAAGAGGTACAAACATGGCTAGAAAACATGTTGGGAAAGCACGTAGATTTTCAATGCAAACTTTTTTTTTACTAGGTATAATGCCAGAAAAGATCGATAAACAAAGTATGTACTTGATTTTATATGCGATAACAGCGGCAAGAATCATATCTGCACAATATTGGAAAAATGAAGAAATGCCACTAGAGGAAGAAATAATAATAATAAAAAATACTAGAATGTGCAGAAATGGACAGACTTATTATGAGGTTGAAAGAAAAATAAGAAACAGAATACTTTCAAACTTGGGACTTATTTTATCAATGACTGAAGAAAAGAATAAAGGATCAGGAATTAAATTTGTATTAGTGAATGATAAATGCAGAGAACACATTTGTTGAATAAATACTACTGAACTCTATGAAAAAAATAATAATAAAAACTTCCTTTCTGATCACCAGTGAAATCAATTTGTTAACTATTGTTTCAGTAGTATTATCGTGTTGTTGTTAGCTGCAAAGTCGTGTCCGACCCATCACGACCCCACGGACAACGTTCCTCCAGGCCTTCCTGTCCTCTACCATCTTCTGGAGTCCATTTAAGCTCATGCCTACTGCTTCAGTGACTCCATCCAGCCACCTCATTCTCTGTCGTCCCCTTCTTCTCTTGCCCTCAACCTTTCCCAGCATTAGGCTCTTCTCCAGTGAGTCCTTCCTTCTCATTAGGTGGCCAAAGTATTTGAGTTTCAGCTTCAGGATCTGGCCTTCTAAAGAGCAGTCAGGGTTGATCTCCTCTAGGACTGACCGATTTGATCGCCTTGCAGTCCAAGGGACTCGTAGGAGTCTTCTCCAGCACCAGAGTTCAAAGGCCTCAATTCTTTGGCGCTCAGCCTTTTTTATGGTCCAACTTTCACTGCCATACATTGCAACCGGGAAGGCCATAGCCTTGACTATACGCACTTTTGTTGACAGGGTGATGTCTCTGCTTTTTAGTGTGCTGTCTAGATTTGCCATGGCTTTCCTCCAAAGGAGCAAGCGTCTTTTAATTTCTTGGCTGCAATCCCCATCTGGGGTGACCTTGGAGCCCAGGAAAATAAAATCTGTCACTCCCTCCATTTCTTCCCCATCTATTTGCCAGGAATTGAAAGGGCCGGATGACATGATCTTGGTTTTCTTAATGTTTAGTTTCAAGCCCACTTTTGCACTCTCCTTCTTCACTTGGATAGTATTACCATACTGGTCCAAAATTATTCATTTTTTTTCCTGAATATATATCATTATATTTTCAGTAGTCAGTATAATATCTGGGAAAGCAAAGATGATTAGGGGGCTAAAACATTCAAGGAATTGGGTAGATTGGTTAGTCTAGTGAAAAGGATTAGGGGCGATGTGATAGCAGCATTCCAACATCTAAAGGGTGCTGTCCTGGTTCCGACAGATGAAACTCTTCAAAATAACTTTGAGGCATTGTCTACCTTAAAGGATCTTTTATTTGAGTAGCATAACATTGGCACTTACATAATCGAAGCCAAAAAACTGAATTCCCCTCCCCTGAGCACATAGTATCAAAACACAATTCCCTCCTCCAATTTACAGTCATAAATCACATTCCCCAATTAGCTTGAAGAGCGGGCTTCCTCTCCAGCTCTCCAGCCCGCCAATTCTTTATCATCTCTGGGCTCAGTAGCCTTGATTCTCATGCTAGGTTTAGTGTTGTTATGTCTAGCTGGACTCTCATTCACATCCCGCCCCCCCAGCATCATCTAACTCTAAAAGCAAAAAAGGAAAAGATGGCTGCATTTCCATCTGTTGTCAATGCAAAAACATTGGACGTTAGCAGCATTGACAGGTGTCACAAAAAAGAGGAGATCAACCTATTTTCCAAAGCACCTGAATGCAGGACAGAAAATAATGGGTGGAAACTAATCAGGGAAAGAACCAACCTAGAAATTAAGGAGAAATTTCCTGACAGTGAGAGCAATAAACCTGTGGAACCGTTTGCCTTCAGAAGTTGTGGGTGCCCCATCACCGAAGGTTTCTAAGAAGAGATTGGACAGTCATTTCTCTGAAATGATCTAGAGGGGGGGCAGGGTTGCACTAGAAGACTTCCGAGGTCCCTTCTGACATTTTCTGCATGGAAAATGGAGTGGTTTGCAAAATGCCCAATGTGTCAACTCAACTTGGGGTGAGATTCTTCCATCCCACTTCAATATGGGGCATTTGGGAAAGACTCCTCTGCACTCAGACGAAGCCCACTGACTTTGCTGACACATGTCTGTGGAGATTCTCCGTCATCCAGGTCATGGTTGACCCAAAGGTGCTTTTTCATGAGGCCACTGGACTTTCTTTATTCTCTTTGAAGACGTTTCGCTTCTGATCCAAGAAGCTTCTTCAGCTCTGACTGGATTCAACAGCCCTCTCTCAACAGAGAAGGAGGGATACAACATCAACTGTCTCCAGTCTACAACACCGTCCTTCCAGCAGTTCCAAGAAGGCTCCACGGCCATTTGCACCACTCCGGTGACCCTGAGGACACAAATAAGCCTCCAAGTGGCCTCAATGACTCTCTAAAAGAAGGCAAAGGACCAGCTGTCTGCAAGGAGTATAAATCCTTCCATTCCCCCCACCATCCAGTCAGAGCTGAAGAAGCTTCTTGGATGAGAAGCGAAACGTCTTCAAAGAGAAAAAAGAAAGTCCAGTTGACTCATAGAAAAGCACCTTTGGGATTTTACTAACACTCACATAGTTTTCTCCTTCTCAAAAGTGGTCTTCCATTGGCAAGAGAATAGTCCACTGCACCAACTGCAAGTGAACTGACGCTTTGATAGGTGCATATAAAAAGCAGAGACACTTTGATCCTGCAGTTTCGGATGACCTCTTGACTTATTTTTATCTCCCTCTGCTACCAACAGATGCTTCTCCTTATTTTCCTATGCTTACGAAGACTCTCTTCTTTATTTAGCCCAGACTAACATGACCCAGTTTTTCAGGCACAAAAACTGTTAGAGCCATCTCTCTAGTTTTAAAAACATATTTCTATCATTTAGGATGTTGAGATTGTGCTGATCCTGAATAAAACAGTGTGTGTTGATTGATGAGGTGTGTGTGTGTGTGTGTGTGTGTGTGTATGTTACAGATGTTATGTTATGGAACTCAAATAAATCAGAGGTGTTAAATGTTTAAGAAGAAAGAGCTAGCAAAAGGGCAGATGCAATCTCTCAATTAACCATGGCCAGTTATGTAAAGGCAGAGAGACATTAAAAATGCGTACAGCTGAAACTCCCCAGAATTTTAGAAGGGAAGAAGAAGAAGAAGAAGAAGAAGAAGAAGAAGAAGAAGAAGAAGAAGAAGAAGAAGAAGAAGAAGAAGAAGAAGAAGAAGAAGAAGAAGAAGAAGAAGAAGAAGAAGAAGAAGAAGAAGAAGAAGTAGTAGTAGTAGTGGTGGTGTTCCAAAATCTCAGGGGCTGCCCCAAAGAAGAGGGACTCAAGCTGTTCTCCAAAGCCCCTGAAGGCAGGACAAGAAGCAACGGATGGAAAATAATCAAGGAGAGAAGCAACCTAGAACTAAGGAGAAACTTCCCCACAGTTAGAACAATTAACCAGTGGAACGACCAGCCTCCAGAAGCTGTGAATGCTCCAACACTGGAGGTTTTTAAGAAGAGACTGGACAGCCATTTGCCTGAAATGGTATAGGGTTTCCTCCCTGAGCAGGGGGTTGGACTAGCTGACCTCCAAGGTCTCTTCCAACATCATCATCATCATCATCATCATCATCATCATCATCATCATTATTATGAAGAAGAAGAAGAAGAAGAAGAAGAAGAAGAAGAAGAAGAAGAAGAAGAAGAAGAAGAAGAAGAAGAAGAAGAAGAAGAAGACGAGGAGGAGGGAGGAAGGAAGGAAGGAGGAAGATGAAGAAGAAGAAGCAGGAGGAGGAAGGAGGAAGAGGAAGAAGAAGAGGAGGAGGAAGAGGAGGAGGAGGGAGGAAGGAAGGAGGAAGATGAAGAAGAAGCAGGAGGAGGAGGAGGAAGGAGGAGGAAGGAGGAAGAGGAAGAAGAAGAAGAAGAAGCAGGAGGAGGAGGAGGAGGAGGAGGAGAAGAAGAAGAAGAAGAAGAAGAAGAGGAGGAGGAGGAGGAGGAGGAGGAGGGGAGGAGGAAGAGGAGGAAAGAAAGAAAGAAAGAAAGAAAGAAAGAAAGAAAGAAAGAAAGAAAGAAAGAAAGAAAGAAAGAAAGAAATGGGATTTCATCTCATCAGAGCCACCCAAGAGCAAAAGCGTTGTCCCATCCAAAGCTCCACTTTGTATAATCAGAAAAGATGAGGGAGTAACCCTAGGATGTTACTTTGTTCAAAACACTTCATTAGGTTCCACTCCAGTGAGTCGAATTCTAAGCTTGATGCCATTTCAAACGTTAGCCGATAACAAAAGCTAAGTGCAAACAGCCTAAGGGGAATTTCCTTCTGCCAATCAAAAAAACTGAAATGGCTATCAGTGAAGGTCACTGTGGGGGGTCCAAAAAGAGACTCACATCACTTATTTAATGTAGAACCATGGAATTATAGGGCTGGGAAAGAGGTTAAAGGTTTCTAGAATAAATGTTGTTGGGACAATTCCATGAAACAGGCAGAACACATATTTTTTTTATTCACCATCTTCTGTAGCCATAATCAGAATTGCTATTCTTATCCTCCCAGAGATGCTTTTTTTCAGGAGGCAACTGGACGTCCTTGTTGTTGTTTTTTACCTTTGGAGACATTTTGCTTCTCACCCAAGAAGCTTCTTCAGCTCTGACTGAATGGGGTGGAGTGGGAGGATTTATTCTTCCTTGCAGACAGCTGGCCATTTGCCTTCTTTTAGAGGGTCGTTGAGGCCACTTGGAGATTTACTTGTGTCCTCAGGGTCATCTAAATAATACAAATGGGTGTGGAGACCTCTTGGAACCACTGTGTTGTAGACTGGAGATAGTTGATGTTGTATCCCTCCCCCTCTGTTGAGAGAGGGGCTGTTCAATTTTGACAGAGCAGTCCACCTGCATTTCAAAGACAAAGGCCACCCTTTCGAAGACAGCCAAGTCCACATTTTGTACAGAGAGGAGCGCTGGTTTGAAAGAGGGGTCCAAAAGGTCATCTAGGTCAATGTTGCCATGTCCCTGTGTCCGGTGATTCCATTTTGCGACCTTCTGACAAGCAAAACCAATGGGGAAGCCAGATTCACTTAACAGCTGTGTGGCTAATTTAGAGAGTCCTTGAGGCCACCTGGAGGTTTATCTGTGTCCTTGGAGTCCACACCCATTTGCACTGCTCAGGTGACCCTGTCAGAACCCATATATAATTAAGGGGGACTCGTTCTATTTTCCTTTTACTTCATTACTCTGGGGAGGGGGGAAGGCACAGCGGGCTGTCTTTTTGCTTCTCTCTATCACTACAATGTATTCCTTTCGCTGTGTCTGCATATTGGCTCTTTCAACTGTCTCCCCCTTGATGATACCTTGGGGTGAGAAAGGAATGTGCCTCTGGCCATCTGGCTTATCTCCCATTTCGGAACATCATCGCTACAAGCCTGGGAAAGGCTGGTGTTATCAGCTCTTTTCCCACAACAGACTTAACACCCGAGGATTGGCCCCTTCGAACTGACTGGATGAACTATTGGGGTGGGGTTTTGCTTGGGACTCATTTAACTTATTGATCTGAGCGGGAAACCCTCAGATCCTGCCTATTAGGCCTGCTATCATCTTCTCCTAATAAAAGTTCCTTTTGGAAGGAACTGCTTCCACGAGTTTTGCTTTCTTGGGATGAGGTTTTGTTGTCCATCTTTGGTTAGCCCATACATGATAGTTGGTCTGAAATAGGGATATGACTTGTCCAGTCAGCCACAAATATCCATCCATCCATCCATCCACCCGTCCATGTGTCCTTCTATCCATCCCCCATCCATCCATCCCCCATCCTTCCATACATACATACATCTGTCTATCCATCCATCCCTCTCTTCATCCATCTATCCATCCACCCATCCATGTGTCCTCCTATCCACCCCATACATACATACATACAAACATACATACATACATCTGTTCATCAATCCATCCATCCATCCATCCATCCACCCGTCCATGTGTCCTTCTATCCATCCCCCATCCATCCATCCCCCATCCATCCATACATACATCTGTCTATCCATCCATCCATCCATCCTTCTCTTCATCCATCTATCCATCCACCCATCCATGTGTCCTTCTATCCATCCCATACATACATACATACATACATACATCTGTTCATCCATCCATCCATCTATCCAACCCCCATCCATCCATCCCCCATCCATCCATCCATCCATCTGTCTGTCCATCCATCCATGCCTCTCTTCATCCATCTATCCATCCACCCATCCATGTGTCCTCCTATCCACCCCATACATACATACATACATACATACATACACACATACATACATACATCTGTTCATCCATCCATCCATCTATCCATCCATCCCTGTGTCCATCCATTCATCCCTGTGTCCATCCATCCATCCATCCATTGAGGCCAGTTGAGGTGACCCTGAGGACACAGATAAACCTCCAAGTGGCCTCAAGGACTCTCTGAAAGAAGGCAAAGGACCAGCTGTCTGCAAGCAATATAAATCCTTCCACTCCCCACCATCGGGTCAGAAGAAGCAGAAGAAGCTTCTTGGATGAGAAGCAAAATGTCTTCAAAGAAAAAAACAAGAAAGTGCAGTTGCTTCCTGAAGAAAACACCTTTGGGACAGCCATGACCTGGATGACAGAGGATCTCCTCCTGATCTTCTTCTATGTCAAGATAACCCGTAATTCCATTTAGCAGGCTGAGCTGAGAGAAAGCGATCGGTCCAAAGTTCATTCTATGACAGCTGAGGGGGGACACAAATCTTGGTCGTCACCACTACACCACATGGGCTCGACAGTTTGATGAGACACACATTCTTGTCTTTTCTTAGTTACTGCTATTTATTTTTATCCCACCTTTATCATTTTTGCAAGTAACTCAACTGGGAGAATCTGCCTAATACATTTTCCTCTTCCTCTTTTCCACATACAGTAACAACAACCCTGTGAGGCGAGTTGGACAGAGAGGGAGTGACTGGCCAAAGTTGCCCACCTGGCTTTCACGTCTGAGGAGGGACTTAATAATAACATGGTACTTAATAGGAGGTACTAAATAATAACACGGTTGTCCAATCTCTTCTGAAAAACACAAAAAAAATTCTTCTTAAAAACTTCCAGAGTTGGAACATTCACAACTTCTGGAGGCAGGTTGTTCCACTGCTTCATTGTTCTAACTGTCAGGAAGTTTCTCCTTAGTTCCAGGTTGCTTCTCTCCTTGATGAGTTTCCATCCGTTGCTTCTTGTCCTGCCTTCAGGTTCTTTGGAGAATAGCTTGACTCACCCTTCTTTGGAGCAGCCCCCTAAATACTGGAAGGCTGCTATCATGTCACCCCCTTGTCCTTCTCTTCATTAAAGTAGACATGCCCAATTCCAGCAACCATTCCTTATACGTTTTAGCCTCCAGTCCCCCGATCATCTTTGTTGCTCTTCTCTGTAGTCTTTCTAGAGTCTCAACATCGTTTTCACATCGTGGTGACCAAAACTGGATGCAGTGTGGCCTCCTTACCAAGGCATTGTGAAGTGGTACTAACTCTTCATGTGATCTTGATTCTATCCACAGTCTAGCACTGTGTTGGCTTTTTTGGCAGCTGCGGCACATGGCTGGCTCCTATTTAAGGGCTTGTCCACTAGGACTCCGAGATCCCTCTCACAGTTACTACTATTGAGTGAGGTACCACCTATACTATACCTGTGCATTTGTTTTTTTCTTGCCTAAGTGTAGAACCTTACTTTTTTCACCATTGAATTTCATTTTGTTAGATAGCGCCCAGTGTTCAAGTCTGTCCAGATCCTCCTGTATCTTAATCCTGTCTTCTGGAGTATTCACTATTCCTGCCAGATTGGTGTTGCCTGCAAATTTGTTGAGTTCCCCATCTATCCCCTCATCCAAATCGTTAATGAAGATGTTGAAGAGCACTGGGCCCAGAACAGAGCCCTGGGGCATCCCACTACTCACCTCCCTCCATGTAGATGCAGTTCGATTGAGGACCACACGCTGAGTACGGACGGTCAGCCAGCTATGAATCCATCTGGTGGTGATGCTGTCTAACCCACATTTTTTCTATCTTATCAAGTAGAAGGTTGTGGTCTACATTATCAAATGCTTTACTGAAGTCCAAGTAAATTATATCCACAGCATTCCTCTGGTCCTCTAATTTTGTCACTTGGTCAGAGAATGCAATAAGGTTTGTCTGGTATGATCTGTTTTTGACAAACCCATGTTGGTTTTTCAAGGTACTAGAACTCACAGTCTCTTAGTAATTGGCCCAAAGTCACCCAGCAGGTTTTTATGTCTAAGTCAGGACTAGATCTCACAGTCTCCTGGTGATTGGCCCATGGTTACCCAGTAGCTTTCATGTCTAAGGCAGGACTAGAACTCACAGTCTCCCAGTGATTGGCTCAAAGTCACCGAGCTGGCTTTCATAGCTAAGGCAAACTGCTTCTTCACCAAAGCATTAAGACTAAATGAAAGGAGCGTAAGATTCACCTGTTCCTACCTTTTATTTTTTTTAAATGGTGGCAAGTGTAGATGGACATATTTCTTTCACTGGACAACTGGCCCCTGCTACAGATTCCGCCTTGCAGATTTATATATTCCAATTAAGTCCCAGAGACGAGACATCAGGAGGAAATTTTATTGGTGGCCTTTCCCCCCTCCAAATCAAGAAGTAGGAGGATCCAAGGAAGCATGTCCTCATAAATTGCTGGGGAAGAAACCTATGGCGGGATGAATGCTAACAAAAGACTAGAATCCAAAGAGCTTAGAATAGAATAGAGCTGGAAGGGACCTTGGAGGTCTTCTAGTCCAGCCCCCACTCGAGCAGGAGAACTTATACCATATCAGACAAGTGACTGTCTAGCCTCTTTTTAAAAGCCTCCAGGGATGGAGCAACCACGATTTATGGAGGCAACTTGTGTTGTTCCACTGGTTGATTGTCCTCACTGTTGGGAAGTGTCTCCTTAATTCAAGGTTGCTTCTCTCTTTGGTCAGTTTCCATCCATTGTTTCTCGTCCTTCCCTCTGGTGCTCTGGTGAACAACCTGACTCCTTCTGCCTTGTGGCAGCCCCTCAGATACTGGAATACTGCTATCATGTCCCCCCTATTTCTTCTGGAATAGCTGGAGACTGTTCAGCACAGAGAAAGAAATTCATTTTTTTCATGCTTCCTTTTAAAAGTTAGATATCCTTGGAGCATGCTGAGCTCTTGAGGTTCCATCTATTCTCTGGAACCTCCTGGAATGACCAGGTGGCCGGGAAGAAATTTCTACTTGGAAAGAGCAGGGATAGTCTATGAAACTACGTACATCTTCTAGTTTTCAAAGCAGAAAAAAAAATGTTCGTTTATTTATTTGTTTCCCACTTTTATTAGTTTTAAAAACAACTCAAGGTGGTGAACATATCTAATACACCTTCCTACTCCTAAACTCCCCACAATAACAACAACCCTGTGAGGTGGGCTGGACCGGATTTCAGGCCTACGGTGTGACTAGAACTCATAGCATCCTGGTGATTTGCCTAAAGTCTCCCAGCCGGCTTTCATGTCTAAGGCAGGATTTGAATTCACAGTCTTTGGTGATTAGCACAAAGTCACCCAGCTGACTTTCATTCCCAGACTAGAACTCACAGTCTCCTGGAGATTGGCCCGAAGTCACCCAACTGGTCTTCATGGCTAAGGCGGGACTAGAACTCACAGTCTCCTGGCGATTGGCCCAAACTCACCCAGATGGCTTTCAGGCCTAAGGTGGGACTAGAACTCACCATCTCCTGGCGATTGGCCTAAAATCACCCAGCCAGCTTGCATGCCTTAGGTGGGATTAGAATTCACAGTCTCTGTTGATCGGCCCAAAGTCACCCAGCTGACTTTCATTCCCAAAGAGAGACTAGAACTCACAGTCTCCTGGAGATTGGCACGAAGTCACCCAGCTGGTCTTCATGGCTAAGGCAGGACTAGAACTCACAGTCTCCTGGTGATTGGCCCAAACTCACCCAGATGGCTTTCATGCCTAAGATGGGACTAGAACTCACCATCTCCTGGCGATTGGCCTAAAATCACCCAGCCAGCTTGCATGCCTTAGGTGGGACTAGAATTCACAGTCTCTGGTGATTGGCCCAAAGTCACCCAGCTGACTTTCATTCCCAAAGAGAGACTAGAACTCACAGTCTCCTGGAGATTGGCACGAAGTCACCCAGCTGTCTTTCAGGCCTAAGGCAGGACTAGAACTCACCGTCTCCTGGTGATTGGCTTAAAGTCACCCAGCCAGCTTTCATGTCTAAGGCAGGACTAGAACTCACAGTCTCTTAGTTTCTAAGCTGGCGCCTTAAAACCAGCAGAACAAACTGGGTTGGATGGATGAAAGGAGAAACGTTTAACCCAGTAAGGAACAAAACCAGGACAGTGAAACTGTCAAAAGTACATGCCAGTTGCCAAGTATTCAAATTTTGAGCATGTGACCGTGCGGATGCTGGAACGGTTGTTAAGTTTGAAAGCTGGTCGTAAGTCACTTTTTCCAGTGCCACTGCAAGTTTGAACTGTCACTAAACAAACGGTTGTAAGTCGAGCACTACATGTCTTGGAAAACTGATGTTTTACAAATGGATTTATCATGGCTGGAAAAGTACCAGAACCATGACAGGATAACGAGAGTCGGAAGGGACCCTGGAGGTCATCTAGTCCAACCCTCTGCTCAGGCAGGAAACCCTATACCATTCCAGACAAATGGCCGTCCGATTTCTTGTTTAAAATCTAAGCTGAACGTCCTCACGTCAATGACCTGATTTTATGAATCTGTTTTTGGGGTGCTGCCAAAGTGAATCTGCAGCCATTAAACAAACCTACCATCTTTTTGCAAGAAACCTTAAGTGACTCTGTTAGAAGCTGCCACAAACGCGGGAGTTGCGTCGCACAACTGGGCAGGGCTTCTATAATCCGCCTTCGGTTGTCACGCGATACCAATTTTGTCATACTGTATGTACCAACTGCGCAATGATGCCCCTAACATGCATGACATCAGGTACACACACACATGTTCTGCATGTGCACACCTGGTTATTATATCCCTTACAGCCCAGTTCACGTGTCGGAAAGCCTGATGTTTAGAAAATGTTAAGGGAGTCCTCGAATTACGCCCTTATAAGGCAGCCTCTCCCCTCCCCCCCTCATGGTTGTAATTTGTAAAACTGGTGGGTCAGATGACTGACTCATGACCTTTTCTGCAGGGGTTCTTAAAAAAGACCACTGTGGTCATTAAATGAATGCTGCAGTCATTAAGTGAACTGTGAAGCACCATGGGCATAGTTTGAACAACACAAACAAACAAACAAAAAACCAGTGGAACAGAGGGAGGGAGGGAGGGAGGGAGGGAGGGAGGGAGGGAGGAAGGAAGGAAGGAAGGAAGGAAGGAAGGAAGGAAGGAAGGAAGGAAGGAAGGGAGGAAGGAAGGAAGGAAGGAAGGAAGGAAGGAAGGAAGGAAGGAAGGAAGGAAGGAAGGAAGGACCCCATTTTTAAGGGAATCTCTTTTCCATGTTTCTCAACTTTAGCTTCTTTTAGATGTGTGGATTCTGGCTGGGAAATTCTGGGAGCTGAAGTCCACACAGCGTAAAGTTGCTGAGGTTGAGAAATTATTCTCCAAAGCGCCAGACGGCAGGACGAGAAATAACGGTTGGAAACTGATCAAAGAGAGAAGCAGCCTGGAATTAAGGAGAAATTTCCTGACAGTGAGGACAATCAAATAATGGAACAGCTTTGCCTCCAGAGATTGTGGGTGCTCCATCATTGGAGGCTTTCAAGAAGAGACTGGAAAGTCACTTGTCTGAAATTGTGTAGGTTCTCCTGCTTCAGAAGGGGGCTGGACTAGAAGACCTCTAAGGTCCCTTCCAGTTCTATTCTATTCTATTCTATTCTATTCTATTCTATTCTATTCTATTCTATTCTATTCTATTCTATTCTATTCTATTCTATATTCCACTCCACTCCACTCCACTCCACTCCACTCCACTCCACTCCACTCCACTCCACTCCACTCCACTCCACTCCACTCCACTCTACTCTACTCTACTCTACTCTACTCTACTCTACTCTACTCTACTCTATTCTATTCTATTCTATTCTATTCTATTCTATTCTATTCTATTCTATTCTATTCTATTCTATTCTATATTCCATTCCATTCCATTCTACTCCTATTCTATATTTCTATTCTGTTCTGTTCCGTTCCATTCCATTCCATTCCATTCCATTCCATTCCATTCCATTCCATTCCATTCCATTCTATTCTATTCTATTCTATTCTATTCTATTCTATTCTATTCTATTCTATTCTATTCTATTCTATTCTATTCTATTCTATTCTATTCTATTCTATTCTAAAAGGACCCCCAGCTTTTTACTAAGCATTCCGTCTTCTATTCCGATTATGCTTCTGTCTAATCCCCGGGCCAGCCTACTTTGGACCTGGGGATGGAGGTGTAATAAATAAATAAATAAATAAATAAATAAATAAATAAATAAATAAATAAATAAATAAATAAATAAATAAATAAATAGATGGAAATAAAAAAATAAAAATAAAGAATGAACGGAAAAATAAAATACTGCATGCGATAACAAGGAAGGGTGTCGGCCTATTAGGAAAGCAAGTCCCGGAGGTGACAGCTTTATGACACGAGGCTTTAGCCTTATTTGCAGTAAGTCATTTTATGTATAGTGTTTCATACTGGGGAAGCCAAAGGGCTAGATCTGCTCTTGATTTACTCCCAGCCGTAAGGAGGGTGGGTGCCTCTAAGAAGGTAAGAAATAAGTCTGCTGATTAGAACAGTAAATTAGGGCCAGACAGAAATGGTGTGGGGGTGGGGGTGGAGGGGGAAACGGCCGATTTCTCCAGGCCTGCATAAACATTTCATGCTGTTTGGCCATGTTTCTTGGCTGCCCGATAAACGGTGCAGCTTGGAATTGTGTGTGTGTGTGTGTGTGTGAAATCTCATAATAAAAGCTTTCTTGCCCCCATTCTCATCTTCCTCTCTTCGGGGTGTGATTGACGCCGCCTTTGCCCTCCAAACTTTCTCTTAGCAACCCAAAACAAAGATGTTGCTGTGAGAGTCCTAGTGGACGATCACTTGACCATGATCCAGCTGTGTGCAGCAGCAACCAAAAAAAGCTAATACAATCCTGGGTTGTATAAACAGAGGCACAGAATCAAGATCATGCAAAGCATTAGTACCGCTTTATAAAACCCTAGTAAGACCACACCTGGAATATTGCAACCAGTGCTGGTCACCATATTACAAAAAGGGTGTCGAGACCTTGGAAAAAGTTCAGAGAAGAGCAACTAAGATGATCCAAGGCCTGGAGACTAAAACATATGAAAAACGGCTGCAGGACTTGGGTTTGGCTGGTCTAAAGAAAAGAAGAAACAGGGGGGGACATGATAGCAGTGTTCCAGTATTTGAGGGGCTGCCACAAAGAAGAGGAGGGGGTCAAACTATTCTCCAAAGCACCAGAGGGCAGCACAAGAAACAATGGATGGAAACTGATCAAAGAGAGAAGCGACCTGCAATTAAGGAGAAACTTCCTGACAGTGAGGACAATTAACCAGTGGGACAGAAATTGCCTCCAGAAATTGTGGGTGCTCCATCCCTGGACGTTTTAAAGAAGAGACTAGACCAGGGGTGTCAAACTCAATTTCATTGAGGGCCGCATCAACATTGCGGTTGCCCTCAGGGGGCTGGGTGGGTGTGGCCTGGGTGGGCGTGGCCTACTGGGTGGGCGTGGCTAGAGTGCGTATGGCCTACTGGGTGGGCGTGGCCAGCTCTACATCGTTCGCATCGAGGGTGCCTATGGGGGCCTGGGCAGGAGTGGGACAGATCTGGGGGTCTCTGGCAGAAGGAGGGTCTCTGGGCCAGGGCCAAGGCAGTGGGGGCCGTTCCCTCACTGTTTCCAGGATGGCTTCGCGGGCCACATGAAACCAATTCGCGGGCCGGATCCGGCCCCCGGGCCTTGTGTTTGACATGTCTGGACTAGACAGTCTTTTGTCTGAGACGGTATAGGTTCTCCTGCTTGAGCAGGGGGCTGGACTAGAAGACCTCCAAGGTCCTTTCCAGCTGTATTCTATTCTATTCTATTCTATTCTATTCTATTCTATTCTATTCTATTCTATTCTATTCTATTCTATTCTATTCTATTCTATTCTATTCTATTCTATTCTATTCTATTCTATTCTATTCTATTCTATACTATTCTATTCTATTCTATTCTATTCTATTCTATTCTATTCTATTCTATTCTATATCCTATTGCCTATTCTATTCTATTCTATTCTATTCTATTCTATTCTATTCTATTCTATTCTATTCTATTCTATTCTATTCTATTCTATTCTATTCTATTCTATTCTATTCTATTTCTATTCCATTTTATATTTTCTATTCTATTCTATTCTATTCTATTCTATTCTATTCTATTCTATTCTATTCTATTCTATTCTATTCTATTCTATTCTATTCTATTCTATTCAGAAAATGCAAGGTGTTTTCTTTTCTGTTCCTATGGGGGTGTGAGAGAAAATCCAGGAAGTGATAAAAGGTTTAACTTCGGTATTGGTATAGCTGAAGGGAAAATCATGTTTTTCTAGATTTTGCTGGAATATTGTGGAATGATGGGTTGATTTAGACTTAGAGGAAGGGGAAGAGGAATACTAAATTGTTAAGAAAATATAATTGGGTCATTGGAAAGTAGAAACCATGGAAGGAACTCAGAACAATTCCACCTTGATTTTTGTTAGGTATAAGTTGAAGTAGAGAGGGACTTTGAGAAGTTTCAAGATTTTGTTATAATGGCCTCAGTGTGTGAAAGTATACCAGCAGCTAGTTTGATCTAGTGTTAAGACACCAGGCTTGAAGCTAGGAAACTGTGAGTTCCAGTCCCACCTTTGGCAAGAAAGCCAGCTGTGTGACTTTGGGCCAATCACTAGGAGACTGTGAGTTCTAGTCCTTCTTTAGCCATGAAAGCCAGCTGTGTGACTTTCGGCCAATCACCAGGAGACTGTGAGTTCTAGTCCCGCCTAAGGCAGGAAAGCCAGCTGGGTGACTTTTGGCCAATCACCAAGAGACTGTGAGTTCTAGTCCCGCCTTAGGCAGGAATGTCAGCTGGGTGACTTTGGGCCAATCACTAGGAGAGTGTGAGTTCTAGTCCTTCTTTAGCCATGAAAGCCTGCTGGGTGATTTTGGGCCATTAAAGCAGGAGACTGTGAGTTTTCTACTCCATCCTTAGCCATGAAAAACCACGGTCAGATTTTGGGACAACCACTTTCTCTCAGCCCAATCCCCCCTCACAGGGTTGTTGTTGTTGTTGTTGGGAAACTAGAAGAAGGAAGGTGTGCCAGACACATTCACTGCCTTGAGTTATTTTTAAAAATAATAAAGATGAGATACAAATAGATAAACAACCGCCCTTCCAAAACAAATAAATACTACAACACTCTTCATGACTTTTGTTTCCTTACTTAGGTTGATGGGCTGACTTCAACAGGGATAACTCTCCTCAAGAAAAAAAAAAATGTGGGAAGAAGTTTAATGGACGCCAAGACTTTGTCTAAAATCTAGTGAAATTTGTTTCTGCAGTCCTGGAAAGTGAACACATTTTGTGAAGCAGAAAAGCTGGAGAGCACCAGTGTAAGTGTCAAGACTGATTTACCCTTTCACCTACATTAGGGCTCTTCCAACGTGGCCCTTTTATGGCTTGTGGACTTCAACTCCTAGAATTCCTCAACCAGGCACGCTGGCTGAGGAATTCTGGGAGTTGAAGTCCACAAGTCATAAAAGGGCCAAGTTTGAAGACCCCCTGCATTATGCCATGCCACAAGGTAGAAGAGCAGGTTGGGGACAAATCACAACTGGCTGGGGAATTCTGGGAGTTGAAGTCCACACCTCTTAAAATGGCCGAGGTTGAGAAACATCGATTTAGCTCTTTCTGAGTTAGCATTATTTTCCCCCTCACATTATGTCAGGGGTTTTCAAACTTGGCCCTTTTCTGACTGGTGGATTTCAACTCCAAGAATTCCTCAGCCAGACACGTTGGCTGAGGAAATCTGGGAGTTGAAGTCCACAAGTCGTAAAAGGGCCAAGTTTGAAGACCCCTGACCTACATTTTGTGCCTCGCTCACATCTTGACAATGAGACAGAATGCAGACAAGGGGAGGAGTGGTATCTAGGCAAACAAGGCTTCTCAGAGACAAGGTCACTAATGCAGGTGCTCAATGGAGAAGTGGACTATTTCCATAGCAAGAAGAAATGTTACTATTGGACAATGTGAACACCCGGTGGGTGGGGATGAGGGAGTCTGTTGTTGAACTAAGCAAGCCTTCGAGTGGGAAAACCAGAGCTGGTTTCGTTTTAATTCGGTGCCGATGTAGATTTTCAGTAAAGTATTATTATACTCTTGGTAAAATCATGTCTCAGGAGCTTCTTTTTTCTGGAAATGCTAACTGAAAAGTTGACAGTGGGGAAAATGGAGTTGTTTGCAAAATGCCCAACATGACAGCTCAACTTGGAGTGAAATTCTTCCATCTCACTTCAATATGGGGCATTGGGAAAGATTCCTCTGCACTCAGTTGAAGCCCACGGACTTTAGTAACACACCCTGGATGGTATCTCTTTACTCTCCTACCATCCGGTAGGAGATATAGGAATATAGCCAGCCGTACCAACAGGCTGAAAAATAGCTTTTATCCGTGGGCTGTTAGGCTTTTGAATGGGACATAATCTTATGCAGAACTGACTTGGGAGGCCGGTGTGTGGTGTAGTTGGTTCGCATGGTGTGGTAGGATGGAGGGTTTGTTGTCACTGTGTGTTGGGGGGAGAGAGCACGGGGGGAGGCTCAGCTAATCTCAATGTATACATGTTGTACTTTGACAATAAAAGGTTTATTTTATTTATTTTTTATTAAAACATAGTTTTCTCCTGGTTAAAAGTGGTCTTTCATTAGCAAGAGAAAAGTCCACTGCACCAACTCCAAGTGAACTGATGTTTTGATGGCCAACAGGATGTGTGGTGCATATAAAAAGCAGAGACGCTTTGATCATGCAGCTTGTTCTGTACCAGCCTGCTACCGGCCCTGCAGAAAAGGCAGGGATGACCCCTTTACAAACGGCAAGAGGCTGGAATAAAGCCTGCCAAATTTATTCACATAAAACAGAGCAAGACAAGACACCAACCATGAAACAGGAGCTACGAAACAGGAACTATCCAAGCGGTTGCCTTCAGCAAACCAGCCCTCCCACACATTCCCCTTAAATACAGTTCAGGGCGTGGCCTCTCTCTGCCTCCTTCCGAGGTGCCCCATTGCCTCCCTCTGTTTACTCCTGACTGACTGCCTCCTGCGTCGGGCGTCCTTGAACAGGGCCAGCTGTGGGTCATCTTCGTCCACGCTGTCAGGCTCACACAGCTGGGTCTCCATCGTGACCAGATGAGAGGGGCCTTGCTGGGGGCTCTCATCAAGCTGTCCAATCCCCTCAGCAAGCTCTTCAACAGCCCCCTCCTCCTCCTCTGAGTCGTCCGACCCAACTGCCGAACCCACAGGCTGACCCTGAATCACAACACAGCTTTGGATGACTTCTTGACATGTTTTTGCTTCCCTCTGCTATCAACAGATGCTCCTGGTTCTTCTCATATGCTTATGGATTTCTTTGTTTAGCCCAAACGCTCTTGACCCAGTTTTTCAAACACCAAAGCTCTCTGTGCCGTGTCTCCATTTTGTTTTGTTTTGTTTTAAAAAAATATTTCTATCGTTTATAAATGTTCTATCATTTAGAATATTGAGACTTTGCTGATCTTGAATGCAAAGGTGTGTCTTGATTGATTAGCTTTTCCAGACACCAAAACTCTCTGAGCCATCTTTTTTTTTAAAAAAACATACAAGTAATATTCCACTTACCACAGTTCATTTAGTAACTGTTCAGAGTTACAACATCACTGGGAAAAAGTGACTTGTGACCATTTTTCACGCTTACGACCATTGCGGCATTCCTCATGGCCACGTAATCCAAATTCAGACGCTCGTCAACTGACTCATATTTATGACGGTTGAGTGTCCCAGGATCATGTGATCTCCCCTTTTGTGACCTTCTGACAAGCAAAGTCAATGGGGGAAGCCAGGTACACCTAACAATCATATTGCTAACTTAAGAACTGCAGCGATTCACTTAACAACTGCTGCAAGAAAAGTTGTAAAATGGGGCATAGCTCGCTTATCCACTGTCTTGCTTAGCAACAGAAAGTTTGGGCTCAGTTGTGGTCATAAATGGAGGACTCCCTGTATTTCCATAATTTAGAAGTTTGCGTGGGAAGAAAAAAATCAGGTCCAGTTCCAAGCTGGGAAAAAGATGCTGCAAAATAAAATGGAGCCTAGCTGCTTAGGGAAGCAGATCTTTGTTTATTGATGAGCAGAACCAACAATAGCATGAGGTTCTGGGACAGCTGACAAAATGGAGTTGAGAGTAGGTGGGGTTTCATACATTCTTTGGGGCTTTGTGTTTGAGATGCCTGTTCCTTGTGAAATATGTACTTTGACCTGTGCTTGAGAGTGCCTTTCTGGTACTCTAATTATTGTTGCCTGACTCATGGTGGGAGGTCACGCCCTGTGGGTGGGGAATGTAGATTTTAGGAGTCTTTGTTTTTCTAATCCCATCAGCTCCAATCTTCTGCAGGAGTTGTGGCTAAAGCCATTTTGTTTATGAATAGGTTGGCCCCAGGCTTTCTGAATGGTTTACAACATCTCCGTTCCTGAAGATTAACCTCTTCAGCTTTCTGCTTGAAGTTGTTTTCCTATAGTAGGAAGACTTGTATAGCCTTTAAGAACATGTTTCTCCTCTTCTCCATTAGGGGAAATATAATATTCTGTCTATTTCTCTACCTATCTATCATCTGGCTGGCTGGCTATCTTTCACAGTTCTGAACCATATGTCACCGTCATAGAGGGATTCTGGGCTGAGTACAATAAAACATTGAAGTATAAATGTAAAAACATTAAATTGTTAGGATTAAAATCTTAGATTTTGTTTTTTAAAAAATATTTTAAAGAATTAAGGAGACAAGTATAATTAATCCCTGTCAGAAATTTTATTTTTAATTGCTGCCAATTCTTCAATGACTGTTCTATTGTTTCATCCTGTTCTGTATGCTCTCTCTGTGTGTGTGTGCGTGTGTGTGTGCATGTATGTGTGGGTGCATGCATATCCCTCTCTCTCACACAGAAACAAACAAACACACACACACACACACACACACACAGAGACAAAACTTCCCATAGTTTCATCAACAAAGCAAAATGAACAAAAGCATAGTCACCACTCTCTCATTAAAGTAGTAGTAAGCAAGGTGAAGATGGTGTAGAACATTAAAAATAACGAAAACCCTAAAAAGACTACAGGTAGTTCTTGACTTACAGCCTGCAAACTACAGTGATACATTTTGATGGTCATAAAGTGGGCCACCATGTGACTGGACCAGACCCTGAGGAATTCTGGGAGTTGAAGTCCACCAGTCATGAAAGGGCCAAGTTTGAAGACCCCTGGTCTGGATCCAAGCCCGCAGTTTCATCAAAATGGCCGACTGAGGAATTCTGGGAGTTGAAGTCCACCAGTCATGAAAGGGCCAAGTTTGAAGACCCCTGGTCTGGATCCAAGCCCGCAGTTTCATCAAAATGGCCGACTGAGGAATTCTGGGAGTTGAAGTCCACCAGTCATAAAAGGACCAGGTTTGAAGACCCCTGGTCTGGATCCAAGCCCGCAGTTTCATCAAAATGGCTGACTGAGGAATTCTGGGAGTTGAAGTCCACCAGTCATGAAAGGGCCAAGTTTGAAGACCCCTGGGCTAAATCATTGGTCATAAATCAAGGACTACCTGCGTCCCTTCCTCTAAATCTTCAGGAATGTTTTCACGAGTCGGTGGTAAAAAAAATATGAATCAATGAAAAATAAACTAAATTAAAAACAGCAACAGGTGGCGTAGCTGAATGGGAGATTCTCTCTTCCATTAATTTTGGATAATACTAAGAGGTTGGAGCAGAAACATCTCAGAGGAAGAAAGAAGCAACCTAGAACTAAGGAGAAATTTCTTGACGGTGAGAACAATTAACCAGTGGAACAACTGGCCACCAGAAGTTGGGAGTGCTCCATCCCTGGAGGTTTTCAAGAAGAACTTGGATAGCCATTTGTCTGAAAGGGTAAAAGAGTTTCCTGCCTAAATAGCGGGTTGGACCAGAAGACCTCCAAAGTCCATTCCAACTCTGTTATTCTGTTATTCTGATTTTATCAAACTGGGTTGTGGTCACCATCCTGAATTTTTTTTAACCCATTCCTTGTCAAAAACCTAATCCCTTTGCTCAGGGCTTCGTTAGATTCTGAGGTAAGACTTGGGGGGGGTCCTTCTTATGCAATTAGCCTCTTCTTTTTTTTTCTTTGAAGGTAACGTTATAAAACTCGATAGTAACTTCAGCGCAATAATATTTCTATCGCATAATTAGAAATTATTCACACTCGGGGATTTTAAAAAAGCTCCAAGTATTGAAAACAAAAGGAGAAAAGTAAAAATATCTCTCTGTCTGAATTGCCGTTTAGGATGCCAGCATTACAAAGAATAACACCATTTTACTTTATTGGGTGTTTTTTTTTTTTGCCCAAAGTAGAATAGGAAAAGAAAAAAAAGAAAAAGAAGCATCGCGATTCACATCCAGGTATTAGTTATTAGATAATGGTTTCAATTAGTTTCATTTTAAAATCATAAACACAACTTAATGTTTCTTAAAACCTGAAGCCATTGATTTTGTAATATAGAACGCTCCAATTATCTTAATTGAAGAGAATTGTATATGATTCAGGCAGGGGGAAAGGTGGTTTTTTTTAAAAAAAAATCAATTGTTGGTAATATTTCATTATTGCTGGGATCTTTAGAGACTATACTGTGAGCCAATACACTGTTAATTCCAACTCCACCAACTGCGAAGGTCATTTAAAAAAATAACTGCTGCATAAGGCTGGTGATTTGCTAGGGAACCAAAACTTTGGTAATAATGATGTCATGGTTCCGATAAATGAGACCGTTCAAACAAATTTCAAGCATTGTTTATCTAATAAATCTTAATAACCAAAGGAAGTCTCGGCACTCACGGAGGGATGCCAGAAGTTGAAATCTCCTCCCCCCATGCACAATTCCCACCCTTATTTACACGTCATAATCACATTATCTAATCAGTTTTACATCTGAAGTTTTGCTTCCCTTCCCGTGTGCAGGCTTTTCTTATCTTCTCCAAAACATCTGGTTGACATTTCCCCCCCTCACTTCGGTGATTCAAAGTGAAGCAGTTAAAATAAAAGGCTGTCTCTTAGATTGTCAGCGCAAAAGCATGTCAATGTTTGCAGCATTGACAAATGACTTTAGAAAGATTCTGTTCAAAGACAAATCACTTGCTGAGCTTCTGAATTTTCATTGTGTGACCACAGGGACCCTACAATGGTCAAAAGTGTGAAAAATGGTCGTAAGTCACTTTTCTTGATGCCATTGCAATGGTGATGCAATGATTTGCACTGCTTGGGGGCTGTCTGCCCAATTTTTCCCCCACCAAGCATAAAAATGGTAATTTTAACGGGATGTGAGAGAATAATAATTAACGTTTATAGCAATCATTCATAGTTACTGATTTTAATTTAACTTAACTCTGATTCCAATTTAAATTTCCAAGGCTAAGGACCTGAAAAAAGTTTGCCTTCCCTTGATTAAAATGTAAATAGCAGAAAATGAAGCTCTAACAAAAAAAAATCACAAGAAAAGAACCCAAAGTAGAAACAGAACATTTTTTCCCCAGTCAGTGTAGCCAAAATAGAAATTTAGCCCTGCTGGCTGGGAAATTCTGGGAATTGAAGTCCACGATATAGATTCTCCTGCTTGAGCAGGGGGCTGGACTAGAAGACCTCCAAGGTCCCTTCCAGCTCTATTCTATTCTATTCTATTCTATTCTATTCTATTCTATTCTATTCTATTCTATTCTATTCTATTCTATTCTATTCTATTCTATTCTATTCTATTCTATTCTATTCTATTCTATTCTATTCTATTCTATCCTATTCTATTCTATGTCTTCCCATCCCGTCCCATCCCATCCCATCCCACCCCACCCCACCCCACCCCACCCAACCCCATTCCATTCCATTCCATTCCATTCCATTCCATTCCATTCCATTCCATTCCATTCCATTCCATTCCATTCCATTCCATTCCATTCCATTCTATTCTATTCTATTCTATTCTATTCTATTCTATTCTATTCTATTCTATTCTATTCTATTCTATTCTATTCTATTCTATTCTTCATTTCTCTATTCTGTTCTGTTCTATTTCTTCCCATCCCATCCCATCTCATCCCACCCCACCCCACCCCACCCCACCCCACCCCACCCTATTCTATTCTATTCTATTCTATTCTATTCTATTCTATTCTATTCTATTCTATTCTATTCTATTCTATTCTATTCTATTCTATTCCATTCCATTCCATTCCATTCTATTCCATTCCATTCCATTCCATTCCATTCTATTCTATTCTATTTCTTCCC
The DNA here is from genome assembly GCF_964194415.1 of Vipera berus. Classification (NCBI taxonomy): domain Eukaryota; kingdom Metazoa; phylum Chordata; class Lepidosauria; order Squamata; family Viperidae; genus Vipera; species Vipera berus. The sequence continues at coordinate 4,513,217 of NC_138203.1, forward strand.
ATCCCATCCCATCCCATCCCATCCCACTCCACCCCACCCCACCCCACCCCACCCCATCCCATCCCATCCCATCCCATCCCATCCCATCCCATCCCATCCCATCCCATCCCATCCCATCCCATCCCATTCTATTCTATTCTATTCTATTCTATTCTATTCTATTCTATTCTATTCTATTCTATTCTATTCTATTCTATTCTATTCTATTCTATTCTATTCTATTCTATTCTATTCTATTCTATTCTATTCTATTCCATTCCATTCCATTCCATTCCATTCTATTCTATTTCTTCCCATCCCATCCCACTCCACTCCACCCCACCCCATCCCATCCCATCCAATCCCATCCCATCCCATCCCATCCCATCCCATCCCATCCCATCCCATCCCATCCCATCCCATCCCATCCCATCCTATTCTATTCTATTCTATTCTATTCTATTCTATTCTATTCTATTCTATTCTATTCTATTCTATTCTATTCTATTCTATTCTATTCTATTCTATTCTATTCTATTCTATTCTATTCTATTCTATTCCATTCCATTCCATTCCATTCCATTCCATTCTATTCTATTTCTTCCCATCCCATCCCATCCCATCCCACTCCACTCCACCCCACCCCACCCCACCCCACCCCATCCCATCCCATCCCATCCCATCCCATCCCATCCCATCCCATCCCATCCCATCCCATCCCATCCCATCCTATCCTATCCTATCCTATCCTATCCTATCCTATCCTATCCTATCCTATCCTATCCTATTCTATTCTATTCTATTCTATTCTATTCTATTCTATTCTATTCTATTCTATTCTATTCTATTCTATTCTATTCTATTCTATTCTATTCTATTCTATTCTATTGCCAAGGTTGAGAAATGCTGTATAGAGGAAAGTCTATGGAGATTCTCAGTTATCCAGTTCATGGTTGTCCCATGCTTTTTTCAAGGGGCAACTGGATTTTCTTCCTATTTCTTTGAAGACATTTCACTTCTCATCCAAGAAGCTTCTTCAGCTCTGACTGGATGGTAGGGAATGGAAGGATTTATATTCCTTCCTGTATAGAGGAATAAGATATTCAAATCCATTGCAGCACAGGCATCTCATCTAAAAGAGAGGGGTTTTTTTGTAATTTGACCATGTTAAAATAGAAGCCGGGCTGGATTTATTCTACTATGTACCACTTGTCTACTGAGATATGAAGAGGCACACTGTAGATTTCAATAAACAGAAAAGTTCTCACTCTATGCAGATGTTCAAAGTTGACAGGGTGAGCAAAAAAAGAGAGAAACTCACCCCCAAATTATGTTGATGTTATTATGATTGGATGGCCTATAAAAAAGAGGTTGAGACTCTAGAAAGAGTGCAGAGAAGAGCAACAAAGATGATCAGGGGACTGGAGGCTAAAACATATAAGGAACGGTTGCTGAAATTGGGAATGTCTAGTTTAATGAAGAGAAGGACAAGGGGTGGCAGGATAGCACGTCTTCCAACATCTCAGGGGCTGCCCCAAAGAAGAGGGAGTCAAGCTATTCTCCAAAACACCTGAAGGCAGGACCAGAAGTGATGGATGAAAACCCATCAAGGAGAGAAGCAACCTAGAACTAAGGAGAAATTTACTGACATTGAGAACCATTAATCTATGGAATGACTTGCCTCTAGAAATTGTGGGTGCTCCATCGCTGGAGGTTTTTAAGAGGAGACTGAAGAGCTGAAGTCCACAAGTCATAAAAGGGCCAAGTGTGAAGACCCTTGCTCTACAGAATTCCAACGATGATAAAATGTTTTGCTTCTGCCATCTGCCAAGAAAATAAATAAAAAAAACCTGATCCTAACATGTTTTGCAAGATTGTCCACGTTTTGGCTCACAGTCATTCGATATGTAATTTGCATCCTCTGTGTTAGTGACACCCAACCTTTTGGCCACCAGGGACCAGTTCCATGGACAGAGGGTTTTCCACAGACTGGACGGGCCGTGGTTTTGCACATGCATGGATGGGACTTTGCTTGCTTGCACGGTTTCATTCCTGGCCCAGTGTTGATCCAAGGCCTGGGGGTTGGAGACCCCCTACTCTATGTTACACTATCATACTTTATGCCACATCATTTTCACTTCCTCTGGTTTCCACCAGATACGACATTTAAATACACTGACATCCTATTGCACCACAGATTCCCAAATCGGCCATTTTTGAGTGAATCCAGTTATACGAGGAAAGAACCAAACAACTCTAATCAAAATCAAGCAGAAGCTGATTGTCAAATTCCATTTATTTTATTTTTACAAAAAAAGATATATAAATAAATAAATCCGTTGATCCTTCCTCGCCCAAAATGTGGACTACTAGTATATTTATGTGCCTGCAAATCACTCCCTTGGTATCCGTGATTTCGCTGTTGCCTCCTGACTTTATTTTCCCACCTAATTTGTTTAATTACCACAAAGTTAATGGAGGGCAGCATGTAATGGAGCAAAGATATCCATTTGCAGCACCATGCTTACTTCTAAGAATCCTTCTGGGCCCTACCTAGATCCCGCCAGCATTCTTTAAAAAAATGAATAATAAATTGGTGGGTAATTCCCAGCTGGCGAGTTGCTTGACAGTGTGCAGTTTACATATAAGAAAAAGGAAAGAGAGAGAGAGATAATGTAGATGTAGATAGAGTTAGAGAGACATAGAGAGGCATGTAGAGGAGATAGATAGATAGATAGATAGATAGATAGATAGATAGATAGATAGATAGATAGATAGATAGATAGATAGATAGATAGATAGATACAGAAGATAGATATATAGAGATGGAGATGGAGATGGAAATAGAGAGAGAGAGATAGAGAGAGAAAGAAAGAGAAAAAGAAAGAGAAAGAGAGAGAGAGAGAGAGAGAGAGAGAGAGAGAGAGAGTAAAGCTGGGTAGATGTATGATGGTAGAACAAATGCACTGCAGGAACCATATTAATTTATCTTCTGTATTTTGTCACGGTCTAAACCCCACAATGGTAACCATGTCTCTATAGCCAAGACCTTTCGACTCTTGCCTACCACGTCGTGAATGTGGCAGACTTTCTCCACTGCATAGGTGTCCTCCCTACCAGCTCTCCATCCATCCCCAGGTTGTCTACCCATAATCTATAGAGCCTTGCAGATAGACAGTAGCTGCTTTGTTGAGGGAGGTCACACGCTCGCTTTGTGAACTCTTTCTTCCCTCTGCACAAAGGGAGGCCACGCATGGCCTTCGGGAGGAGGAACAAAGCCCACACGCAGTTGCTGGGGAAACCCACCCAGAGATTGGCAGGAGAAAGCCAGAGAGAGGGAGGTCAAACGAGACCTTCTGATCTTCGAGAGGCACCGTGATGATTTTTAAAGGCTACTGCTGATCAAAACCACCTTGTTCTATTTCTCCAGAGATGAGCTCCCGACAACAGCAATATAGTGAACCCTTAACACCGTAAGGCACTTTTTTCTAGAACAATAGAGATTAAGTGGCATTTTCTACTACACGGTTCCCATCCCTCCCCCACCCCCTTCGCGTTCTGCCAAGGCCTCCTCCTAAAGATTGCTAGCTGCAGAAGGAACGGCCTTAGTTCATGAAATTTGATGGAGTGGCTAGCCTTTAGCCATCAGAAAGGGGCTCAGTTGGAGGAGAATGGTTAAAAATACTTATGTTGTCCCTCGGCGAAAGATTGTGGCGATGGTTATCACAGAATCTCAGTGTCAACGCTGCTAACATCGGATGTTTTCGCATCGACAGCAGATGGAAATGTAGCCATTTTTTCCCCTTTCGCTTTTAGAGTTAGATGATGCTGGGAGGGGGGGGGATGTTAATGAGAGTCCAGCTAGACATAACAACACTAAACCTAGCATGAGAATCAAGGCTACTGAGCCCAGAGCTGCTAAAGAATTGGCGGGCTGGAGAGCTGGAGAGGAAGCCCAGTTGGGGAATGTGATTTATGACTGTAAATTGGAGGAGGGAATTACACTTTGATACTATGTGCCCAGGGGAGGGGAATTCAGTTTTTGGCTTCGATTATGTAAGTGCCGATGTTATGCTCCTTGAATAAAAGATCCTTTAAGGTAAACAACACCTTGAAGTTCTTTTGAAGAGTTTCATCTGTTGGAACCATGACACTCAGCTTGAAACCTCGCTTCAGCCCCTGAAAAAAGTGGGAACGAAGAGAGGGGGAAAGAAATGTATGTCACAATACTAACAGAGGAAAATGGATTTCTATTTTCGGAATCCCAATGCAGTGTACTTTTCAATTTGAAAATCTAAGCAAAATAGCAACGGCTCATGCTTAGCAGAAGATTCCAACTAACAAAGGGTTCGTTCTTCTCTAGCGTAATGACAGTGTTGTTGTTTTTACCTTCAGACACCATTCTGGGTCCCTTTTTCAGAAGATAGATCACAGAATGGCAGCATTGGAAAGTAGCTTGGAGGTCATCTAGTCCAACCCCCTGCTTGAGCACTTCAGACAAAAAGCTGCCCAAATGGTACACTGGGACTTCTCTTCTTGAAACCATCCATTGATGGACAGTTGATGGACAACTCACAGTCTCTGGGTGATTGATCCAAAGTCACCCAGCCATATTTTGTCCTTGAGACAGGACTAGAAATCACAGTCTCCTGATGATTGGCCCAAAGTCACCCAGCTGGCTTTTGTCCTTAAGACAGGACTAGAACTCACAGTCTCCTGGTTATTGACCCAAAGTTATCCAGATGGATTTTGTCCTTGAGACAGGATTAGAACTCACAGTCTCCTAGTGATTGTCCCAAAGTCATCCAGCTGCCTTTTGTCCTTGAGACAGGTCTAGAACTCACAGTCTCCTGGTTATTGACCCAAAGTCATCCAGATGGATTTTGTCCTTGAGACAGGAGTAGAACTCACAGTCTCCTGGTGATTGGCCCAAAGTCTCCCAGCCGTCTTTCATACCTAAGACGAGACTGGAATTCACCATCTCTCACTTTCTAGCCTGATGCCTCAATCACTAGACCAGGGGTGTCAAACTGCTGGCCCATGGACCGGATGTGTCATGGTGAAACCGCACCCACCCCATTGCCGGTAATGGAAAAAAAGTTGCGAGATGTCACGTGACATTGAGAGTTTGACACCCCTGCACTAGACCAAACATGCAAAGTTATAATAGTCTCAATCTACATTTAAATAAGCAGTTAGAAGCGCCGTGCATAATTTTATGCTCATTTCATGAGCTGAAATTTTTTGATGGGATGAGAGAGACTATTATGCATCTTAAGGCTCAACAGGAAGAATTAGGGCTGATGGAGAGACTGCAAACACTGGCGTGTGGCGAGAACTGCTCAAATGTTATTTTTATTTTCATGCTTCTCAGCTCCAAATTATATGGCCTGGCAAATGGGTGCTATTTGGCCATCTTCCTTTGATTATATGTCTCTCCCCCCCCTCCTGTTATTTTATTTCTTTAAAACGTTTGCGTTAAACCTCCTGCTTCTAAAAGGTTTTCATCTGTGCAAGGATGCAAAAAGGAGGGAAATAATTTTTTACTGGCTGTAGTAAATGGGGGGAGAACAGAGGCTAACAGCTGAAATTATTCCACACACAGTGATCTTAATCCGTATCAAGTCTCAGTGCATTTACAAGCGAAGAAATGAAATTTGGAACTGCATGGCAGAAGGTAAACATCAAGGTGCATTTTTTGTGATAATCATTAAAGGGGGCTACAGTTTTTAGTTTTCTTAGAAAAACAAAACTAAGTAGCACTACAGATCTATGAGCGCTTGGGAAATTTGGGCAGTTTTGGGATAAGCATGTTTTCTAGTAAGTAATTGGTTGTTACATTGACAGGGTGTCAATCACCTTAAGCCATGGGATGGTGTATTTGTAAGCTTAGATGTAGGGTTCCGACATGTATGAACCTGTCCACTATGAATGGATGAATTGATAGACAGTTGGATGGATGGTGGGGGAATATATACAGTACACACACACAACGTTCATTCTTTTTGTTAAGATACTCATGTGGGCTAGAGGTTAAGTCACCAAACTAGAAACAAGGAAATGGGAACTTCTAGTTCAGCCTTAGGCATGAAAGCCAGCTGGGTGACTTTGGGCCAATCACCAGGAGATTGTGAGTTCTAGTCCTGCCTTAGGCATGAAAGTGAGAAGAAATAGTTATATTTATATTTATATTTATAGGGGAGATAGTTATATTTATATTTATATTTATATCTCCCCTATATTTATAGGGGAGAGATGATAGCAGTGTTCCAGTATTTGAGGGGCTGCCACCAAGAAGAGGGGGTCAAACTATTGTCCAAAGCACCAGAGCACAGGACGAGAAACAATGGTTGGAAACTGACCAAAGAGAGAAGCAACCTGGAATTAAGGAGAAACTTCCTGACAGTGAGAACAATCAACCAGTGGAACAGCTTGCCTTCAGAAATCATGAGTGCTCCAACACTGGAGGTTTTTAAGAAAAGACTGGACAGTCACTTGTCTGAAATGATGTAGGTTCTCCTGCTTGAATGGGGGGCTGGACTAGAAGACCTCCATGGTCCCTTCCAGCTTCTATTCTATTCTATTCTATTCTATTCTATTCTATTCTATTCTATTCTATTCTATTCTATTCTGTTCTGTTCTGTTCTGTTCTGTTCTGTTCTGTTCTGTTCTGTTCTGTTCTGTTCTGTTCTGTTCTATTGATTTGCTTTAAGGGAGCATTGCAGGCTATGCAGTGATCTGATTTGCTCTTCCAAACTGAGAATGACCTTCATTTCATCACCCCAAAAATGGCTTTCCATCAATAGGAAGAAAGTTGTGGTTCTCTTCTCTTCCTCCTCCTGCCTTCTATCTTCTTCTTGTCCTCCTCTTCCTCCTCCTCCTCCTCCCCTCCTCCTCCTCCTGCCTTCTCCCTCCTCCCTCCTCCTGCTCCTGCCTTCTTCCTTCTCCTCCTCCTCCTCCTCCTCCTCCTCCTCCTCCTCCTGCTTTCTCTCTTCTCCTACTCCTCCCCCTCTCCCCCTCCTCCTCCATTAACTATAATCTGCATGTGATATTATTGTGGCCCCACATTTCTCCTCTTCCTCCTCCTCCTCCTCCTCCTCCTCCTCCTCCTCCTCCTTGTTTGACAGAAGAAAGGCAGAACTTTACCTACAGGTAGTCCTTGACTTACAATCATTCCTTTAATGATCGTTCAAAGTTACAAGGGCACTGAGAAAGGGCACCCAGAAAGCAACTAGAGGTCTGTGCAGCACCTGCAGCATTGCTGTCACCTCTGACTGCAGGGGACATTGCCTTCTAAAACCAGCTGCAGCTCCTAGACCTAGATGTCTTCAAGGGCAACCTCATGTAGAGCAGATTTCAATAATCCATACAGGAAGTGACTAAGAATTGAATGACTGTGAGCAAAGTCTCATGTACCAATGTTGTTGTTGTTGTTGTTAGTTGTGAAGTCATGTCTGACCCATTGGGACCCCATGGACAATGTTCCTCCAGGCCTTCCTGTCCTCTACCATCTTCTGGAGACCATTTAAGCTCACGCCTACTGCTTCAGTGACTCCATCCAGCCACCTCATTCTCTGTCGTCCCCTTCTTCTCTTGCCCTCAACCTTTCCCAGCATGGGGCTCTTCTCCAGTGAGTCCTTCCTTCTCATTAGGTGGCCAAAGTATCTGAGTTTCAACTTCAGGATCTGGACTACTAAAGAGCCACCAAGCTCAGAGAGTACCAAGGAGTCCATAGATCAACACTGAACTACAAATATTCTCTTCCATGTACCGATAGAAGAGAATGTTTGTAGCTCAGGGTTGATCAATGGACTCTTCGGTACTCTCTGAGCTTGGTGGTTTTCTTGCAGATGTTTCCTTACCCAGCTAGGTAGCTGTGTGAACAGCTGTTTGCACAGTTACCTAGTGTGGTAATGAAATACCTACAAGAAAACCACCAACCTCAGAGAGCCCCAGGGACCCCCAAAAGCTTTCTTTGCACTGTGTCTTCCCTACAGCAGCAGGAATCTCCCATCATATTCATTAGTTTGCATGGATGGGTCCAGCCAGCCTCAGATTCCACGAGGGCAGCCCGTTAATATCTAAACCCATTGCCGCTCGCTCCTGTCAGTAATTGTGCAGAGGTCTCCTTGAGCTAACAAGAAGTTGCACAGACAATGAAGGGTACTTAGAGCAGTAAGACTCACACAGTAACCACAAGAGACACTGAGTTGTGATAAACAGAAAAATATTTTACTTTGTGGTTGAAAAAACAAAGCACAGTCAAAAATAAACAGTCCAGGTCATACACAATAGTAACAGTCCAAGTAGTAATCCAAATACAAAGTCTTCTTACCGGTCCAGAGGTCAAAAACACAGCTGTTCAGGTTTAACACAGTAGTAAACCAACAATAGCAGTAACAGAGTAACTAACAGTGAAAAAAGAGTGAGAGCAGAGAGAGAGAAGCTACGTTCCTAGCTCCCTCTTATGGCCATCCAAAAACTTACACACCCATTGGCCAATTAGCACCTTAAAGTTACAACATCATGGTTTATATATTTCCAACCCAACTAGATAGGTTATCACCATATGCCTAACAGCTCCTATCCTGTCTCTTCTCCTTTATTGCTATTCCTTCCGCCACCCGCTTGCAATCAATGACATTTCTAGCACCACGGAGAGCGCACAAAGAGAGACTTTTGGAAGCCGTCATTTATTATAGACACGCACACACCGGTATTGCTCCAAGTCTATCTGATAGAAAAATTGATGGGCCGCTGGAAGAATCAGCTGCAAACTCCAGAAAAATTCCAGCAGAAAGTTAAGGAACGAAGTCCCACCTGGCTAGGGATTCTTGCGTCTGATTCATTTTTAAAGCAAAGGTGTAACTTGGGGGAATTTCAAACATACAGTTCCCCAAAGTTGGACGCTGTCATTGTTTAGACGATTGGAAAGCACTCATTTTCTGGGGGGGGGGTGAGACCAGCAGGAACCCTAATTCATTTAGTGCAGATTAGAATAAAGAAAAGGAAAAGGAAAAGAAAAGAAAAGAAAAGAAAAGAAAAGAAAAGAAAAGAAAAGAAAAGAAAAGAAAAGAGAAGAGAAGAGAAGAGAAGAAAAGAAAAGAAAAGAGAAGAAAAGAAAAAAGAAAAAATGCTGGTCTAAAATTTCAGTGTGACATTTGGGGATTCTATTTAAGCAAAGAGATTATCTGCCTGTTGCAACAGGCTTCTGTTTTGCTTTGTCTATTTCTTCTTTCTTGAGTAGGGGGCTGGACTAGAAGACCTCCAAGGTCCCTTCCAATTCTATTCTATTCTATTCTATTCTATTCTATTCTATTCTATTCTATTCTATTCTATTCTATTCTATTCTATTCTATTCTATTCTATTCTATTCTATTCTATTCCATATGCTATTCCATATTCTATTCTATTCTGTTGTATTCTGTTCTGTTCTGTTCTGTTCTGTTCTGTTCTACTCTACTCTACTCTACTCTACTCTACTCTACTCTACTCTACTCTACTCTACTCTACTCTACTCTACTCTACTCTACTCTATTCTATTCTATTCTATTCTATTCTATTCTATTCTATTCTATTCTATTCTATTCTATTCTATTCCATATGCTATTCCATATGCTATTCCATATTCTATTCTATTCTGTTGTATTCTATTCTATTCTATTCTATTCTATTCTATTCTATTCTATTCTATTCTATTCTATTCTATTCTATTCTATTCTATTCTATGCTATTCCATATGCTATTCCATATGCTATTCCATATTCTATTCTATTCTGTTGTATTCTATTCTATTCTATTCTATTCTATTCTATTCTATTCTATTCTATTCTATTCTATTCTATTCTATTCTATTCTATTCTATTCTATTCTATTCTATTCCATATGCTATTCCATATGCTATTCCATATTCTATTCTGTTCTATTCTATTCTATTCTATTCTATTCTATTCTATTCTATTCTATTCTATTCTATTCTATTCTATTCTATTCTATTCTATTCTATTCTATTCTATTCTATTCTATGCTATTCCATATGCTATTCCATATGCTATTCCATATGCTATTCCATATTCTATTCTATTCTGTTGTATTCTGTTCTGTTCTGTTCTGTTCTACTCTACTCTACTCTACTGTACTCTACTCTACTCTACTCTACTCTACTCTACTCTACTCTACTCTACTCTACTCTACTCTACTCTACTCTACTCTATTCTATTCTATTCTATTCTATTCTATTCTATTCTATTCTATTCTATTCTATTCCTTCCACAGTCTAAAGCTGTAAATTGTTTTGGATACCAATGATTGCTAAGTAAGAAAAAGGAAAAGAAAAAAAAAACAACCACTTTTTATGGGAGGGAGTTTGAGAGTTTTGTCAAAACAAGGACTATACATAGCATTAAACAAAATCTGCTTATGTTGCTTCTTCTCCAACGAACAGAATTCTGTTTAGAAAATAGTTTCTGAGCTGACCCCTCTTGTTCCCTGATGTCTAATTTGTGTCTTTCCACAATTTACAATTGTATGTCTCAGAATTGCCCTTAGCAATCTATCTCACAGGCATCTCCCCATGCCAACAATTTATTTATTTATTTATTTGTATTTATTATTTGTTTCTTAATTAAACGTGTTTGCCGCCCACCTCATTTCAAAGTGACTCTGGCTGGCTTGGAGTTACATATTGTTTTTTTCCCCACAGATTTTTAATAAAAAGTAATCTGGATTTGTTTCTCGATATGCTGTTTATACAGTATATCCAGAAGCTTAAGTCTTGCCTTTTCCATTTCTTTCCTTTCATGGCAAAAATAAAGAAAAGAAAAGAAAGTTCCAAGTTCTAATATCAATGCAAGTGATCCTCAATTTACAATGGTTCGTTTAGTGGTCATTAAAAGTTACAACTGAAAAAGTGACATATGACCGTTTTTCACACTTAACAAGCATTGCAGCATCCCCGTGGTCACGTGATCAAAATTTAGACACTTGGCAATTGACTCCTATTTATGACAGCTGTTGCATCCATTAGTCCTTCTTAAGCAACAGGTGGAAATGGAGGGAGGGAGGAAGGGAGGGAGGAAGGAAGGAAGGAAGGAAGGAAGGAAGGAAGGAAGGAAGGAAGGAAGGAAGGAAGGAAGGAAGGAGTTCAAATGGGAGAGAAAGAGGGAAGGAAGGAAGGAGGGAAGGGGGGAAGGAAGGAAGGAGTTCAAATGGGAGGAGGGAGGGCAGAAAGAAAGGAGTTGAAATGGGAGGGAAGGAAGGAAGGAAGGAAGGAAGGAAGGAAGGAAGGAAGTTCAAATGGGAGGGAAAGAGGGAAGGAAGAAAGAAAGAAAGAAAGAAAGAAAGAAAGAAAGAAAGAAAGAAAGAAAGAAAGAGAGAGAGAGAGAGAGGGAGGGAGGGAGGGAGGGAGGGAGGGAGGGAGGAAGGAAGGAAGGAAGGAAGGAAGGAAGGAAGGAAGGAAGGAAGGAAGGAAGGAAGGAGTTAATGGGAGGAGGGAGGGAGGCAGAAAGGAAGGAGTTCAAATGGGAGGGAAGGAGGGAAGGAGAGAAGGAAGGAAGGGCAGAAGGAGGGAAGGAAGAAAGAAAGAAAGAAAGAAAGAAAGAAAGAAAGAAAGAAAGAAAGAAAGAAAGAAAGAAAGAGAGAGAGAGAGAGAGGGAGGGAGGGAGGGAGGGAGGGAGGGAGGAAGGAAGGAAGGAAGGAAGGAAGGAAGGAAGGAAGGAAGGAAGGAAGGAAGGAAGGAAGGAAGGAGTTAATGGGAGGAGGGAGGGAGGCAGAAAGGAAGGAGTTCAAATGGGAGGGAAGGAGGGAAGGAGAGAAGGAAGGAAGGGCAGAAGGAGGGAAGGAAGGAAGAAAGAAAGAAAGAAAGAAAGTGATGCATTTTTAGATTTCTTATAGCAGCAGACTTGATTACACCCTTACTAACCACTTTTTCCATTTTTATTACAGAATCTTCTCTCTCTCTCTCTCTCTAATCCGAATGTGACAGCTGTGCAGAGCGTCTGAGGAGGGGGCGGGGAGTTAAAAGGGTGAAGCTAAATATTTCCAGATACGTTGGAGACAATTGCCAAATCATCAACTTTACAATCATTAATGAAGTCTCTCCCATCATCTAAAACAATTATCTTCCCATTTTTGTTGAGTGACATGCAATTAACTCAGGCTTCTAAACAGAGAGCACTTTCAAAGGCAATAAAATATTCATGAAATATCAATATGATGACTTGCAATTCTGGATTTTAGGAAATAACAATCTGGCTGGAACCTTGTTCTCTCTCTCTCTCTCCCCTCTCCTCCCCCCTCTCCCTCCTTCCCTCCTTCCCTTCCTCCCTCTCCCCCCACCAATTTTGGTACAACGAGAAATAAGCCTGCTATTTATTGTGTTCATTTTCATCTTAATCTTTATGTATTTATTTCAGTTCCAGACATCCCCAAATATTTCATGTACTCAGTCTAGCTTTAAATGCTCCGTTTTAATAGGGCATTCACCAGATGCATAATTCAGAGATAAATGCACCTAATTTATCAATAGGTGCGGTCTTATCATGGTTTTTATTATTCTGATGTCAAAAAAGCTCGTTTCCAGCAATATTCAATATTGAACAATAAACTCATCTATTTCCCTATTTAGAAACTGCAGGCACACACATTGTGGGCTAGAAAGCACAGCTGCCCTTCATTTGGCTTCTGTTTAGCATCATCAGAACATCTAAGAATATAAAAATTAGTGCGGTTGGATCAGAACACTCAAGATGTGAAAATAATGGTTCTCCTCATTTTTTCTGCTTTGCATCTTCCTAGACATAGCAGTCAAATCTAATTATGCTAGTTGTTAATGGAATGTAGTTACCACTAACTATCCTACTCCTACTGTCGAGATATATATATATGATTATTGTATATATGTACGAGAGTCAATTTGGTCTAGTGCAGGAGTAGGCAATCTTGGCTCTTTTATGACTGGTGGACTTCAACTCCCAGAATTCCAGAGCCAGTCTGGCTCAGCTTGGAAACCTCTTCCTTTCCCCTCAGCATGGCTGGCTCAGGAATTCTGGGAGTTGAAGTCCATGAGTCATAAAAGAGCCAAGATTGCCTACCCCTGGCCTAGGCCTAGGCTGCTTTATGACTTGTGGACTTCAACTCCCAGAATTCCTGAGCCAGCCATGCTGAAGGGAAAGGGAGAGGTTTCCAAGCTGAGCCATGCTGGCTCAGGGATTCTGGGAGTTGAAGTCCATGAGTCATAAAAGAGCCAAGGTTGCCTACCCCTGGCCTAGGCCTAGGCCGCTTTATGACTTGTGGACTTCAACTCCCAGAATTCCTGAGCCAGCCATGCTAAGTGGAAAGGGAGAGGATTCCAAGCTGAGCCATGTTGGCTCAGGGACTCTGGGAGTTGAAGTCCACGAGTCATAAAAAAGCCAAGGTTGCCTACCACTGGTCTAGTGGATAAGGCACCAGGTTAGAAAGTCACCACAAACCAGGAGATGGTGAGTTCTAGTCCAACCTTTGGCTTGAAAGTTGGCTGGGGGACTTGGGGCCAATGACCAGGAGGCTGGGGGACTTGGGGCCAATGACCAGGAGGCATGAAAGTCAGCTGGGTGACTTTGGACCAATCACCAGGAGTCTGTGAGTTCTGGTCCCACCTTCGGCACAAAGCCAGCTGGGCGATTTTGGGCCAGTCGCTTTCTCTCAGCCCTAAGAAGGAGGCAATGGCAAGTGACTTCTGAAAAGAAAAAAACACTTTGCCAAAGAAACCTCAGGGATGTGTGCAGGCAGTTTCTGAGAAACTGACACGTCCGTTCATCTCTGAGGCTGTGTCTCGGCTGAGAAGAAAATTGTTTGAAAAGGAAAAAGCCAAGAAAGTCTCTTGGAAAAGCACCTTTTGGACACCTCTACAATGTTTTAATCAACGGTTACTAAAAGATGATGAGAGTATCCGTAGGCATTCCATCGTGTATAAAAATCAAGTTAAAAATTAAGGGGAACTCATCAGATTTACAGATGACATAAGTTGGCAGGAATAGCCAACACCCCAGATGACAAGCTCAGGATCCAAAAAGATCTTGATGGTGTCGAACAACGGGCCCTATCCAACAAAATGAAATTTAAGGTGGAGGAAAGCAAGGTTTTACACCTGGGCAGGAAAAACCAAAGGTACAAGTACCTGGACCGAGATGCCCTGCGCACAGTCACTCATGCACTTGTGACCTCCCGATTGGACTACTGCAACACTCTCTACATGGGGCTGCCCTTGAGGACCACTCGGAGGCTTCAGCTGGTGCAGAATTCAGCTGCGCGGGTTGTGATGGGGGTTTCCCGATACTCCCATATAACACCTCTGCTCCGCCAGCTGCATTGGCTCCCGGTTGCCCTCCGGGTGAGATTCAAGGTGCTGGTGATGACCTATAAAGCCCTAAATGGCTTGGGTCTGGGATATCTAAGGGAACACCTGCTGCCGGCATCAAGCTCCCTTCATCCTGTGCGCTCCCACAGGGAGGGTCTTCTCAGGGTACCGCCGGTAAAAGATTGCCGGTGGATAACACCCAGGGGGAGGGCCTTCTTTGTGGGCGTACCTGCCCTTTGGAACCAACTGCCCGTAGAGCTCAGGACTGCCCCTGACCTTCACTCATTCCGCCGGGACCTGAAGACTTGGCTCTTTGAGCTTTCTGGCCTGGACTGAGAGTATTAATTGGGGTTTTAATTGGATTTTAATTGGGGTTTTATATTTATTCAAGGTTTAAATGTAATTATTTTAACTGTTCTTAATTTTTGTAATTGTTGTATTGTTATTTTAAAAACCTTGTGAACCGCCCTGAGTCCTACGGGAGAAGGGCAGTATATGAGTCTAATAAAGATAAAGATTATAAGGGACGCGGTGGCTCAGTAGGTTAGGATGCTGAGCTTGTCAATCAGATGGTTGGCAGTTTGGCGGGTCGAATCCCGAGTGCCGCATAACAGAGTGAGCGCCTGCTACTCGTCCCAGCTTCTGCCAACCTAGCAGTTCGAAAGCACGTAAAAACACAAGTAGAAAAATAGGGACCACTACGGTGGGAAGGTAACAGCGTTCCATGTGCCTTTGGCGTCTAGTCATGCTGGCCACATGACCACGGAGACGTCCTCAGGCAAGCGCTGGCTCTTCGGCTTTGAAATGGAGATGAGCACCGGCCCCTAGATTTGGAAACGACTAACACGCATGTGCGGGGGAACCTTTACCTTTACCTTTTACAAGTACAGATTAGGTGAAACCTGGCTGAAAAAACAGCAACTGTGAGAGGGACCTTGGAGTCCTCGTGGACGATCACTTAAACACGAGTCAGCAGTGTGTGTCAGCAGCCAAAAAAGCTAACACAATCCTGGGCTGTATAAACAAAGGCATTTGTCTGAAAATGTATAGACCCTCCTGCTCGAGCAGGGGATTGGACTAGATGACCTCTAAGGTCCCTTCAAGTCTATTGCTCTATTTTCTGGGTTCTAAATTCGTCAAGCATCCTTCTTAATGATAATCTTAATAATCCCCTCACACATATATTTGCTTGCACTTTGAAATTTGGCAAAAACTGGCTGAAGCGGATTAAACGCAGACAGCTCCAAATAAGGAAAAATGGAGAGCAGATGAGAGGGGAAAGAATGTGGAAGGACCAGATAGAGGTTTTTTTTTTTTTTCATTTGTGCATATTCCTATCCTGCAAATGAAATTCTACAAACAGTTATCCTTGCAGAGCCTCGGTGAAATTATAATTAAGGTGACTGAACATTTTTTTTTGCCCATAACACTGATGCAATCATTTATTAACATGGCAATACATGTTTAATCTTGAGGCTAGGACATCCTAGAGGGTGATCCCACCTGGAAATAAGGATTTCCTGACAGTGAGAACAATTAATCAGTGGAACAGCTTGGCTCCTGGAGTTGTGGGTGCTCCATCACTGGAGGTTTTCAAGAAAAGACTGGACAGTCATTTGTTTGAAATGGTGTAGGATTTCCTGCTTGAGCAGAGGGCTGGACTAGAGGACCTCCAAGTCCTTCCAGCCCTATGATTCTGTGGGAAGAATCCAGAGAAAGAAATATTTTGGGAAATATTAAAAAGGCCGCACATATTTCCCCAAAGGATTTTAAAGGCAGAAACCAACCTATCCACCCCACCAAGTCTCTCTCTGCCCCAAACAGAAACCAGGTCTGCAGAAATGCAGATGTGATAATCTTGTCAGAAAGATTGGAGCCAGGAAGCTGGGATTAGAAAGACAAAGATCCCTAGAATCAACGATCCCTCACACCAAAAATCCAACAGTCATCAGCCACAGCCCCAGGGCAGCAGGATATGACCTTTGGGACATAATAGGATTAACCCACCGCCATCAGAATACCAAAAGGGCACGCTCAGACTCAGGTCAAAGTACATGACACAGGAAATGCAAAGCCTCAAAAAGGAACAGGAAACAACCTCAAGAGCCCCGGAGGGTATAAAAACCCACTCCCTACATGTGCTCAGCCCTTTTTGTCTCTTTTCTTCCAGAGCCATCTTTCTGCCTGGCTCTCCTCTTCAATAAACTACAACCTTCTTTCTAAAGCAGTCGCCATGTTGTCTATTCCCAGCTTGGACTGGACCCTGATGAAGATTTTTCCTTCAACAATTCTATGAGTCTTATTTTGTCCTCTTTCTTTTAGTGGACATTCCTGGTCAATCTTCAGTACGTGGACTCAGCATCAGCTTTTCTCATCACATCTGAAATTCTGATACTGACTGGATTTTTGTTCTGTTTTATTTCCATTCGCTGTGGGGCACAATGGCTCAGCAGTCAAAGGAGCTGAGCTTGTCAGCTGGAAAGTTTGAGAGCTGAGCACAGCGCGACAGTGTGAGCTCCCATTCCTTGCCTCAGTTCCTGCCCATCTAGCAGTTGAAAAAACATGTAAGTGCGAGTAGATAAAGAGGTACCACTTTGGTGAGGACAGTATTCTGTGCATATAGTGGTGCTATCAGACTGGACCCAACTTGCTCCCTAGGAAAGAATGAACTTTGACTCCATAGGTGTTAGAGAGAAGGAACTTTTACCAGGCATGCTGAGTTCCCAAATAATAGGGAACAAAGGTAGGGGAAGGGGGAAGAGAGATATGTGGGAGGGGGAGGAGAAAAGAAAGGCATTGACTTCCGACTCCCTTTGTTGCAGTGAAATATGACATGAAGATCGAATCTCAACTTATTTGCATTTCTATAGTAGTATGAACTAGCCATTTCTATATCAACAAATCAATCTAATCAGTATCATTTATTTCCACCTCAAGCACAAAGTCCAGAAGCGGTTTCCAAGTAGAAACAAAAGTATTTATGTTCTTTTCTTTGATCAGCACAGTCAATCTGGCCATCTCTGCTCATTCGATCGCTTTTTGTAACCATTCGTCTATGGTAGGAATCGAGGCATCCTCCCACTTTTGTGCCTAGAGCAATCTTGCTGCCATCAACTTATATAAAATCAGAGTACCAATATTTTTTACCAATTTTTTTTCCATTAGACCCAGAAGGAAATATTCTGGCTTAATCTTTATATTCCCTTTAACAATTTTTCTGCATTAAAATATGAATCCTACTCCAATATTTCTTTGCTTTATCACATGTCCGCCATAAATGATAAAAAGTCCCTTCTTTACACGTACCTTTCCAACATTCATTTGAGATGCCTTTATACATTCTAGATGACTTTTCTGGTGTTAAATACCAGCAACACATCATCTTATAAAAGTTTTTTTTAATTATAGTTTGGTGTGAATTTTAAGCCTTTCGTCCACATATCCTCCCATTGTTCAAGCATCATATTATACCCAAAATTCATTGCCCAGTGGATCATACACCAATTTAGTGCTGACTGTTAACATAATAACAGTGTTGGAAGGGACCTTGGAGGTCTTCTAGTCCAACCCCCTGCTCAATCAGGAGAACCTATAGTATATCTCAGACAGCCTCTTCTTAAAAATCTCCAGTGATGGAGCACCCACTATTTCTGGTGGCAAGCTGTTCCACTGGTTAATTGTCCTCACTGTCAGGAATTTTCTCCTTAATTCCAGGTTGCTTCTCTCTTTGATCAGTTTCCAACCATTGTTTCTCGTCCTTCCCTCTGGTGCTTTGGAGAATGACATGACCCCCTCTTCTTTGTGGCAGCCCCTCAAATACTGGAAGACTGCTATCATCTCTCCCCTATTTCTTCTTTTCTTTAGACTAGCCAAGTCCCGCAACTGTTTTTCATATGTCTTAGTCTCCAGGACTTTGATCATCTCAGCTGCTCTTCTTTGCACTTTTTCCAAAGTCTCAATATCTTTTTTGTGATATGGTGACCAAAATTGGCTGCAGTATTCGACATGTGGTCTTACTAGGGCTTTATAAAGCAGTACTGATACTTTGCGTGATCTTGATTCTATACCTCTGTTTATACAACCCAGAATTGTGTTAGCTTTTTTTTTTGGCGGCTGCTGCACATGGCTGGCTCATAGTCAAATGATCGTCCACTAGGACTCCAAGGTCCTTCTGACAGTTGCTGTTTTTAAGCTAGGTCTCACCCAATCTGTATTTGTACCTTGGATTTTTCCTGCCTAAATGTAAAACTTTGCTTTTCTTCACACTGAAACTCATTTTGTTGGATAGGGCCTGTAATGTATTGGGCTTTGTCTTGTTAAGGGAACATCACGTGGGTTAATTGCTGGTAGGTTGTTTAAGCAGGGAAGCTGGCTAACGGCTCCCAGCTCCTCAGACAACCTGTCTCCAGCGCTGCCATTGGCTGCCTCTAGAGCAGCAATAGGTTGCTTTAAACCTATTGGCCGCCACCTAGAGGCAAGGGTATAAATTGCTGCATTCGCAGCCCTGTTTCTCAGTTCAGTTCCTGCAAGCAATAAACAATGTTCTTTGCTGAATTCACTCGCCTCATCTCGTCATTGAAGCCATGAACCCAGTATCTAACACTGGTGACGAAGGTGGGATCCTGCTCCTCCAACTGAGCTGAACAGTCACTAGGGGAGAGGCCGAGCAGCGCCTGGTGGGAAAAACAATTTCACCCCCACGGTTGGCCTAGCACAGCCACACTAGCGACCACGCACCCAGAGGACCACTCCCTGGGCAACAGAGGAGCAGGACGCGAAGACATCAAGCCCCAACTGCAAAGACCAGCAGAAATGACCAAGGTCAGAAAGCTGGAAGAATTTGACATAACTCGCCCAGAAAGATGGCCCTCGTATCGATCCAGGGTCAAGAACTATCTTCGTGCAAATCAAGTTGACGAGGACGGCCTGAAGGCCACCATGCTCCTATGTGTGTGTGGCCCAGCCACGTTTGACATTGCAGAAAACCTGTTCACGCCAATGCCATTGGAGTCCGTAATGTTCACAGACTTGAAGAAGAAGCTCGGAGACCACTTTCAACCCAAGCTGTCGGTCAGTTCTATGATCACTCATTTCAAGCAATCAATGCCAGTATGCCTAGCGTGTGACACATCTCCATATGGGGTGGGGGCAGTCCTAAGTCACTTAGAGAGAGATGGAACTCAAGTTCCAATTGCTTATTATTCGAGGACACTGTCCTCTGCCGAGCATTATTATGCTCAAATTGACAGAGGCACTGGCTATAGTAGCTGAAGTAAAAAAATTCCATGACTACTTATATGGCAGGGACTTCACGGTCTTCACAGACCATAAACTGCTATTGGGGTTATTCACTACAGACAGACAGACACCCCAAATCTTAACCTCTAGGATGCTAAGATGATCCATTTTTTATCAGCTTACAGCTTTAAGCTAATTCACAAACCCGGCAAGGATATGGGCCATGCAGATGGCCTGAGCAGGCTTCCACTGCCACAAATCGAACCAGCCCCAGCCCCAGCGGCCCACGTTTTGTCCATTCAGGACTTCCTGGAGTTTCCCTTCCACGCGGGGGACATAGCTGCTGAAACAGCAGCAGATAAGAATCTAAGCAGAGTGCTATCTTGGGTACACACAGGGTGGTTAGATAAAAGCCCAGGTCCTCAGTTTCAGAGCTATTTTACAAGGAGACATGAGCTCTCAGCTCATAAGGGTTGTATTCTTTGGGGGAACAGGGTCATAGTTCCCACCTCATTAAGGGACAGGGTTTTGCAATCGCTTCATGAAGGTCATCAAGGTATTGTTCACATGAAAGCTTTGGCAAGAAGCTATTTATGGTGGCCAGGATTAGATAAAGCCATTGAGGCTCAAGTGCATGGGTGTTATACATGCCAGCAATCAAGGCCTGAAATGCCGCATCCTCCCATTCACAGGTGGGAGGAGACACACACCCTGGTTGAGGATTCATATAGACTTCGCTGGGCCCTTTCAGGGACAGCTTTTCCTGATAGTGGTCGACAGCCACTCTAAATGGCTAGAAGTTATACCAATCGCAAACATGACTACTGCTAGGACCATCTAGGTGCTTAGGAAACTCTTTGTAATGCACGGGCTGCCGGATGTCATAGTGTCCGATAATGGGGCCCAATTTACTGCAGCAGAATTTGAGGCGTTCCTGAGGGCAAACCTCATTAGGCATGCGACATCGGCTCCATTTCACCCATCTAGTAATGGTCAAGCTGAACATATGGTACGCACTACGAAAGAGTCATTGAGGCATATAGTGACTGGGGACTGGCACCACAGACTGGCTGACTTTTTGCTCTGCCAACATTCCACATCATGCATGGCAATGGGAAAAAACCCAGCAGAGCTGCACTGGGGGGAGGCGCCTAATCACAAAACTGGACAAGTTGCACCCAGACCGTATGGCAGCTGAGGCCTCTTGGCCAAAACTCCCAAGAGGGCTGCAAGTGGGCAACGGATTGTGGGCCAGGAACTATGGGCATGGGAACTTGTGAGTGCCAGGGAAAATCACCAAAACATCGGGCCCTCTCTCATATGAAGTGGGCCTAGAGGGCGGGTGAGTCCTCCGTCGCCATATCAATCAGCTTAGAAAGCGTTTCCCAGAACGGTCACAAAGCAAGGACTTCATCCCAGGTCCCATCCACGGACCACAAACCGGCAGCCAGGCCAATCAATCCATAGGCTCTGAGGCGCCAGGCAGTCAGAGCAATGGGGAGGTGGCCATAGGGGAGGAAAGCCCAGGAGTGCAACATGGGGCCCCTGACAGAGAAAACCAACTGGAACACTACAGCTGCTGTGCTAACTCTGCGGAGCAATTGGATTCTGGGGTGGGCCATCCTGGAAGGGCCAGCCAGAGAATTCTGAGTCAACCAGACTCACTTGAACTTACAGACACTGGTCTACCCAGCCCGGCGGGCAAGCTGGTAGGCCAGGAAGTGCCTGGGTCTCCTAGGCATTCCACGAGGGTTCACAAGCCTCTTGCATATTTACAAGATTTTGTTCTGAAATAACTGAGCTATGATGTCATCTGTATCATTATTGTGCTGCTAGCGAGGAGACCCCCTGTATTAGCCAGTATGGAAAAACGTGGATATTGCACATTACTGTTGTACCTCTGTAAACTCATATTGCTGTAATCATTCTCATTGTTGTTATAATGTTTGTACATTCTAGGGGGGAGAGTTGTAATGTATTGGGCTTTGTCTTGTTAAGGGAATATCACATGGGTTAATTGCTGGTAGGTTGTTTAAGCAGGGAAGCTGGCTAACGGCTCCCAGCTCCTCAGACAACCCGTCTCCAGCGCCGCCATTGGCTGCCTCTAGGGCGGCAATAGGTTGCTTTAAACCTCTTGGCTGCCGCCTAGAGGCCAGCATATAAATTGCTGCATTCGCAGCCCTGTTTCTCAGTTCAGTTCCTGCAAGCAATAAACAATGATCTTTGCTGAACTCACTCGCCTCGTCTCGTCATTGAAGCCACGAACCCAGTATCTAACAGGGCCCATTGTTCAAGTTTATCTTTTTTGGATCCTGAGCTTGTCTTCTGGGGTGTTGGATACTCCTGCCAGTTTGGCGCCATCTGCAAATTTGACGAGTTCCCCTTCAATTCCCTCCTCTAAGTCATTGATGAAGATGTTGAAGAGTCGTGGGAAATTGTCTTTGGATAATGCTGGCTCCCTCGGCAGAAACAAAAGTGAGCACCGTGCCACAGATTGGGACATGATTGAACAAGGCAAACATTTTATCTTTTATTCCCATTCCTTTCAACTCTCTTTAAAAAAAAAATCTTCCTTTTTTCTTCCTTTGCCAGGCTGATATTTTTTAGCCAGTTTCTCACTTCTGGCATTGATTACTGCAGACCATTTCAAATTTAGCTAACCTATTTTTTTTTCTCCTTCTTTCCTTCCAAATCGCCAGCCTCTAAGACAAATGTTACTTTTTAGCAGATGAATTAGCATTTTCCCCCCCCTCTGCTAAGGGCTATATCCATCATATATGCTGTTTAAGTAAACAAGAATTTATTACCATCGGTATTGGTACCGATATTGAATATCAATTGTGGAGGGTGTTTAAGTAAACAATAAATCGAGTCGGACCGAAGTCACGATGAATGCATCTATGTCTCTCCTTCTTCATTTCTTTCTTCTTCTTCTTTTTTGCTTTTCCTTTCGACATTTCTTTCTTTTTCCTATTTTACTGCTTCTCATCTTTATGGCCTTACTCAATGTGTATACCAACTCAGAGCCAGTTTTGAGGCACCCGCTGTGAAGGGGCCAGGCAGAAATCAGGAGACCCTGAGTTCAAGTCCCATCTTAGGACTGAAAGCTGATTGGATAATTTTGGGCCAGTCGTAGTAAGTTCTAGTCCCGCCTAAGGCATGAATGCCAACTGGCCAACTTTGGGCTAAACCACCAGGAGAGGGTGAGTTCTAGTCCTGTCTTAGGCGCGAAAGCCTGAGTTTGGAGGTGGCTTGCAAAATTTTGGCTCTGAGCAGAGGTTGAATTGCAAGCCTTCCTCATGGGTTGTTGCTGTTGTTATTGTTGTTCTTCTCCTCCTCCTCGTTCTCCTCCCTTCCCCTCCTCCTCCTCCTCCTTCTTCTCCTCCTCCTTCCTTCTCCCTCCTCTTCCTCCTCCTGCCTTCTCCCTCCTCCTCCTGGTCATCCTTCTCCTCCTCCTCCTTCTTCTCCTCCTCCTCCTGCCTTCTCCCTCCTCCTCCTCCTCCTCTTCCTCCTGCCTTCTCCCTTCTTCTCCTCCTCCTCCTCCTCCTGCCTTCTCTCTCCTCCCTCCTCCTGTCTTCTCCCTCCTCCTCCTGGTCCTCTTCCTCCTCCTCCTCCTCCTCCTCCTCCTCCTCCTCCTGTCCTCCTCCTCCTCCTGCCTTCTCCCTTCTTCTTCTCCTCCTCCTCCTGCCTTCTCTCTCCTCCTCTTCCTCCTCCTGCCTTCTCCCTCGTCCTCCTGGTCATCCTTCTCCCTCCTCCTCCTCCTCCTCCTCCTCCTCTTCCTCCTGCCTTCTCCCTTCTTCTCCTTGTCATCCTTCTCCCTCCTTCTCCTCCTCTTCCTCCTGCCTTCTCCCTTCTTCTTCTTCTCCTCCTCCTCCTGCCTTCTCCCTCCTCCTCCTGGTCGTCCTTCTCCCTCCTCCTCCTCCTCTTCCTCCTGCCTTCTCCCTTCTCCTCCTCCTCCTCCTCCTCCTGCCTTCTCTCTCCTCCTCCTCCCCCTCTCCCCCTCCCCCTCTATTAACTATAATCTGCATCTGATAGGATCGTGGCCATTCCAGGCATCTCTTGTTGCTAGCAAAGTCACACTCCTGCAACGGAGAGAGTGTCTGCTATGTTTGCCACCTTCTCACACAATTGAGGACCTCCACCTCACTCTCCGGGTGGCAGACCCATCCACCTCCTGCCACCAAACAGCCTTTCCCATTCCCCACCCCTCCTTCCATTCCCTGGCGATGCCACACCACAAGAAGATGAACAATTAACCAGTGGGACCACCTGCCTCCAGAATCTGTGAATGCTCCAACACTGGAAGTTTTTAAGAGGAGACAGGACAGCCATTTGTCTGAAATGGTACAGGGTTTGCTGCCTGAGCAGGGGGTTGGACTAGATGACCTGCAAGGTCCCTTCCAACTTTACTATTATGATTATGAAAATCTTCTGCAGCCACAAAGGATCATCCTGAAATTCGAAATGCAGAATTTTCCAAGGTTTCACACCATCCAAGAGCCTCTATAAAGGGAAAACATTTATTGCTGCTAATATAACAGAAAAGCAGAAGGGAAACACTACGAACCTCCTCAAGAGAGAGAGAGAAATGAATTGAATCTAAAGTACAAATGTTTATTTAATAAAAGTTGATTTTTTTTTTCGCCACGTAAACAATCCTTTCCTTGAGGGCATCTACAGAAGAATAATTGATAAGACTCTTAACATAAAGAAAGCTTCAAATTAAATAATCCAGCATTAGACAAACAACATTTCTAAGGACTTCACAGAATTATTTTTGTTTCTGCTTTCCAGCATCCAAGCCTCAGATTAACAGCTTAGTACATGATGAATAATAAATATCTGACTCAAGGGGATGTGCAAATCAAAACCTAGTCTTAACAAGATGAGTTCAAGAAGAAAAAAAACACAAAACTAATTTTATTTCAATGCAATGACCAGAACCATTTCATTGTACTAAGATGTATTAACAGAGGGATAGAATTAGGATCACCAGAAGTGATATTACCCCTTTATAATGCCTTGGTAAGACTACACTTGGAATATTGCATCCAATTTTGGTCACCATAATATTAAAAAAAAGATTTTGAGACTCTAGAAAGGGTGCAGAAATGAACAACAAAGATGATTAGAGGCGTGAAAAATGAAAAATACGAAGAAAGGTTGCAGGAATTGAATATGTCTAGTCTACTAAAAATAAGAACTAGGGTGACATGATAGCAGTGTTCCAATATTTGAGGGGCTGCCCCAAAGAAGAAGGGGTCAAGCTATTCTCCAAAGCACCTGAAGGCAGGACAAGAAGCAACGGAGAGAAACTCATCAAGGAGAGAAGCAACCAAGAACTAAGGAGAAAATTCCTGACAGTGAGGACAATTAACCAGTGGAACAACCTGCCTCCAGAAGCTGTGAATGCGCCAACACTGGAAGTTTTTAAGAAGAGATTGGGCAACACATATCTTAATTGGTATAGGGTCTCCTGCTTGAACAAGGAGTTGGGTGAAATGACCTTCACAAAATGGAAGATCAGCCGTTGTACTGCCATAATACTCTCTGACGTTTGAGGGTATAGAAGTAGCTTCTGTGGAACATATGAGTAGTTATAGTGGGACTGGTTGAAAAGTGAAACGACTGCTGATGTAACAAAAGCAAAAGGATTCTGCAAAGAACTGAAGCATGTTTTATTAAGTCAGAATGTGAAATGTCAGAAGGTCCCTTCCAAATCTGTGATTCTGTATTTTGAATTCAGTTCTGGGTCTCAATAGAATAGAATAGAATAGAATAGAATAGAATAGAATAGAATAGAATAGAATAGAATAGAATAGAATAGAATAGAATAGAATAGAATAGAATAGAATAGAATAGAATAGAATAGAATAGAATAGAATAGAATAGAATAGAATAGAATAGAATAGAATAGAAGGACCTTGGAGGTCTTCTAGTCCAGCCCCTTGCTCAAGCAGGAGAACCTATACCATCTCATACAGGCGATTGTCCAGTATCTTCTTAAAAACCTCCAGTGATGGAGCACCCATGATTTCTGGGGGTAAGCTGTTCCACTGGTTTATTGTCCTCACTGTCAGGAAGTTCCTCCTTATTTCCAGGTTGCTTCTCTCCTTGGTCAGTTTCCAACTATTGCTTCTTGTCCTTCCCTTTGGTGCTTTGGTGAACAACCTAGCCCCTTCTTAATGGACAATCGATTAAATATGAGCCAACAGTGTGTGGCAGCAGCCAAGAAAGCCAATGCAATCTAAGTTGCATTAACAGAGGGATTCAATCAAGATCACATGAGGTACCAATACCACTCTATAAAGCCTTAGTAAGACCAAAACTAGACTACTGTAACTAGTTTTGGTCTCCACACTGTAAATAAAGATGTTGAGACTCTAGAAAGAGTGCAGAGAAGAGCAACAAAGATGATCAGGTGACTGGAAGCTGTAAAGAACGGTTGCAGGAACTGGGCATGGCTAGTCTAGTGAAGAGAAGGACCGGGGGGGGGGCACATGATAGCAGTGTTCCAATATTTGAGGGGCTATCACAGAGAGGAAGGGGTCAACCTATTCTCCAAAGCACCTGAAGAGCAGGCAAGGAAGAATGGATGGAAACTGATCAAGGAGAGATTCAACCTAGAAATAAGGAGAAATTTTCTGACAGTGAGAACAATCAACCAATGGAACAGATTTCCTTCAGGAGTTGTGGGTGCTTCATCACTGGAAGCTTTCAAGAAGAGACTAGCCAGCCATGTCAGTAATAACATAAGGTGTCCTGCTTGGGTTGGAGGTTGGAATAGATGACCTGCAAGGTCCTTTCCAACTTTGTTGTTCTGTTCTATTCTATTCTATTCTATTCTATTCTATTCTATTCTATTCTATTCTATTCTATTCTGTTCTGTTCTGTTCTGTTCTGTTCTGTTCTGTTCTGTTCTGTTCTGTTCTGTTCTGTTCTGTTCTTCCACTCCATTATTCTATTCTATTCTATTCTATTCTATTCTGTTCTGTTCTGTTCTATTCTATTCTATTCTATTCTATTCTATTCTATTCTATTCTATTCTATTCTATTCTATTCTATTCTATTCTATTCTATTCTATTCTATTCTATTCTATTCTATTCTATTCTATTCATTTGTGGCAATGTAATTCTACCCCACCCAGCTCTGCTTGCTTTTCTCCCACTGGATCATGGGAAAAGAGGCAGTGCATTCCAGGAATTGCTCTATTCTAAAGCACCATTTTGCTTTTGAATGCTAAGGGTTCCAAAACACTACTAATTAAAGCCTCACAGAAGATCTACTGAAAGACAGTTTATCATTGGAAATACAATACGTTATAGATCGCTGCAAGCAAACCAAGAACTATAAAGAATGAAGTTTTAGCGTTTCATTTTCCAACTGCCAAAGTTTTAAGTAAGCACTTTCCTTTCCTGTATTAAAAACAACCTTTGGCATTGCAAACAAGCACATTTGCTGGGTTTCAAATACCTATCAACAGAATAGAACTGTTTTCCTTTTAAAAAAAATGTGAACAGGACTGGATTAGAGAAGAGACAGACTGAGATTATACATTGAATTGCATCCATACCCAGTGCATAGCTTAATGCCTTTGGAGATTCTCAGTCATCCACATCATGGTTGTCCCAAAGGTGCTTTTTCAGGAGGTGACTGGACTTCCTTGTTTTTCTTTGAAGGCATTTTGCTTCTCATCCCAGAAGCTTCTTCAGCTCTGACTGGATGGTGAGGAAACGGAAGGATGTATACTCCTTGCAGTCAGCTGGTCATTTGCCTTCTTTTAGAGAGTCGTTGAAGCCACTTGCAGTTTTAAATTGTGTCCTCAGAGTCACCTGAGTGGTGCAAATGGGTGTGGAGCCTTCTTGGAACTGCTGGAAGGACCGTGTTGTAGACTGGAGACAGATGATGTTGTATCCCAGCTAGAAACCAGAAGATGGTTGGGTGACTCTGGGCCAATCACCAGGAGACTGTGAGTTCTAGTCCTGCTTTAGGCATCAAAGCCAGCTGGGTGACTTTGTGCCAATCACCAGGAGATTGGGAGTTCTAGTCCTGCCTTAGGCATGAAAGCCAGCTGGGTGACTTTGGGCCAATCACCAGGAGATTGGGAGTTCTAGTCCTGCCTTAGGCATGAAAGCTGCTGGGTGACTCTGGACCAATCATCATCAGACAGTGAGTTCTAGTCCAGCCTTAGGCATGAAAGCTGCTGGCTGACTTTGGACCGATCACCAGGAGACGGTGAGTTCTAGTCTGCTTTAAGCATGAAAGCTGTCTGGGTGACTTTGGATCAGTTGCCAGGAGACGGTGAGTTCTAGTCCAACCTTAGTCACAAAAGCCAGCTGGGTGACTCTAGACCAATCATCATCAGACAGTGAGTTCCAGTCCCGCCTTAGGCATGAAAGCTGCTGGTTGACTCTGGACCAATCACCAGGAGACGGTGAGTTCTATTCCAGCCTTGGGCATGAAAGCCAGTTGGGTGATTTTGGGCCAGCCCAACCCACCTCACAGGGTTGTTCTGGGGAAAAGAGCAGGAGGAACATGCCATATTAGGTATGTTCGATGCTTTGCGTTATTTACAAAAATAATAAAGGCGGGATACAAATAAGCAAATCAATTAAAATTAAATAAATCTACCACAATGATACTTTATGACATCCTAGATTCTTGGGAAGAACTTGATGCAAATGTAGGCCAACCTCACCTTTGGAACAGAAAATAGCAACTTCCTTTTCTGTTAACCTGGTCAAGATTTCTGCAGACGTGGGAATAAGAGTTAGTAATTTGTCTTTCTGCTCCAGACAATGTTAGCTGGCATTTCATTTGCTGCCCTGTGTTACGCCGACTTGAAATGAATTGAAACTGAATTGAATTGAATACTTTATAGGCCAACCGAGAAAATACAGTTGTTGTTGTTGTTGTTGTTGTTGTTGTTGTTGTTGTTGTTGTTGTTATTATTATTATTATTATTATTATTATTATTATTATTATTATTATTATTATTATTATTATTATTATTATTATTTGGATTTATATACTGCCCCACTCCCGAAGGACTCAGGGCAGTGTACAGGGCAATTAAAACACAATATACAACACATAATATACAAAAATTAAAATAAATTAAACCAAGTAGCCCTAAACAATAAAACACGTTCTAAAATTTAAAATTTAAAATCTAAAATCCCAGTCCCTCAGTCCAGGCCGGCAAGTTCAAATAGCCAAGTCTTCAGGTCACGGCGAAAAGAACGAAGGTCGGGAGCCATCCGGAGCTCAACAGGAAGATGATTCCAGAGGGCAGGTGTACCCACAGAGAATGCTCTCCCCCTGGGGGCCGCCAGTCGACATTCCCTGACCGACGGCACCCTGAGTAGGCCCTCTCTGTGGGAGAGCACAGGGCGATGGGAAGTTAACGCCGGCAAAAGGTACTCCCGTAAATAATCCGGGCCCATGCCATTTAGGGCTTTATAGGTCATCACCAGCACCTTGAATCTCACCTGGAAGACAACTGGAAGCCAATGCAGTTCTTAAGTGAATTCCAGCAATTGTTAAATCAGTAACTCGGTTGTTAAGTAAATCTGGCTTTCCTTTTGACTTTGCTTGTCAGGTGACAAAAGGTGATCACATGACCCCGGGAGACCGTAACTGTCATAAATATGAACCAGTTTCCATGTGTCTGAATTTTGATTACGTGATCATGGGAATGCTGCAACCGTTGTAAGTGTGAAAAACATGTCATGGTTTTTCACTGCTATTGTCACTTTGAATGGTCCCTAATTGAACTGTTGAAAGTCAAGAACTACTGCTGCTGTTGCTACTGCTGCTGCTGCTGCTGCTGCTGCTGCTGCTACTACTACTACTACTACTACTACTACTACTACTACTAATAATAATAATAATAATAATAATCTGAAGAAACAGTGGACCACCTGGTAAGCTGCTGCAAGACGATCGCACAGACTGACCACAAGCAGCGGCATGACAAAGTAGCAACAATGGTGCATTGGAAGATCTGCAAGAAATATCATTTGCCTGTAAGCTAGAACTGGTGGGATCATAAAATAAAGAAAGTCATAGAAAATGATAAAGTTAAACTGCTCTGGGACTTCAGAATTCAAACAGACAAGCAACATAACACCCCGGACTTAACAATTGTCACTAAGAAAGACAAAACAGTCTGGATAGTGGATGTGGCAGTGCCTGGAAACAGCAGAATAGACGAGAAAGAACTGGGGAAGATAACAAAATACAAAGACCTACAAATAGAAAGACTGAGGCAAAGCCAAGCAAGGGGAGTACCAACAGTAATAGGCGCCTCGGGTGCAATCCCAAAACAACTGGAGCACCACTTGAACACCATCATCAGCATTGACAAATTCGCCCTCAGTCAATTGCAAAAGGCGGCCTTACTAGGAACTGCTTCCATCCTGCAACGATATCTGTAATACCATCAAACATCCACATCTGCCTATCCCGGGTCCTTGGTAAGGACTCGATAGGTAGACAAAAATGCCAAATCCAGTCTCAACATCTGGCTGACTGTGCGATGATGATGATGATGATGATGATGATGATGATGATGATGATGATGATGATGATGATTACCAATAAAAGGGGAAAGTAAAGAAGATAACCAAGGGATTTTTAATACTTTAAAAAAAATAAAAGAAAGAATAAAATAATAATTTTTATTATGATCATTTAGGTTCTGTTCGCCCCACATCCACAGAAAAGTCCCAACTCCAGATGAAGGCACAGTGACAAAAAGCCAAAGCAATTTGAGTCTCCTTTTTTATTGTTCTTATTATTTCACTGAATTTGTTGTTGTTAGTTGCGAAGTCGTGTCCGACCCATCGCGACCCTATGGACAATGTTCCTCCAGGCCTTCCTGTCCTCTACCATCTTCTGGAGTCCATTTAAGCTCATGCCTACTGCTTCAGTGACTCCATCCAGCCACCTCATTCTCTGTCGTCCCCTTCTTCTCTCGCCCTCAACCTTTCCCAGCATTAGGCTCTTCTCCAGTGAGTCCTTCCTTCTCATTAGGTGGCCAAAGTATTTGAGTTTCAACTTCAGGATCTGGCCTTCTAAAGAGCAGTCAGGGTCGATCTCCTCTAGGACTGACCGGTTTGATCGCCTTGCAGTCCAAGGGACTCGCAGGAGTCTTCTCCAGCACCATAGTTCAAAGGCCTCAATTCACTGAATTATTAGTCTGTAATTGCCATTGACACTGACATCCCGTTGAAAGAGGAGTAGGGATCTTGGTGTCCATCAAATCTTTCGGCCGGATCCCAGAGAGGCTGGGCCTTGTTATAAATTCCCCGTATCACTTGCTCAGAAGGAACAGTGACTAATGACCCCAGAGGTATCCTTCTATGCATCCATAGGGCACATCCATCACTGGGGATTAACATCAGTTGATCATTCGATGCTGGCAGATGGCTGAGAGCAAACATTTATCTAGCCATACAGGGCGATGGCCTTAAAATAAGACAAGGCAGAAGTTTGGGGGAAAAAAGCACTACAAAGCACAGCTTGTGCCTGGTTTTAACCGCTTCTATATATTTCATTTATCCCAGTTTGGGGCGGGGGCAGGGTGGCAGGGAGGAAGAATGGGTGATGGAAACTGGGGGAGGGGATTGGAAGTTCGGTGGGAGGGTGGCATGGTGGTTCTCTGACAATTTTGCCCCCCTCCAGGAGTGATAGAAGCAATGAAAAATGTGCCCAGCATGCTTTTCTTTTGGCCAGCCGGCTAGACAACTATCATCATCTATCTGTTAGAATTTATCCTGTATTAACTATATTGTATAGGGACGCGGTGGCTCAGTGGGTTAGGATGCCGAGCATGTCGATCAGATGGTCGGCAGTTTGGCAGGTCGAATCCCGAGTGCCGCGTAGCAGAGTGAGTGCCTGTTACTCATCCCAGCTTCTGCCAACCTAGCAGTTCGAAAGCACGTAAAAATGCAAGTAGAAAAATAGGGACCACCACGGTGGGAAGGTAACA
The DNA here is from genome assembly GCF_964194415.1 of Vipera berus. Classification (NCBI taxonomy): domain Eukaryota; kingdom Metazoa; phylum Chordata; class Lepidosauria; order Squamata; family Viperidae; genus Vipera; species Vipera berus. Next base: position 4,544,765 of record NC_138203.1, read on the forward strand.
GCGTTCCGTGCGCCTTTGGCGTCTAGTCATGCCGGCCACATGACCACAGAGATGTCCTCAGACAAGCACTGGCTCTTTGGCTTTGAAACGGAGATGAGCACCGGCCCCTAGAGTCGGAAACAACTAGCACGCATGTGCGGGGGAAACTTACCTTACCTTAACTCTATTGTAAGTAACTCATAGGGGTGGCTTCTTTTCTTTTCCTCTTTGCCACACAACAACAGCCCTGTGGGGTGGGTTCGACTGAGAGAAGAGAGGGATTAGCCCAGCCTGCTTTCATGTCTAAGGTGGGACTAGAACTCTCTGTCTCCTGGTGATTGGCCCAAAGTCATCCAGCTGGCTTTCCTGGCTGTTGTAGAACTAGAATTCACTGTCTCCTGGTGATTGGCCTAAAGTCACACAGCTGGCTTTTGTGCCTAAAGTTGAACTAGAATTCACGATCTCCTGGTCTTTGACCTAAACTCACACAGCTGGCTTTCATGACTAAAGTGGGACTAGAACTCACTGTCTCCTGGTGATTGGCCTAAAGTCACCCAGCCCGCTTTCATGCCTAAGGCAGAACTAGAATTCACCATCTCCTGGTTTCTTGGCCAGACTGGTTAACCATTAACCAGATTGGCTTTCAGACTGATTCCTCCAGGGTTTGCAATGTCAATAGCTAATTACATAATCTAACTTTGTGCAATAGGCCAAGTTAGAGAAAAATGAGCAAGTTAACAAGTAGTGTAGCAGGCTGCTGAGTTTGGGTGGACCTGGTTAAGAGTTATCAACCATTCAACCATGTTTCTGTGATGCAAATGCCCATAGCCTAAGTTTCGAGACCTCTGCATGGCCTCAAAAGCCTTAAGTTTCTAGCTACCTCCTGTGATTGTTACTGAAGTGCAATTTTTAATAAGGGGTAATAAGGTGATCAAACCGGTCAGTCCTAGAGGAGATCAACCCTGACTGCTCTTTAGAAGGCCAGATCCTGAATCTGAAACTCAAAATACTTTGGCCACCTAATGAGAAGGAAGGACTCACTGGAGAAGAGCCTAATGCTGGGAAAGGTTGAGGGCAATAGAAGAAGGGGACGACAGAGAATGAGGTGGCTGGATGGAGTCACTGAAGCAGTAGGCGTGAGCTTAAATGGACTCCAGAAGATGGTAGAGGACAGGAAGGCCTGGAGGAACATTGTCCATAGGGTTGCGATGGGTCGGACACGACTTCGCAACTAACAACAACAAATAAGGTGAAAAAATGAATATGTGACTGGAGAGTAATAATGTTAGCTGTGTTTAACTGTAGCTAAATGTCAGTGTGAACCAATGCTCTTTGAGCGTTTAGCAATTACAAATGAAAATCTAAAATAATAAAAAAAAGCAATAACTTTTCTCTGAGATGATCAGGAAAGCAGCTTTCTTCCAAGTTGGACTGCAAAAGCTTTCAGTGTCAATGAAAAGGAAAATTTGGGGAGCTACTATCACCTTGATATGTCCTTGGCGCTCTCTGAGCTTGCTTGTTTTCTTGCAGATGTTCATTACTCTACTACGTAACATCATCAGTGCTAGAAGG
>NC_138203.1:4546515-4634015 GCF_964194415.1 Vipera berus
TTTCCTTTCCTTTCCTTTCCTCTCCTCTCCTCTTCCTTTCCTTTCCTTTCCTTTCCTTTCCTTTCCTTTCCTTTCCTTTCCTTTCCTTTCCTTTCCTTTCCTTTCCTTTCCTTTCCTTTCCTTTCCTTTCCTTTCCTTTCCTTTCCTTTCCTTTCCTTTCCTTTCCTTTCCTTTCCTTTCCTTTCCTTTCCTTTCCTTTCCTTTCCTTTCCTTTCTTTCCCTTTTCTTTTTCCTTTCCTTTCCTTAAGTTTAAACATTTATGTGCAATTCATGTACATTTCTCTCAGCAAGCTTATGCAATAAGCTCCACTTACGATTTTTACGAACATATACCTTTTCTAAGCGCCTGTTTTATTTCGATATAGACCTGTGTGAGTTTTTTCCCCTTCCCCAAACTGAATACCCCATAAAACTAGGCAGAATGTATCCTATCTATTGCCTTCATCTGAGATACAGATTGAATTTCTCACACTTTTAACGATACACCCCCCCCACACACAACGCGATACACTGCTTAGCAGACACACAGCTCCAGATGTCACATACGGTGCGTTGTTTGACGTTCTGATTGCTAATATTCTGAGAATCATCCTCATTTTTAAAGAAAGTAAATTAAGGGTCCCTGATGGTCATCCCTGTATCATGTCAGTGGACGTGTGGCTCAGTAGAAAAAGATGGTGGCCATAACGCTTTCTAAGCCACGTTAAAATTAAACAATATTTCCTAGTTGGCGATTCAAACAACTGAGCATTACTTAAACTGGGGAAATGTTTTTTTGGGGGGGCTGGGGAAACCGAACAAAAGAGAATTTCCCACGATTGAAAGTGCCACAAGATGGCACCCCAGAGCAATTCTTTTTCAGAATTTTTTTTAAGCTTGCTAAAGAGGCTGCCAAGGGGATAAGGTGCTGCTTGTTACTAAGTTTGGGAGATGTAAGCTGTCTCCCATCAGCTGACGGTTGCACTTGGATAAGTGTTAGGTTGTCAGGATTTCAGATGGCATCTGGCTTCTCTCTTTGTGTGTGTCTGGTCCGCCGGCTGCTGTGGTGTCACTGGTTTCTTGGGGTGTGTTGCATTGTGTTCTCACCAAAGCCTGATGTGATTGTATTTTCTTTAAAATAATCTCCTTCCTTCCTTCCTTCCTTCCTTCCTTCCTTCCTTCCTTCCTTCCTTCCTTCCTTCCTTCCTTCCTTCCTTCCTTTTCTTTTCTTTCTAATCTATCTATCGAATCTATGTAACTATCTACCTATCCATCCGTCCATGCCTCCCTTCATCTCTCTCTCTCTCATCTATTTATCTATCTATCTATCTATCTATCTGTCTGTCTGTCTGTCTGTCTGTCTGTCTGTCTGTCTGTCTGTCTGTCTGTCTGTCCGTCCGTCCATCCATTCATCCATCCATGCCTCCCTTCATCTCTCTCTCCTATCTATCTATCTATCTATCTATCTATCTATCTATCTATCTATCTATCTATCTATCCATCCATCCATGCCTCCAACTCTCTCTCAATTATCTGTCTGTCTATTAATAATAATAATAATAATAATAATAATAATAATAATAATAATAATAATAATAATAATAATAATAATAATAAGTTGGAAGGGACCTTGGAGGTCATCTAGTCCAACCCCTGCTCAGGCAGGAAACCTTATACCATTTCAGGCAAGTGGCTGTCCAGTCTCTTCTTAAAAACCTCCAGTGTTGGAGCATTCACCACTTCTGGAGGCAGGTGGTTCCACTGGTTAATTGTTCTAACTGTCAGGAAGTTTCTCCTTAGTTCTAGGTTGCTTCTCTCCTTGATTAGTTTCCATCCATTACTTCTTGTCCTGCTTTCAGGTGCTTTGGAGAATAGCTTGACTCCCTCTTCTTTGTGGCAGCCCCTGAGATACTGGAACACTGCTATCCTGTCACCCCTCACCCTTCTCTTCATTAAACTACACATACCCAATTCCAGCAACCATTCCCTATATGTTTTAGCCTCCAGCCCCCTAATCATCTTTGTTGCTCTTCTCTGTTCTATCTATCTATCTATCTATCTATCTATCTATCTATCTATCTATCTATCTATCTATCTATCTATCTATCTATCATCTATCTATCTATCTATCTATCTATCTATCTATCTATCTATCTATCTATCTATCTATCTATCTACAGTATCTATCTATCTCACTTCTATTGTATATGATTAAATCAGCTATGGACTCATGGCTCTTTCTAATCACAATCCATAAAAAAAAAGTGGGGAACAGAATTATTAAAAAAAAATCAACACTGAAGTCTAATGTCAAATTAGAATTTACTGATCCAATCCTCCAATTACAAAGCACTCACAAGATCATTATAGTACTCCTCCCAATAAGAGTGACGAAGCAAATTAGATATAATAAATTCAGGCAAACTAAAATAAGGATGGTAACCACAAAAGTGTCAACCAAAAAGCCCCATCTTAAGTAACTTGCATGTTGTGTAAGCCCACCCAGAGACTTCATACGTGAGTTGCACAGTCAGTGGTGGGATTCAAAGAGGTGAGCAACCGGTTCTCTGTGTGGATGCCACTTCCGGAAGTCCATTCTAGGCCTGGATAACAAAAACTCAGCTACCGGTTCTGCTGAACTGGTGCGACCTGGCTGAATCCCACCACCGCGCGCAGTCCTATAGATTGGTCTAATAAAAAAAATAATCTTATATTAATGGGGGAAAATGTTCTACAACACCACAATTGCAAGGAAAAAAAATATCCACTTCTCCTCCTCTTTTTTCTTTCTTTTTTCTTTTTTGGAGACACAGGCAATGAAAGTAGGGGTGGTCCTTCCATTTAAACTGAAAAGTCGTCTTCTCTTAACACTCAGGATTCTGGTATTGTTTCAACCTTAATTTTCGCGCTGGCAGGGAAGGTGAACCTGGGGACAGCATCTCCGTTCCGCTCACAGCTTGGACACCGTCCTTAACATCAAATTTATCATGATGTGAACTCAAGGGAGGGCAATGGAGGTCGGAGAAGACATGCCTGGGGGAGTGGTGGTGTCAGGGTTCTCCAGGAAATGCTCTAGAAGGATACGGGGTTGAAGAGGGCAGCGCTGTTGCCAACAATAGCCGCAAAATAACAGAAGGGGACAACTCCCCATTGCTACAACTCACAACATAAGGGAGCGGTGTTTGAGGGAGACTGGTTGAGGCAGGGGGAGGAGTAAGGTGCTGGTGATGACCTATAAAGCCCTAAATGGTGAGGGTCCGGGATATTTGAGGGAACACCTGCTGCCAGCATCAAGCTCCCTTCGTCCAGTGCGCTCCCACAGGGAGGGTCTTCTCAGGGTGCCGTCGATTAAAGATTGTCGGCGGGTAACACCCAGGGGTAGGGCCTTCTCAGTGGGTGCGCCTGCCCTTTGGAACCAGCTGCCCGCGGAGCTTAGGACTGCCCCCGACCTCCGTTCATTCCGTCGGGACCTGAAGACCTGGCTCTTCGAGCTCTCTGGCCCAGGCTGAGAATTTTTTAATTTTTAATTTTAACTGGGTTTTTATTTTTCTCAGGGTCTCATTTAATCTTTTTAATTTGTTTTTAACTTTTGTATTGGTTTTTCTTTTAAATATCCTGTAAACCACCCTGAGTCCTTCGGGAAAGGGCGGTATATAAATCTAAATAAATTAATTAATTAAATAAATAAATAAATAAATAAATAAATAAATAAATAAATAAATAAAGCAGGGAATTAATCTGGAATCCTAACCCTGTGTTGCAGCTGCCAAAAAAGCCAATGCAACCTGTAATGTATTGGGCCTAGTTTAACTTGAGCTGTACCACGCGGGGTTTGAATGCTGAGAGATTGCTTAAGCAGGGAGTTGGGTAACGGTCGCCAGCTCCTCAGACAGTCTGTCTCCAGGACCACCATTGGTAGGCTCCAGGGCGGCAATAGGTTGCTTTAAATCTATTGGCCGCCACCTAGTGGCCAGAGTATAAATAGCTGCATAGCAGCCCTGGTTAACAGTTCAGTTCCTGCATCCAATAAAGCATGTTCCTGCCTGAACTCTCTCGCCTCGTCTCCTCCTTCCCGCAAAGAACCCAGTACACAAGACAATCCTAGGCTGCGTTAGCAGAGGGATAGAATCAAGATCACGTGAAGTGTCTAGGTTGCTTCGCTCCTTGATTAGTTTCCATCCATTGCTTCTTGACCTGCCTTCAGGGGCTTTGGAGAATAGCTTGACTCCCTCTACTTTGGGGCAGCCCCTGAGATACTGGAAGACGGCTATCCTGTCCCCCCTCGCCCTTCTCTTCATTAAACTGGACATACCCAATTCCAGCAGCCGTTCCTGATATGTTTTAGCCTCCAGTCCCCTGATCATCTTGGTTGCTCTTCTCTGCACTTTACCCATCATTTCTCTCAAAATGCAAAGGGAAGACAGAGAACAGACAGCTGGCTTTTGTTTTCCTTTTATCAAAGCTTACTTCAACGAGGTCAAGGGGAATCTTGGGCATCAACTTTTGCTTTCCCACAATTACCTTTTATTTTTATTTTTCCTTCCTAGGGAAGAAAATGGAGAAAGCTGGGACAGCTGGAATTGAAAACACACACACACACACACACACACACACGCACACGCACGCACGCACGCACATTATGTTGATGTTGTCATAGCAACTAATGGGTTTAAGTGTTTGTAAAGATGAGAAGGGGGGAAAAAGGGAAAAGATCACACATCCCCTCCACGCGCACACAGACAGAAGTGGAGAGTCCCTTGAGAAAACCAAGAAAACAGGAACGAATGCTGCAGAGCGGTGGAGAGGTTTGAAAGAAAAAGGGTAGACCAGAGAATGCTCACATAAGATTTGTTTAAGCAACTGCTTAAAGCAGTTTATGTACCCCAAAGCATTTCACTGTGGGGTCCTTGGTGCTCTCTGAGCTTGGTGGTTTACTTGCAGATGTTTCATGGCCCAGTGAGGTACCATCATCAGTGCTAGAAGGGAGTGAGGTTTCTGGAGAGAGGAGGAGGAGGAGGAGGAGGAGGAGGAGGAGGAGGAGAAGGAAAAAGAGGAGAAAGAGAAGGAGAAGAAGAAGAAGGAGAAGGAGAAGGAGAAGGAAAATGAGAATGTAGGGTCCTTGATGCTCTCTAAGCTTGGTGGTTTACTTGCAGACTTTACCAAATTAGGTAACATCATCAGTGCTAGAAGAGTGTGGGGTTTGTTCTCTGTTTATAGGCAAGTGGCTTGTCCTGTCAGTGTTGGTGGGGGTGTTCTTGGTGGTTCTTTGATTGAGGTATCGTTTACTGCTTTATAATTGGTCTAATATTAAGAAAGATAGGTACTGTAGCTGATAGCAGATGTAGTCAGACAGATAGACAGATAGATACATAATAGATAGATATTCCAGAAATTCCAGAAAATATACTGTATTTGGCTTCTATCCTAGCAAGCTGCCCAAGTAATTGTAAAATTGTAAAATTAAACAATAAAATACCACTTAGACCTATATACCACTGCCCCCTCTAAGCAGTCAGCCTATTGCCCCCAACTATCTGGGTCCTCATTTTACCAACCTTGGAAGGATGGAAGGCTGAGTCAACCTTGAGCCGGTGAGAATCAAACTGCCAAACTGCTGGCAGTCCGCAGTCTGCAGAAGTAGCCTGCAGTACTGCATCCTAACCACTGTGCCACCACGGAAAATGGAATTAATTTATCTGGTTTGGTTCTCTGTCTGGTCTAGCTGGTAAGGCTTAGAGTGAAGTCAAGCCTGTTTGAACATACTGAATCTTCTCTTTTTTCCCCCAGCATGTGCTGAACTGCTGTTGATTGAGATCAGGGGTCTTCAAGCTTGGCCCTTTTATGACTTGTGGACTTCAACTCCCAGAATTCCTCAGCCAGGCATGAAGTCCACAAGTCATGCAAGGGCCAGGTTTGAAGGCCCCTGATTGAGATAACCTACATCTTTTATCTCTTGATTGTTTGTTTATCTCTCGAATGTTGTGTCTATTCTTCCTCCTGTTACATTCCTGGGCTCTTCACAAATCTTTGAGACTTGGAAGGGGTCTTTCTTACGCATTCCGATATCCCCTAAAAGTTAGTCTTAGGCCAACAGCATGAATGCCTGTGTGTTAGCCTCGACATTTCCAACTTTTGAGAACAAACCATGAAGATAGGCAACCCAGAGATTTTCATTCATGCAAGACACAGAATCGGAGCAGAAAAAGTGAAGGGCTTCTACAAAGATGAGGGGGGTCAACCTATTCTCCAAAGCACCAGAGGGCAAGAAAAAAACAACAACCAATGGATGGAAAGTAACCAAGGAGAGCAGAAACCCGGAACTAAGGAAAAATGCTCTAACTGTGAGAGCAAGCAACAAGTGGAAGAGCTTGCCTTCAGAGGTTGTGGGTGCACCATCACTGGTGGCTTTCAAAAACAGACCAGACAGCCATTTGACCAGAATGGTATAGGGCAGGGGTAGGCAACCTCGGCTCTTTTATGACTCATGGACTTCAACTCCCAGAATTCCTGAGTCAGCTATGCTGACTCAGGAATTCTGGGAGTTGAAGTCCATGAGTCATAAAAGAGCCGAGGTTGCCTACCCCTGGTATAGGGTCTCCTGCTCAAGTAGGGGATTGGACTAGAAGACTTCCAAGCTCTTTTCCAACTCTATTATTCTATGTTCTAAGTGGAAAAATTGAAGTGGTCCTTGAATTTTATTAATCACATTTTTTTTAAAGAAGAGTTTGGAGAACTATTTGTCCAGAATGTTGTAGAGCAGACATGTCAAACACAAGGCCCGGGGGCCAGATCCGGCCCGCGAAGTGGTTTCATGTGGCCCCCGAAGCCATCCTGGAAACAGTGAGGGAACGGCCCCCACTGCCTTGGCCCTGGCCTAGAGACCCTCCTTCTGCAAGAGACCCCCAGATCTGTCCCACTCCTGCCCAGGCCCCCATAGGCACCCTTGATGCCAATGATGTAGAGCTGGCCATGCCCACCCAGTAGGCCATACGCACTCCAGCTGCGCCCACCCAGTAGGCTGCGCCCACCCTGGCCAAACCCACCCGGCCCCCCCAAGGGCAACCACAATGCTGATGTGGCCCTCAATGAAACTGAGTTTGACATCCCTGTTGTAGAGACTCCTGTGTGAACAGGGGTTGGACTACAAGACCTCCAAATCTCTTCCAACTCTGTTATTCTCTTTTGTTTCCATTGCAATAGCTAGAAGAGTTCGTGGTGGTTTTTTTTTCCTCATTCCTCTTGAATAACATATGAGTCTTTTTCTCAGGGTGAAACGATTCAAGAAAATCATTCTGTGCTAACAAGATTAACCCGGTGGTTTTTTAAACTGAGACCAAATAAATTGAGTATACAAGGATTTCTGGATCATTTCATAATAAGTCAGCATTATCAGAAAACATTATATCAAACGTCCACTCAAATCTAACAGGTTTTTACTTCTGCAGTGATAGAAACTGCTAGGCAATTAATAAACTTTCAACTTTTTGCAACTGATTCTTTCAAAGTAAATACCTTGGCCTGATTCATCCTCACCTCACCAACATTTTTAGATCAAAATAGAATTATTATTCTGATCCAGCCTCACTCTGAATTTTAAAATGCAGTTGCGAGCTCGGAAATATACCCCAAACACATCTCAAATGTCAAGAAATAATAAGAAAATTGTAATTTTCATCACCAAATTTAAGTGGCAAATTAAGGGTGAGCTTTATGAATTCACAATCTTGAATTCCAAATGTAGCAGGATTAAACCCTCCAAGTGATTCCTGAGGGGAAAATGAAAACAAAAAATAGCTGTCTCCATTCTCTGAATTAAGAACAGAAGCAACAAACGAGAATTAAAAGCTTTTGTAATGGGAAGAATCACTGAAGTAAGTGTTGGAATTCATTGTTGGAATGTATTTTTATGCAACAACTACAGTAGTATTCATCCAGTAGATAGCAGTATTTACAGGTATGTACTCTACGTTCTTTTGTTTTCCTGTTTATGGTTACAGTTAAAACAGTTAAGCAGTAAAGCACATGGTGACTGTACTCTTTGCCTGCTCTGTGGTGCCATATATAAACAGAATTTCAAATAGAAAGCAATTAAGCTTGGAAGAGTTAGTGGTAAAAGGCAAACAGGCACTCAAAGAACACAGTGGCTGGACACCACAAAAGCTGACACCAGCCAGAGCAGAGAATAACTCAAAGAAATAGTGCAAGATCAGAAGATGTGGAGAGGACTGACCCATAGAACCACCAAGAGTCAGATATAACTGAATGGATAACATAATCAGTGGCAAAACCAGTGGCACGAGTCTGCTCTGGATCCTCTCAGTGGGAAAAGCATGAAGGAAAACAACGTGGCATCCCATCTAAATGTTAGTGCACATTTTGGGACAACCTCACCATACAGAGAAAGAAAAGATAAGAAAACTTAAGAAGCAAATTTCTTAAAATTTTACAAAAGAAAAGAAGTTGTTGTTTTAAAGAAGGAAGAAATAAAGGAGGGAGGGAGGGAGGGAGGGAGGGAGGGAGGGAAGGAAGGAAGGAAGGAAGGAAGGAAGGAAGGAAGGAAGGAAGGAAGGAAGGAAGGAAGGACCATCTGAAGGCATAACACGAAGCAACGGATGGAAAATAATCAAGGAGAGAAGCAACCTGGAACTAAGGAGAAATTTCCTAACAGTTGGAAAAATTAATCAGTGGAACGACTTGCCTCCAGAAGTTGTGGGTCCTCCATCACTAGAAGTTTTCAAGAGGAGGCTGGACAGCCACTTCTCTGGAATGGTATAGGGTCTCCTGCTTCAGCAGGGGGTTGGACTAGAAGACTAGAATGCCTGTGTGTTAGCCTCGACATTTCCAACTTTTGAGAACAAACCATGAAGATAGGCAACCCAGAGATTTTCATTCATGCAAGACACAGAATCGGAGCAGAAAAAGTGAAGGGCTTCTACAAAGATGAGGGGGGTCAACCTATTCTCCAAAGCACCAGAGGGCAAGAAAAAAACAACAACCAATGGATGGAAAGTAACCAAGGAGAGCAGAAACCCGGAACTAAGGAAAAATGCTCTAACTGTGAGAGCAAGCAACAAGTGGAAGAGCTTGCCTTCAGAGGTTGTGGGTGCACCATCACTGGTGGCTTTCAAAAACAGACCAGACAGCCATTTGACCAGAATGGTATAGGGCAGGGGTAGGCAACCTCGGCTCTTTTATGACTCATGGACTTCAACTCCCAGAATTCCTGAGTCAGCTATGCTGACTCAGGAATTCTGGGAGTTGAAGTCCATGAGTCATAAAAGAGCCGAGGTTGCCTACCCCTGGTATAGGGTCTCCTGCTCAAGTAGGGGATTGGACTAGAAGACTTCCAAGCTCTTTTCCAACTCTATTATTCTATGTTCTAAGTGGAAAAATTGAAGTGGTCCTTGAATTTTATTAATCACATTTTTTTTAAAGAAGAGTTTGGAGAACTATTTGTCCAGAATGTTGTAGAGCAGACATGTCAAACACAAGGCCCGGGGGCCAGATCCGGCCCGCGAAGTGGTTTCATGTGGCCCCCGAAGCCATCCTGGAAACAGTGAGGGAACGGCCCCCACTGCCTTGGCCCTGGCCTAGAGACCCTCCTTCTGCAAGAGACCCCCAGATCTGTCCCACTCCTGCCCAGGCCCCCATAGGCACCCTTGATGCCAATGATGTAGAGCTGGCCATGCCCACCCAGTAGGCCATACGCACTCCAGCTGCGCCCACCCAGTAGGCTGCGCCCACCCTGGCCAAACCCACCCGGCCCCCCCAAGGGCAACCACAATGCTGATGTGGCCCTCAATGAAACTGAGTTTGACATCCCTGTTGTAGAGACTCCTGTGTGAACAGGGGTTGGACTACAAGACCTCCAAATCTCTTCCAACTCTGTTATTCTCTTTTGTTTCCATTGCAATAGCTAGAAGAGTTCGTGGTGGTTTTTTTTTCCTCATTCCTCTTGAATAACATATGAGTCTTTTTCTCAGGGTGAAACGATTCAAGAAAATCATTCTGTGCTAACAAGATTAACCCGGTGGTTTTTTAAACTGAGACCAAATAAATTGAGTATACAAGGATTTCTGGATCATTTCATAATAAGTCAGCATTATCAGAAAACATTATATCAAACGTCCACTCAAATCTAACAGGTTTTTACTTCTGCAGTGATAGAAACTGCTAGGCAATTAATAAACTTTCAACTTTTTGCAACTGATTCTTTCAAAGTAAATACCTTGGCCTGATTCATCCTCACCTCACCAACATTTTTAGATCAAAATAGAATTATTATTCTGATCCAGCCTCACTCTGAATTTTAAAATGCAGTTGCGAGCTCGGAAATATACCCCAAACACATCTCAAATGTCAAGAAATAATAAGAAAATTGTAATTTTCATCACCAAATTTAAGTGGCAAATTAAGGGTGAGCTTTATGAATTCACAATCTTGAATTCCAAATGTAGCAGGATTAAACCCTCCAAGTGATTCCTGAGGGGAAAATGAAAACAAAAAATAGCTGTCTCCATTCTCTGAATTAAGAACAGAAGCAACAAACGAGAATTAAAAGCTTTTGTAATGGGAAGAATCACTGAAGTAAGTGTTGGAATTCATTGTTGGAATGTATTTTTATGCAACAACTACAGTAGTATTCATCCAGTAGATAGCAGTATTTACAGGTATGTACTCTACGTTCTTTTGTTTTCCTGTTTATGGTTACAGTTAAAACAGTTAAGCAGTAAAGCACATGGTGACTGTACTCTTTGCCTGCTCTGTGGTGCCATATATAAACAGAATTTCAAATAGAAAGCAATTAAGCTTGGAAGAGTTAGTGGTAAAAGGCAAACAGGCACTCAAAGAACACAGTGGCTGGACACCACAAAAGCTGACACCAGCCAGAGCAGAGAATAACTCAAAGAAATAGTGCAAGATCAGAAGATGTGGAGAGGACTGACCCATAGAACCACCAAGAGTCAGATATAACTGAATGGATAACATAATCAGTGGCAAAACCAGTGGCACGAGTCTGCTCTGGATCCTCTCAGTGGGAAAAGCATGAAGGAAAACAACGTGGCATCCCATCTAAATGTTAGTGCACATTTTGGGACAACCTCACCATACAGAGAAAGAAAAGATAAGAAAACTTAAGAAGCAAATTTCTTAAAATTTTACAAAAGAAAAGAAGTTGTTGTTTTAAAGAAGGAAGAAATAAAGGAGGGAGGGAGGGAGGGAGGGAGGGAGGGAGGGAAGGAAGGAAGGAAGGAAGGAAGGAAGGAAGGAAGGAAGGAAGGAAGGAAGGAAGGAAGGACCATCTGAAGGCATAACACGAAGCAACGGATGGAAAATAATCAAGGAGAGAAGCAACCTGGAACTAAGGAGAAATTTCCTAACAGTTGGAAAAATTAATCAGTGGAACGACTTGCCTCCAGAAGTTGTGGGTCCTCCATCACTAGAAGTTTTCAAGAGGAGGCTGGACAGCCACTTCTCTGGAATGGTATAGGGTCTCCTGCTTCAGCAGGGGGTTGGACTAGAAGACCTCCAAGGTCCCTCCCAACACTGTTATTCTTTTATTCTGCTGTTTAATAAAGGCCTCTCTCCTCCTGAGAAGGCTTATCTAGGCATCTGCTCCTCAGAGCAGAGAGCAAGGAGGAAAGACTTCAAGCCTGCTCAGAAGTCACCACCTCCTCCGAGTCCACCGGGCAGCCGATACCAAGATGGAGTGATGCTTAATCCAAAAAGCAAATGTTTGCTCGGATGAAGCCACCCCAAAGGTTGCCACTCTGTAAAAATGTATTAATCTGGGTAAATATCGCATCGGAAAGACTAACTGCTTTGTCTGGGCGGAATTCCCATTCCTCCTCAGCACCGTCAAGTCTGGTTTAATGTGTGCTAACACTCCGTCACCCCGGTGGAAAAAAGGAAAATGGCAGCCAGAATATATATATATATATATATATATATATATATATATATATATATATATATATATATATATATATATATATATATATATATATATATATATATATATATATATATATATATATATATATATATATATATATATATATATATATATATATATATATATATATATATATATATATATATATATATATATATATATATATATATATATATATATATATATATATTCTGGCTGCCATTTTCCTTTTTTCCACCGGGGTGACGGATACCTCCAATTTTACATGGGAAAAAACCTGAATGACCAAAGATAAAAAGAACAGAAACATTTTGGAGATAAATGTATATTAGTTTAAGAGGGATATGTATTTTAAGTAGTATATTCTCTTCTTCTTCTTCTTCTTCTTCTTCTTCTTCTTCTTCTTCTTCTTCTTCTTCTTCTTCTTCTTCTTCTTCCTCCTCCTCCTCCTCCTCCTCCTCCTCCTCCTCCTCCTCCTCCTCTTCTTCTTCTTCTTCTTCTTCTTCTTCTTCTTCTTCTTCTTCTTCTTCTTCTTCTTCTTCTTCTTCTTCTTCTTCTTCTAACTTTTTAAGACACGAGAAATGTAAAAGTGTTGGGATGGCCTGTACGAGGAAACTAGATTTAAATACTTTAATAGAATTAACCTTGAGAAAATCTTAACCAGTGAGAATGTTTTGAACATTGTAGGGAAAACTAATTTAAATAAGAATTGTAAATGGGATTTATGACGCAACCAAGATGACCAGATTAAAAAGGAATGTGATTATTATTGGTAGAAATTTTAGAAAAATCTTTATATTTAATTGTGACCCATCAAACTAATGAGAATTGTATCAATTCAGGGAGGGCAAAGAGAATATTATTGTAAGAAGAGAAAATCAAGCAAAGCTATATGTGGACTTTGGAATAGAGAAACTGATTGTTAGTGATTACTTTGCTAATATAAGCCCAGACAGCATGCTATTTACCAAATATTAAGGTGTTTATATTTTAAAAAAAATCAAATATACATTGGTTAAGTGAGTTTTGCCCCATTTTACGACCTTTCTGGCGACCGTGGTTAAGTGAATCACCGCAGTTGTTAAAGCAATCAAACTGCTGTTAAGTAAAACCACTTCCCCCATTGACTTTGATTGTGGGAAGGTCGCAAAAGGAGATGGCTGCGACTGTCGTAAATATGAGTCAATTGCCAAGCCTCTGAATTTTGATCACAAGACTCTGGGGATGCTACAGTGGTCCTCAGTATGAATACTGGCTATAGAGTAAGTCGATTTTTCCAGGGCCGTTTTAACGTTCCAACGGCCGCTAAAAGCACCGTCGTGCGTCTGTATTTAAACAGTGAGTTGTTAAGTGAATCTTTGCAGTTGATGAGTTAGTGACGCGGCTGTTAAGTGGATCCAGCTTCCCATGTTGACTTTGCTGGTCAGAAGGCCGCAAAAAGGGGGAGGATATAACTGTGGGTCCACAACGACGGTCATGAGTAGGAATCGGTTGCCAAGCCTCTGATTTTTGATCACATGATTGTGGGGATGCGAAAAAGGTCGCAAGTAGTGTGAAAAATTAGTCACCTTTTTCGGTGCTGTTGTAACTTTCAACAGTCGCTAAAAGAACTTTTGTAAGTCGAGGACTATCAGTACTGGGTGTTTTTTAAACGGTTTCCCTCTCTGGCGTAGGGCATCCGTTGAAGCCAGCTTTGAGGAGAGGGATGCTTACACACCTCATTTATTTTATTTATTTATTATTTTATTGCTAAGAAACCTGACAGGGCAGACCAACTCACTCGTGCTGACCCTCGGAGGCTTACAAAGGTTAAAACCCGTGACGTAATATTTTTTATCATGTAACATCATATCTTTTCAGGATCTACAGTATAATCAATCAGAATAGAGCTGGAAGGGACCTTAGAGGTCTTCTAGTCCAACCCCCTGTTGAAGCAGGAGACCCTATACCATGTCAGACAGGTGGTTGTCCAATCTCTTCTTGAAAACCTCCAGTGATGGAGCAGCCACTACTTCTGGAGGCAAGCTGTTCCACTGGCTAATTCATTCAATCAATCAATCAGAATAAGCTGGAAGGGACCTTGGAGGTCTTCTAGTCCAACTCTTTGCTCAAGCAGGAGGCCTTTATACCATTCTAGACAAATGACTGTCCAGTATCTTCTTAAAAACCTCCAGTGATGGAGCACCCACAACTTCTGGAGGTAAGCTGTTCCACTGGTTAATTGTCCTCACTGTTAGGAAGTTTCTCCTTAATTCCAGGTTGCTTCTCTCCTTGATGAGTTTCCATCCATTGCTTCTTCTCCTGCTGTCAGGTTCTTTGAAGAATAGGTTGACCCTCCTCTTCCTTGTGGCAGCTCCTCAAATATTGGAACACTGCTATCATGTCACCCTTAGTCCTTCTCTTCATTAAACTAGACATAAACTAGTTTAATAATGAATTAGTTCAGGAGAACTCCTAGATCAGACATGTCAAACACAAGGCCCGGGGGCCAGATCCGGCCCGTGAAGTGGTTTCACGTGGCCTGCGAAGCCATCCTGGAAACAGTGAGGGAACGGCCCCCACTGCCTTGGCCCTGGCCCAGAGACCCTCCTCCTGCCAGAGACCCTCAGATCTGTCCCACTCCTGCCCAGGCCCCCATAGGCACCCTTGATGCGAACGATGTAGAGCTGGCCATGCCCACCCAGTAGGCCATATGCACTTTAGCCACGCCCACCCAGTAGGCCACGTCCACCTTGGCCACACCCACCCGGCCCCCTGAGGGCAACCACAATGCTGATGCGGCCCTCAATGAAATTGAGTTTGACACCCCTGTCCTAGATTATACACTGGATCTGTCTAAGGCAATGTGACCCCATCCAAGACCAAAGATGGCAATTTTCCCTCGACAAAGAATCCCAAAATTGTGTCTGATTTGGGGGTTTTTCTCATGATAAAACATGACAGACTGTGCAAAGGTCACAATTCATTAAACAAACAAACAGCCTTGCGTTTTGGGCAGGAAAAAGGATTGTGTGTTTCTCTATCTGTCTTTCTGAGATTATTAGCCTCTGGATGCTTCAGACTGCAGTTGCCATTGGCCTTCTTCACTGGCCTTGCTGTGTGATGGGTATTGTAGTCCAACACACCCAAGATGTATCTGGAGAAACCTGGCAAACCAGCTTCTGTAAAGCCCAGGAATCTAACATTTCTTTGAATGTTAGATTCTTTTGTTTAACCCAGGGGCTAGGGAAATAAATCAGGAGACCCATTAGAAAAACAAGAACACGATTATAAATGGCAGAAAACATTTTGCGTTGCAAGAGGCATGCAAATCAGTCCGATAAATGCTTACTCATATGTCAATTCTTGCAAGCTCACTTGACCTGCACTAACTGGAAATGGAAATGTAGAAATAATGTCTGGTTGAATGTGCCTCGTTTTTGATGCATTGTAATTCTACACAATTCCATGTCTAATTTGATACGCAGAACATCTGATAAAATGCAGTTCATGTAAAAAAGCATATTGAAGGCTGCAGGGTTATTATTGCTCTTCCTTTGCCCAATAGCTTCACTGAATACAGTAATACTTGTGTTAAGCGTAAACGTGTTCCTGATGTTGCCCATCATGTGTGAGAAGGAGAGAGGGAGGGAGCAAGGGAGGGAGCGAGGAAGGAAGGAAGGAAGGAAGGAAGGAAGGAAGGAAGGAAGGAAGGAAGGAAGGAAGGAAGGAAGGAAGGAAGGAAGGAAGGGGAGAACGGGGGAAGGAGAGATGAGAGCAAGGAAGGATGGATGAAAGGGAGGAAGGAAGGAAGGAAGGAAGGAAGGAAGGGGGAAAGGTGAGATAAGAGCAAGGAAAGATGGATGGAAGGATGGAAGGGAGGAAGGAAGGAAAGAAGGAAAAGAAAAGAAAAGAAGGGAGAATGACAGACAGATGGACGATTTCCCAAATATTTTTCTTCTCCGTCTCCGTCAGCACAAAAGCAGCAAAATTCTCTGAACCAAACGCGCACCCAAAGCAGTGCCAATCCTGGAGGAAGAGGAGGAGGAGGAGGAGGAGGAGGAGGAGGAGGCTCTGCTTTGCACCCTAATTTAATTCTCTTAACCCCTCCCCTCCTCTACTCTTGTGGCTGTTTACCCACTGATAAAATGTGCCAGACGGACACGTTTGTGCAACCTGACCACCCATCTTCAAGGCTATTTACCGAAAGCGGATGAATATTAAAATGGGGACTGGGGGGGGATGGGGTGGAGAAGCAGCCTTGAAGAAATAGATTAGCAGGGGGTTTATAGTCTTGCAAGCTTCCCCCGTTATTCATCCCTGCTGGCTTTGTGCAAACACTTCAGAGGTGGAATCCTGCTGGAGAGATAGAAAGAAGGTGGGGGAGAAGCTGGTCCTCCCCCCCCCCCATGACTTGTTCCTTCCTTCCCAGGAGCCCCTGCTCGGCATAAATTAGGCAAACAAAGTCTTTCCATCTCTAGAGTTCCACTTTTACACCTGTCAGGGTTCACTTGAAAATAAATTCCTTATCTTCCACAGGGGATTCATGGCTTGCAGTAAGAGAGACCCGCATCTCTCAACCTCAACCACAAAAAAGTTGTGTGGACTAAAACAGAAGTCCCCCTAGCCGGGCTTCACAAGCGTCAGGAGAGCACGTGCACCCGTGCAAAGCTCCATTTGGGCAAATGGAGTTGCGTGTGTTCACACTCGGCCTTGCCGTTTGCACAAAACCAACCTCTCTCCCCCACCCTCTCTGGAAAGGCTGGCGACCATCAGACTAAAACTCCCAGAATTCCCCAGCCAGCATGAAGCAGGGGTCTTCAACCTTGGCCCTTAAAGCAGGGATCTTCAAACTTGGCCCTTTTAGGACTTGTAGACTTCAACTCCCAGAATTCTGGGAGTTCTGGGAGTTGAAGTCCACAAGTCCTAAAAGGACCAAGGTTGAAGATCCCGTCTTAAAGCTTGCCAGCTGACGAATTCTAGGAGTTGAAGTCCATACATATGCAAGCTGCCAAGATGAGAGAAACACTGGGTTAGGGGATCAAACCCCACCTATCCCTACTTAATGTGGGATGGGATAGTGATGTCATGAAGCCTGATGCAAGTGATGGGATACCATGCTTTTCCGGCAGGGAGAACATGGGATATAGTATCCTTCCCTACTGGGAGTTTTGATTCATTTCGTGCAGTTAGTTGCTGTCCACAAACCCCAGTAAGATTTGGTTGGCTGGATTGCCAACCATGCTAAGCATGTTGTTCATAGAATCATTGAATAACATAGTTGGAAGGGACCAACTACACATATCTCTCAGTCAAGGCTACCTCACAATTGTTATTTTTATTTTATTTTTGGTGGGGAGAATCGGAGAAGGAAGGTGTATCACGTATGTTCACTTCCTTGTGTTATTTATACAAAATAATAAAGGCAAGATAAAAATAAATAACTACAATTGCCTCTGCAAGTGAAGAGAAGCCAGACAGGAGAAGAAGAAAAAAAACACATCTTCCAATCTTTCCAAATATTGTATGGTTTTTCCTGCCATGTATAATCCCCTCCCTTGCACTGTTTGAGCTTTCAAAAGTCAGTGACCTGATTTCTCATTTTCAGCCAGGAAATCCTCCATGGCTGCTACATGTAACATTACCTGGGGCTTAACAGAGTTGCAAAGAAGGAAAAAAAAATATTTTTACGTTTTGGAAAAATGGAGGTTTTGCTGAAAAAAAAGGGGATGATAGACAAAAAGAAGAAAGAAAAGAGAGAAGAGCAACCAAGATGATAAGGGATATGGAGGCTAAAGATCTAAGAAGAAATTTCCTAACAGTGAGGACAGTTAACCAGTGGAACAACTTGCCTCTAGAAGTTGTGAATGCTGCAACACTGGACGTTTTTAGGAAGAAACTGGACAGCCATGTGTCTGAAGTAGTATAGGGTTTCCTGCCTGAGCAGGGGTTTGGACTAGAAGACCTCCAAGGTCCCTTTCAACTCTGTTATTCTATTCCAAGGGAATTAGGTAGATTCAGCCTAAGAAACAGAAGGACTAGGGATGGCATGATAGCAGTCTTCCAATATTTGAGGGGCTGCCCCAAAGAAGAGAATGTCAACCTATTCTCCAAAGCACCAGGAGGCAGGACAAGAAGCAATGGATGGAAACAAATCAAGGAGAGAAGCAACCCAGAATGAAGGAGAAATTTTCTGACAGTGAGGACAATTAATCACTGGAACGGATGTTGCCTTCAGAAGTTGTGGGTGCTCCAACACTGGAAGCTTTCAAGGAGAGATTGGACAACCATTGATCAGTAATGGTATAGGGCAGGGATAGGCAACCTTGGCTCTTTATGACTCACATACTTCAACTCCCAGAATTCCTGAGTCAGTCATAAAAAAGCCAAGGTTGTCTACCCCTAGTATAGGGTCTCCTCTTGAATTGGGGGTTCGATTAGAAGATCTCCAAGGTCCCTTCCAGACATGTGATTCTACATTCTATGTTGTATTTTTTTTTTAAAAAAAATACTGTTTCCAGAACTTTGCAATCCATACGGAAAGTGTTCCACATACAACCATTTGTTTAACGATCCTTTGAGGTTGGGATGACAATTTCTCAGCTAAGGTATTATCAAGAAAATGTTTTCCAGCGGGATTTTGCTGTGTGTATTTGGGTTAAAAACAAACAAAAATGTCTCATGTGGATTCTACACACAAGCTATTCCATTTGTCCGCTATTTTCTTCAAAAAAGAAAAAAAAAGGTTGAAAAATATTCCTGGAGTATTTCAGACCGAGTTTTTCCCAAACAAATTCTTTCTGCGGTGTCCATACTTTGAAGAGATCATTTTGAACAAAGATCCCAGCGCTACAAATTGGACAAGGATAACTCTGCTTTCATCCATAGGTCTGCTAATAAAGTGAGAAATTAGTAGAATCATAAAGCTGGAAGGGACCTTGGAGGTCTTCTCATCCAACCCCCTCACCCAAGGCAGGAGACTTCATACTATTCCAGGCAAATCCTTTCTTGAAAATCTCCAGCGATGGAACATCCGCAGCTTCAGGAGGCAACTGTTCCATTGATCACTAAATTCCTCCTTCTTTCTGGGTTGGAATAACAAAATAACAGAGTTTGAAGGGACCTTCGGGGACCTTGGTTCTCCTTGAATCTCCAAGGAGGACCTTTGAGATCCCCAGATGAACCTCCAACTTGTGGTTGTTGTACTGCCTTGGATGCTACGGAGAGTAATTTTTTTTTTAGTTCCATTTATATCCCGCCCTTCTCCGAAGACTCAGGGCGGCTTACAAGCTTAGCAGTAGCCTTCATTCTATGTATATGCCTGCTTATTAGGGCTTTCACACACACCCCAAGCGGCATTATTACAAAGTCAGCTTAATTGCCCCCAACAATCTGGGTCCTCATTTTACCTACCTAGGAAGGATGGAAGGCTGAGTCAACCTTGAGCCTGGTGGGATGCAAACCTGCACTAATTGCAGGCAGCTGGTGTTACTTAAGGAGGCATTAGCCCACTGCTCCACCAAGGCTCTAGGATTGAGGCCCCCTTCCTTGTGATAGCCCTTCAAGTCTTGGAAGGTGCTATCCTGTGTGCCCTGAGCCTTCTCTTCATTAGACGAAACATACCTAGCTCCCTTTTACCCTACCAAACTCATTAAATTTGTAGATGACATTAAGCTGGCAGGAATAGCCAACACCCCAGAAGAGAAGCTGAGAATCCAAAAAGATCTTAATAGACTTGAACAATAGGCCCTATCCAACAAAATGAAATTTAATGTGGAGAAAAGCAAGGTTTTACACCTGGGCAGGAAAAACCAAAGGTACAAGTACAGATGAGGGGAAACCTGGCTCAGAAACAGCAACTGTGAGAGGGAACTTAAGAGTCCCAGTGGACGATCACTTAAACATGAGCCAGCCGTGTGCAGCAGCGGCCAAAAAAGCTAATGCAATCCTGGGTTGTATAGAAACAGAGGGCACAGAATTAAAATCACGTGAGGTATTAGTACCGCTTTATAAAGCCTTAGTAAGGCCACATCTGGAACACTGGATCCAGTTTTGGTCAACACATTACAAAAAATGTCGAGACTTTGGAAAAAGTGCAGAGAAGAGCAGCTAAGATGATGAAAGGCCTGGAGACTAAAACATATGAAAAACGGCTGCAGGATTTGGGTTAGGCTAGTCTAGAGAAAAGAAGGACTGGGGGGGATGGACATGATAGCAGTATTCTAGTATTTGAGAGGCTGCCTCAAGGAGGAAGGGGTCAATTTATTTTCCAAAGCACCAGAAGGCAAGACAAGAAACAATAGATGGAAACTAATCAAGGAGACAAGCAACCTGGAATCAAGAAGAAATTTCCTAACAGTGAGGACAATTAACCAGTGGAATGGCTTGCCATCAGATGTTGTGGGTGCTTCAGCACTCTTTTTAAGAAGAGACTGGAAAACCATGTGTCTGAAATGGTATAGGGTCTCCTGCTTGGGCAGGGAGCTGGACTAGATGACCTCCAAGGACCTTTCCAGCTGTATTCTGATTCTGTCTTCTGCCTTTAGCTGTTCATCCTATGATTCAGCCTGATAGCCAAATCTGTAGGTTCGACTCCTGGCTGGCTTTCCAATTGATAGCCTAATCTGAGTCTAGGTTGTGCCTTGGTTTATCCTTTCCCTTAAGCAACAGAGTTGGAAGATCATTTAAAAGCAATTTATTAGAGTACCCTAAGCGGTGGCTCAGTGGGTTAGGACGCTGAGCTTGTCGATCAGAAGGTCAGCAGTTTGGCGGGTCGAATCCCGAGTGCTGCGTAGCAGAGCGAGCGCCTGTTACTCGTCCCAGCTTCTGCCAACCTAGCAGTTCGAAAGCATGTAAAAATGCAAGTAGAAAAATAGGGACCACTACGGCGGGAAGGTAACAGCGTTCCGTGCGCCTTTGGCGTCTAGTCATGCCGGCCACATGACCACAGAGACGTCCTCGGACAAGCGCTGGCTCTTCGGCTTTGAAACGGAGATGAGCACCGGCCCCTAGAGTCGGAAACGACTAGCACGCATGTGCGGGGGAACCTTTACCTTTACCTTTTAAGGAGATCAAAGAAAATGCAAGAGAAAAGTTGATTGGACAGGATAAAAGTATCCTTTGGGTAGGAAATCAGTCACACATAGTCAAACATGTTACATATTTGAATGCCATAGTATCACACAGATTCATTCAAATGATGTATGACATCAGAAGGGGCCTAACATTTAAGGAAAAAAAGTTTGGAGTTCATGAAGAGACAAACCAAGATTCTGATTAGCACTAACAATCTTTCTCTTACCAGGAGATATTCACCATCCCTCCCTCCTATAGTTTTATCTCTTCAGTTTAGGAATTTTAGAAACTATCAACCAATCAATCCATACAGCAATACAATAAAAGGTTTTCCTGTATTCCAGTCTGTAATTGGGTTTGTCTACTTTAATGAAGAGAAGGACGAGGGGTGACAGGATAGCAGTCTTCCAATATCTCAGGGGCTGCCCCAAAGAAGAGGGAGTCAAGCTATTCTCCAAAGTGCCTGAAGGCAGGACAAGAAGCAACGGATGGAAACTAACCAAGGAGAGAAGCAACCTAGAACTAAGGAGAAACTTCCTGACAGTCAGAACAATTGTTCAGTGGAACAACCTCCCTCCAGAAGCTGTGAATGCTCCAACACTGGAAGTTTTTAAGAAGAGATTGGACAACCATTTATCTGAATTGATACAGGATTTCCTGCCTAAGCAGGAGGTTGGACTAGATGACCTCCAAGGTCCCTTCCAACTCCGTAATTCTCATTCTAACAATTCTAATTCTAATTCCTTGATAAAGCCTTGTCATTTTTTTTAAAGAGAGAAAAAGGTATTAAAATACAAAGTAACTACGTTCGTTAAGAATGACAAAATCCATGTCATGTGCTACTCAAGTCTCTTGATACTGATCTTATCTCCCTGACTGGCCGACTTACAAATTCGGTTACCCCAAATTAAATTCTCCTCCTCCTAATTTTAACTGCTCCTGAGCCAAGAGCTATCTCTAGGATGTCCAAAGAAAGTCTTCATGTGTAGTGATCAAAACACCTCTAGAGAGAGAGAGAGAAAAAAAAAAACTTTTCTAAGCAGCTTACTCAACCAACATTAGCATAGCGTTCGAGCACAATAAACTCCAAAGTGCGCTTCCTGATATATTTTTTTCCTGCAAAAAAATACCGCCACGGTCTGTGGATCAAAAGGCTTTCAGCTCCCTTTCCATAGTTATAATTGGCTTATCACACTTGCCTTTATTATGTACTTTCAGCTTTCACGAGGCTAAAAATACTCGGAGTTAATCACTGGTGGTATAGACCATTAAGCCTTCCTGTAAACCAGCGAGAAAGTGGAAAGATGTTTCCTCTGCCAAGGTTTTACAGTCAGGGGGAGCTGGTGGGAAGAGCAGAGAGGACCGTGGAGCCCCCCACCCACCCACCCATTGAGATGAAGGAAAAAAAACAAAAACCTCTTGTCAAATACTCCTGGTAGGCAGAATTTACTATCTCATTACTGGAAGACTTTAATTATATCAGGAGCTTCTACAACAAACGGTCTGTGACGAGGTCATAAACAGAAATTTCAATGTATCAGATTTCTATATGTTCAAGAGATGATGGCTCCGCTGTTTTTATTATTATTATTATTATTATTATTATTATTATTATTATTATTGTTATTATTGTTGTTGTTGTTGTTGTTGTTGTTGTGTTGTTGTTGTTGTTGTTGTTGTTGTTGTTGTTGTTATTATTATTATTATTATTATTATTATTATTATTATTATTATTATTATTATTATTATTATTATTATTATTATTATTATCCTATCCAAGAAAAAGCAAAACAGGAGAAGACGGTGAGGAACCGGACTGGAGAAGGGCTCGTGTCTGCCTGAGGGATCCTTGGTGCTCTCTGAGTTGGGGGTTTCTTGCACACATTTCATGACCCAAAACTAGGTAACATCCTAAGTGCTAGTAAGGCATGGGGGTTTACTCTCACTTCTAGCGGCTGAGAATAACGGAGAGGAAATAGGGAGCAAATCCAGTGGTGGGATTCAGCCGGTTCGCACCACTTCGGCAGAACCGATAGCTAATTTTTTGTTGTTGTTGCCCAAACCCAGAATGGACTTCCGGAAGTGGCATCCACACAGAGAACTGGTTGCTGACATATTTGAATCCCACCACTGAGCAAATCCCACTTCCTTCTAGCACTGATGATGTTACTTAGTTTGGGTCGTGAAACATCTGCAAGAAAACCACCAAGCTCAAAGAGCACCAAGGTCCCCACAGTCCTCCTCCTCCTCCTTCTCCTTCTCATGCTCCTTCTCCTCCTCTTCCTCTTCCTCTTCCTCCTCCTCCTCCTTCTTCTTCTCCTCCTCCTTCTCATGCTCCTTCTCCTCCTCCTCCTCTCCTCCTCCTCCTCCTCCTCCCCCTCCCTGCAAACACCATTCCCTTCTAGCACTGATGAAATTACCTAGCTGGGTAATGAAACATCTTCAAGAAAACAATGAAACTCAGAGAGCACCAAAGACCTTCCTCCTCCTCCTCCTCCTCCTCCTCTTCCTCTCCACAAATCCCATTCCCTTCTAGCACTGGCGCTATTATCAGATGACCGCAAGGAATATCAATCCTTCTATTCTCCACCACTCGATCAGAACCGAAGAAGCTTCTTGGATGAGAAGTGAAACGTCTTCAAGGAAAAAAATGAAGAAAGTCCAGCGGCCTTTTGAAAAAAAAAAGCCCCTTTGGGACCATTTCGCGGAGCCCCTGTGGTTTGAGGAACAATTTGGTTTGCTAGGCACATGGTGATAGCCTAGATAGTTGGGTTGAAAATATATAAACTACGATGTTGTGACTTTAAGATGTTAATTGGCCAATGGGTGTGTAAGTGTTCTCATGGCCATATAAGGGAGCTAGGAACGTAGCTTCTTTCTCTCTGAATTCACGCTCTCTACTATTACTGTTTTTGCTCTGTTTTGCTGTACTGTTGGTTTACTACTGTGATAAACCTGTACAACTGTGTATTGACCTCTGGACTGGTAAGAAGACTTTGTATTTTGGATTACTCCTTGGACTGTTGCTATTGTGTATGACCTGGACTGTTTATTTTTGACCGTGCATTTTTGTTTTTACACCATCTCAAAAGTAAAATACTTTTTGTTATCACAACTCAGTGTACTCTTGTGGTTACTGTGTGACTCTTACTGCTTTCACTACTCATCCTTGTCTGTGCAACTCCTTGGTAGCGCAAGAAGACCTCTGCACAACAAATTCCTTAACATGGTTGCTCTGCTCTTCTAGCAAGACTGGGAACCACAGCGCGAGCCGAAGCAGCAAAGACACGCAAATATTTTGCTCGGCAGTGATTAATAGAGGATTAATAAAAGAAACCCTCGGGAGGAAAAAAATAGAAGCCTTTCTGAAGCGATGGGACGAAACGATACAAGGCAGCTGATGGTGGAGAGCCAAACTTTTAAGTGGTTTTGAAATTGCGATACATAACAATATTTATCTGTCTCGCCTCCGGTACACGCCACGGCAAGTATTAGAGCAACTTATCAGCTAAAAAAAAAAAGAAGCTATTTCCATTAATCGCTCGTTAATTATTAGTGAAGTGTCACCTTAATTTAAAGTGTGCTTCAGAGGTGCCAAATGCCTCTCGATACAGGGAGTCCTCGACTTACGACCGCAACAGAGCACCCAAGTTTCGGTTGCTGAGTGAGACATTTGTTAAGCGAGGTGTGCCCCATTTTATCACCTTTCTCGCCACTGTTGTTAAGTGGATCGCTGGAGTGGCTCAATATAGTGACAGGGCCGTTGAGCGAATCTGGCTTCCTCCACTGATTTTGGTTGTGGAAGGGTCGCAAAAGGGGATTGCGCGACACCCAGGACATTGCAACTGTCAGAAATAGGAGTCAGTTGCCCAGCGGCTGAATTTTGATCATGGGATGCTGCAAAGGTCGTAACTGTGAACAATGGCTATAGGTCACTTTTTTCAGGACTACCTATATTTGATCCCAGAATAAGCAGCAATATCCAAAAGTCAGGCTCCGCCTTTCCTTTCCTTTCCTTTCCTTCCCTTCCCTTCCCTTCCCTTCCCTTCCCTTCCCTTCCCTTCCCTTCCCTTCCCTTCCCTTCCCTTCCCTCTTTCCTCCTTTCCTTTCCTTCCCTTCCCTGACCTTTCTCCTTCCCTTCCTTTCCCTTCCCTTTTTCCTCCTTTCCTTTCCTTTCCTTTCCTTTCCTTTCCTTTCCTTTCCTTTCCTTTCCTTTCCTTTCCTTTCCTTTCCTTTCCTTTTTCCTCCTTCTTCCTTTCCTTTCCTTTCCTTTCCTTTCCTTTCCTTTCCTTTCCTTTCCTTTCCTTTCCTTTCCTTTCCTTTCCTTTCCTTTCCTTCCCTTCCCTTCCCTTTTTCCTCCTTTCCTTTCCTTTCCTTCCCTTTCCTTCCTTTCCTTTCCTTTTTCCTCCTTCTTCCTTTCCTTTCCTTTCCTTTCCTTTCCTTTCCTTTCCTTTCCTTTCCTTTCCTTTCCTTTCCTTTCCTTTCCTTTCCTTTCCTTTCCTTTCCTTTCCTTTCCTTTCCTTTCCTGTCCTGTCCTGTCCTGTCCTGTCCTGTCCTGTCCTGTCCTTCCCCTCCCTTCCCCTCCCTTCCCTTCCCTTCCCTTTCCTTGACCTTGGTCTCCTTCTTCTTTCTTGTGGTCAAGTCCCCTTTGGTGGGTCCTCAGGGACTTAAGGGCCATTTTTGGTCATCACCGTTTCAGGAGGAAAACCTCTTCTTACAATTTGTGAATCCCACGGCTAGGAGCCTGGACCCAGAGCGCTCAGCATGTTCCAATTCATCACCATGGCGAAACCCCTAAGGAACTCGCCTCTGCTGGAACCTCCAACTGGGCCTCGCCCCAACTCATAAGGAATCTTCCTTGCTCCATATCTTCCTTATTAAGCAAGGGAGCAATTAGAGACTTTTATTTACCTACCATAAAATGAATTGTTAGCCAGTGGGAGAACTCGATTGCAGGGCAAGAGTGAAGAGAGATGATTGGGTGACCTCTATTTCTCAGAGCATGGACTATTTAAAGCAATAGGAAGAGGAGAAGACAAAGTCTTAAAAACCAACCTTCTTCTGAAGGGTGCGCTTTTGCCGATTTTTGTTGCAATGCTTTGCTCCTATCATTGTTTTGAGGGATGCCTTCTGCTTTTCCGAGTTGGAGCAGAACAAAAGAAAGAAAGAAAGAAAGAAAGAAAGAAGGGAGGGGAGGTGTGGTCACCTCAATTTTTGACCGAATACACGAAGTTCACCTCCAAGGGATTGGTCACTTGCTCAGAAAGCTAAGTGAGTAACTTCTGGTGAGGAACAGCTGGATTTCATTATGGGCACCATGGACAGGGGGCAGGTTGTGCCCTCAGCGTGGAAGGGACTGCCACGCTCGAATTGGCCTTTTTAACCACACCAGATGCTGCTTTAGGACCTCTTTCCAGAGCATGCTACCATAGTCTCTCGAGACTGAAGGATGCCAATGATGATGAGTCAAGTAGAAGAGAATATTTGTAGCTCGCAGTTGAACTGTGGGGTCCTGACTGCTCTCTGAGCTTGGTTGCTTTCTTGCAGCTGATTCATGACCCAACCACTGTAGATAATATCATCAGTGCTAGAAGGGAGTGAGGTTTGCAGAGAGGAGGAGGAGGTCTCTGAGCTTGGTAGTTTGCTTGCAGATATTTCATGATTCAACTAGCTAACATCCTTAGTAGTAGAAGGGAGTAAGGTGTTTGGAGTGGAGGAGGAGGAGAAAGGGAGGAGGAGGATGACAATGATGACAATGGGATCCTTGGTGCTCTCTGAGCTTGGTTGTTTTCTTGCAGATGTTTCATTACCCAACTAGATAACTTCATCAGTGCTACAAGGGAGTGGGGTTTGTCAGGAGGAGGAGGAAGAGGAGGAGGAGGAGAAAAGAGGAGGAAGAGGACAATGACTGTTGGTTCCCTGGTGCTCTCTGAGCTTGGGTGTTTGCTTGCAGACATTTCATGACCCAACTAGCTAGCATCCTCAGTAGTAGGAGGGAGTAAGGTGCTTGGAGTGGTGGACGAGGAGAGAGAGAGGGGGAGGAAGAGGAAGGGGAAGAGGAAGAGGAAAAGGAGGAGGAGGAGGAGGAGGAGGAGGAGGAGGAAGTTGTGGGGTCCTTGATACTCTCTGAGCTTGTTCGTCTTCTTGCAGATCTTTCATGACCCAGCTATGCAACATCATCAGTGCTAGAAAAGAGTGGAATTTGTTCTTATTTCTATATACTATTGGCTTGCCATGTCAGTGTTGGTGGGAGTATTCTTGGTGGCTCTTTGATTGGGCTGTTTACTGAGTTGCTAGTTCCTTGATTGGTGTGAACAGAGAGCAAAGCCCACCCCTTCCTAGCCCTGATGATGTTACCTAGTTTGGTAATGAAACATCTGCAAGAAAATCACCAAGCTCAGAGAGTCCCCACAGTCCTTGTCCTCCTCCTCCTCCTCCTAAACCCCATCCTTCCTAGCACTGATGATGATCCCTAGTTGGGTCATGAAACATCTGCAAGAAAACCACCAAGCTCAGAGGGTCCCCAAGGTCCTCCTCCTCCTCCTCCTCCTAAACCCCACTCCCTCGTAGCAGTGATGATGATCCCTAACTGGGTCATGAAACATCTGCAAGAAAACCACCAAGCTCAGAGAGTCCCCACAGTCCTCTTCCTCCTCCTCCTCCTCCTAAACCCCACTACCTCCTAGCACTGATGATGATCCCTAGTTGGGTCGTGAAACATCTGCAGGAAAACCACCAAGCTCAGAGAGCACCAAGGACCTCGCAGTCTGTCCTTGTCCAGCATTTTGTAGTCGGCAGGCAGAACAGATGTTCTGAAGTTAAGATTCTTGTTTCGTACTCACGGCTTTGACTTGCAGCCAGAGGTGATCCTCTGTTTACTTGATGCCTTTAGTGGCTATTCCTTTCCTAACACGTCCAGCTAAGCATTTGACGGAACGGCCCTTCCTTCTTTATAGACTTGAGCTGCCATCGCCTGTTCTTCTCCAGGAGACCTAACATTTCTGGACTCGGCTTTCTCCTCCTCGTGCAAAAGCTTGAGGTTGATCCCAGAGCCAAGGCCGGAAAATGTCAGCCTGGAAAGGGTTACCCAGAGAGTGATTTGCATGCATTACCAAGTGACAGACGACATAAGAGAGCAAGCTCACCTAATGGATGATTAATGGCTTGATGTTGACCAGTGGCGCTGACTTGTTCTCCTGACCCTTTGGGGAACTTCAAAGACAGCTGGCATTTCCTTCCGACAGGATAGCGAGTGGAATTGTTTAATGAATGCACGCCGGGCATAATTTCAAGGCAGTCTTTTATAAATGCCCTGGTGGTACACAACCCAGCAGATACAGCTTTCTGATTCAGCTGATGGGCCTATTTTCAATTATTTTTTCCCCCCAATTAGATTTATTAGATCTTTGTCCAAACTTTATTACCGCATCAGTAACTCAAGGTGGGGAGCATACGTAATTTCCCCTTGCTCCTCCTATTTCCCTTTTGACAACAACAACCCTTTGAGGCTGGGTTGGCCTGAAAGAGAAGAACTGGCCCCAAATCACCCAGATGCCTTTCATGCCTAAGGCAAGGCTAGAACTCTCCATCTCCTGGTGATTGGCACCCAATTGGCTTTTGTGCCTAAGGTGGGACAAGAACTTACTGTCTCCTGGTGATTGACACAAAGCCATCCAGCCAGCTTTTATCATTAAGGCAGGACCAAAATTCTCTATCGCCTGGTGATTGGCCCAAATTAACCCAGGCAGCTTTTATGCCTAGGGTGGGATTAGAATTCGCCATCTCCTAGTGATTGTCCCAAAGTCACTCACTGGGACTAGAACTCTCCATTTCCTGGCGATTGGCCCAAAGTCACCCAACGATGACTTTGGGAGACTAAAACTCACAGTCCCACCTATCCTCCTTGGCGTTAAAGAAAGTCCATGTGAATATTTTTCCTTGATCATGTTTTGTGGGTGCCAATCTTAACAGGAGAACTAGCTGTCCATTTCTCTGCTGACAGAGGAACGTGCCCTTCCACCCTCTAAATTTTGGGGCCCACCGCTACCTACTCAGATTATAACCTTCTTTTGTCTCAAACTGTGGAAGATACGGTGTTTAGGGGACGAAGAATTCATTCGACACCTGGAGCTGAGTTGGCTCACTTGCTTTTCTAACATCTCAGAAATTACCTGGACAGGTAATTAGAATCCCTGTTCTTCCTGAAGAGCAAATCTAGAACGTTGGGGGCAATGGGAGCCGTTTGCATACGCGGCGTAATTAGCTGTCCATCAGCTCTGGGCTGTCAAAAGATCAGCACCCATTGGCAGTTTGCTTTAAGTGGGCCAATTAGCATAACAAACGACTTGCCAAAAGTTCTGAAGGCATCCTGTTGATTAATGCCATTCATCTCCCAAGCCAGGCAGCAGAAGGCTGAGCCATTCCATGCTAATGATGATGATTATATACATACATGCTTAGAGGAGGTTTGCTATCAGGGAAATTAGGTGGTTTACAAGTCACTTAGGTGCCTTTAAAGAGCATTAAAAGTCAGCTGTGCTAGGCCTTGCCTGGGACGCATGTTGGCTCCCACAATAGTGATAAAGAGAACTAGAATTTTTGAGGGGAAGGTGGAGAATTTGGATCCAGAAAGACAAAGAGAGGCATTTTTATTTATTTATTTTTATTTTAATTCCATTTATATCCCGCCCTTCTCCGAAGACTCAGGGCGGCTTACAAGCTTAGCAGTAGCCTTCATTCTATGTATATGCCTGCTTATTAGGGCTTTCACACACACACCCCAAGCGGCATTATTACAAAGTCAGCTTAATTGCCCCCAACAATCTGGGTCCTCATTTTACCTACCTCGGAAGGATGGAAGGCTGAGTCAACCTTGAGCCTGGTGGGACTCGAACCTGCACTAATTGCAGGCAGCTGGTGTTACTTAAGGAGGCATTAGCCCACTGCTCCACCAAGGCTCCAAGGGGATGTGTTGAGTTGGAATAGAGCTGGAAGGGACCTTCCTACCCCCTGCTCAAGCAGGAGACCCTATACCAGACATGTCAAACTTGCAACGTCACGTGATGTCGTGCAACGTATCGGGATGGTTTTGCCATTGCCAGCAATGGGGTGGGCGTGGCTTCCGGATGACGCCCCTGCCCTATACCATTTCAGACAAGCAGCTGTCTAGACTTTTCTTAAAACCTCCAGTGATGAAGCACCCACAACTTCTGGAGGCAAGCTGTTCCACTGGTTAATTGTCCTCACTGTCAGGAACTTTCTCTTTAATTCCAGGTTCTTTCTCTCTTTGATTAGACTCCCTCCATTGTTTCTTGTCTTGCCCTCTCATGCTTTGGAAAATAAATTGACCCCTTCTTCTTTGTGGCAGCCTTTCAGATACTGGAATGGTGCCATCATGTCCCCCCTAGACCTTTTTTTCTCTAGACTAGCCATACCCAACTCCTGCAACTGTTCTTCGTATGTTTTTGTCTCTGGTCCTTTAATTATTTTAGTTCAGGGGTGTCAAACTCAAGAGCCTTGGTGGAGCAGTGGTCTAATGCCTCCTTAAGTAACACCAGCTGTCTGCAATTAGTGCAGGTTCAAGTCCCACCAGGCTCAAGGTTGACTCAGCCTTCCATCCTTCCGAGGTAGGTAAAATGAGGACCCAGATTGTTGGGGGCAATAAGCTGACTTTGTAATAATGCCGCTTGGGGGGGCGAAAGCCCTAATAAGCAAGCATATACATAGAATGAAGGCTATTGCTAAGCACGTTGATTTGTGCTTTAGATTGTAAGCCGCCCTGAGTCTTCGGAGAAGGGCGGGATATAAATGGGATTTTAAAAAAATTCATTGAGGGCCACATCAGCATTGCAGTTGCCCTCAGGGGGCTGGGCGGGTATGGCCAGGGTAGGCGTGGCCTACTGGGTGGGCGTGGCTAGAGTGCATATGGCCTACTGGGTGGGAGTGGCCAGCTCTACATCGTTCGCATCAAGGGTGCCTATGGGGGCCTGGGCAGGAGTGGGACAGATCTGAGGGTCTCTGGCAGGAGGAGGGTCTCTGGGCCAGGGCCAAGGCAGTGGGGGCCGTTCCCTCACTGTTTCCAGGATGGCTTCGTGGGCCACATGAAACCACTTCGCGGGCCGGATCCGGCCCCCGGGCCTTGTGTTTGACGTGTCTGTTTTAGTTACTCGTCTCTGCACTTTTTTCCAAAGTCTCAACATCTTTTTTTGTAACGTGACTGGAAGCAATATTCCAGGTGTGGCTTTACTAAGGCTTTATAAAGCAGTACTAATACTTCCCGTGATTTTGTTTCTCTGCCTGTGTTTATACAACCAAGGACTGTATTACCGTAGCTTTTTTAGCTGCTGCCACATACTGCTGGCTCATGTTTAAGTAATCGTTAGCTAGTTGAAATGTAAGCTGAAATGTAAGGTCTTTTCTCCTTACTAATGCTGGGGTAATATTACTGTGGGTAATATTGAATAAAACAAACAGGTTTGAGGGGCGGTCACAGAGAAGAGGGAGTCAAGCTATTCTCCAAAGCGCCTGAAGGCAGGGCAAGAAGCATCGGATGGAAACTCATCAAGGAGAGAAGCAACCTGGAACTAAGGGGAAACTTCTTGGCAGTGAGAATAGTTAATCCGTGGAATGGATTGCTGCAGAGGTTGTGGGTGCTCCATCACTGAAAGTTTTTAAGAAGAAATTGGACAACCATTTGGTAAAAGATATCCTGCTTGATCAGAGGGTTGGACTAGAAGACCTCCAAGATCCCTTCCAGCTTTGTTATTCTGGATTCGATCTTATTCTACTATCTCCCTATTACTCTAAGTTTACAGTTATTCTACATATCCTTTTGTATAAATATGTAACTGTGTTCTATTTCTATATTTTGTTAGCTCTATGTTTTCTTTATCTTAACTACAGATAGTAGTCTGATGACCATAGTTGGAATGGTATAGGTCAGGGGTAAGCAATCTCGGCTCTTTCATGACTCATGGACTTCAACTCCCAGAATTCCTGAGCCAGCATGGCTGGCTCAGGAATTCTGGGAGTTGAAGTCCATGAGTCATAAAAGAGCCGAGGTTGCCTACCCCTGGTATAGGTCTCTGGCTTGAGCAGGGGGTTGGTCTTGAAGACCTTCACTGTCCCTCCCAACTCTGTTATTCTGTTATTCTATCCAGGCTATGTAGAGACTAATCAAGACTTCAATCATTCTGGCTACCACCTCTGTAGCATCCCTTACGATCATGTGATCAAAATTCGGGCACTTGGCAAACTGACTCGTATTTATGACGGTAGCAGCGCCCCAGGGTCATGTGATCCCCTTTTGTGACCTTCCAACAAACAAAGTCCATGGGGAAGCTGGATTCACTTAACGACCGTGCGAC
This sequence comes from Vipera berus, assembly GCF_964194415.1. NCBI lineage: Eukaryota > Metazoa > Chordata > Lepidosauria > Squamata > Viperidae > Vipera > Vipera berus. Next base: position 4,578,850 of record NC_138203.1, read on the forward strand.
CAACTTAACAGCAGCAGTGATTCGCTTAACAACCGAGGAAAGAAACGTCGTAAAACAGGGCAAAAACACAATGCCTCAGTTAAGGACAGAAATTTTGGACTCAGTTGTGGCCAATTTTCTCCCTATATTGAAGAATAAACTAACAACACCACTTCCCTCAGTTCAATCCTGAGGTACAAATATTCTCTTCTATTGATAGGAACTCATCAGTTAAAGTCCAGTAAGAACTCCTGTTGTTTTCAATATTAATTACATGCCATCGTCATAAAAATGTCATGGTGAGAAGAATCAGGAATTGGGTATGGCCAGTCTAGAGAAAAAAAGGATCAGGGATGACACGATAGGAGTATTCCAGCAACCTAGAACTAAGGAGAAACTTCCTGACAGTTAGAACAATTAACCAGTGGAACAACCTGCCTCCAGAAGCGGTGAATGCTCCAGCATTGGAAGTTTTTAAGAAGAGACTGGACAGCCATTTGTCTGAAATGGTATAGGGTCTCCTGCCTGAGCAGGGTATTGGACTAGAAGACCTCCAAGGTCCCTTGCAGCTCTATTCTGATTAAAGGACCACATGTTACATTCCAGTTAAGACGTCTATGGAGATTCTCAGTCATCCAGTTCATAGTTTCACTTCTCATCCAAGAATCTTCATCAGTTGTGACTGGATGGTGGGGGGATGGAAGGATAGGTACTGATCCAGTTAAGATGATTTATTGCACATGCCTATAGCCAAGAATTTGGTTAATTAACAGTCACCACTAAACTGGTGCTAGATAAGAGTCGACGGAATTCAAGAGAGGTTGGACTATTTGTGAGAATGTAACAACTCTAGGCTGGTTCCTCTCTTGACTCTGCCTGCTATTTTTCTACAAATGCCCATCATCATTTTTCTTGGCATCAATATAGAGGCAATCTGTCTATTGATCTTGTTGGGCTATTCTCACAAACAAACCAGAATCCAGAGTGAACGTACTCCCCATTGAGAAGGAGAAGATCAGCATCTACCCAGTTGACAGAAAAAAGCATTGTAAAAGAATCAGAAAAGTGGAAATGATTGGCATGACAAATAGTGTGGAAGGTGAAGAGATAAGGGAGAATTTGGAAGAACAAATCTAAGCAACACACTGTTCAGCCAAGGTATAATTGTCCTCCGTTTTGACAATACCAACTTCAAAAAACGCTTCAGCTCTGCAATGACAATTGAGTTACAGTTTTTCCTTGAACTCCAGTAGCTTTCCTTTTGTGCACAGATACATGTCTGCATAGATAATGCTCTCCCTTTTCAGAAAAATGACAAGGCTTCCTATAAGTGCTTCTTGTAAGGTAGACCTTGACACTCACATTGACAGTTAGATCGACCATAAAACATAGCAGTGTGATCGTTCTCCAGCCTCCAAGTCCTTCCCACCCATATATATGCTTTTCCTACTTTCCTATCACAACACATGCACAAAATTTCCTAATTTCACGGCTCATAGACAGACTGAACCATCGTTTCAACTGGGAAACTGCGAGTAAACAAAGAGATTCAAGGGAGTATTATGAACCTGTTGATGGCCTTCAGATATAGAATAGAATAGAATAGAATAGAATAGAATAGAATAGAATAGAATAGAATAGAATAGAATAGAATAGAATAGAATAGAATAGAATAGAATAGAATAAGATTTAAGATTTAAGATTTATTGAGATTTTTATACCGCCCTTCTCCCAAAGGGACTCAGGGCGGTTCACAGGGCATAAATATAAACAACAGTACAAACATTAAAAGATAATTAAATTAATGCCCAAGTTAAAACCAGAATAATAAAACCAACCTATAAAAAACCCAAGTACCCCCATCAGGCCAGACCCGCTAGTTCGAATAAATGGGTCTTCAACCCGCGACGGAAGGATCGGAGGTCTGATGCCATCCGGAGCTCAACCGGCAGTTGGTTCCATAACGCCGGAGCACCCACAGAGAAGGCCCTCCCCCTGGGGGCCACCAGTCGACATTCCCTGACAGGAGGCACCCTGAGGAGGCCCTCTCTGTGGGCGCGCACAGGGCGGAGGGGAGTCGACGCCGGCAGCAGGTGGTCCTCGAGGTATCGCGGACCCATGCCATGTAGGGACTTAAAGATCATAACCAAAACCTTGAACCTTACCCGGAAGACAACTGGTAACCAATGCAGCTCACGGAGCAAAGGTGTAACATGGGAGTACCGGGAAACTCCCAAGACAACTCTCGCGGCCGCATTCTGTACCAGTTGGAGCCTCCGAGTAGTCTTCAAGGGAAGAATAGAATAGAATAGAATAGAATAGAATAGAATAGAATAGAATAGAATAGAATAGAATAGAATAGAATAGAATAGAATAGAATAGAATAGAATAGAATAGAATAGAATAGAATAGAATAGAATAGAAAATATGGTATGGTATGGTATGGTGTATAGAATAGAACAGAACAGAACAGAACAGAACAGAACAGAACAGAACAGAACAGAACAGAACAGAACAGAACAGAACAGAATAGAATAGAATAGAATAGAATAGAATAGAATAGAATAGAATAGAATAGAATAGAATAGAATAGAATAGAAAATATGGTATGGTATGGTATGGTGTATAGAGGGACGCGGTGGCTCAGTGGGTTAGGATGCTAAGCTTGTTGATCAGAAGATCAGCAGTTTGGCGGGTCGAATCCCGAGTGCCGCGTAACAGAGTGAGCGCCTGTTACTCGTCCCAGCTTCTGCCAACCTAGCAATTCGAAAGCACGTAAAAATGCAAGTAGAAAAATAGGGACCACTATGGTGGGAAGGTAACAGCGTTCCATGCGCCTTTGGCATCTAGTCATGCTGGCCACATGACCACGGAGACGTCCTCGGACAAGCGCTGGCTCTTTGGCTTTGAAACGGAGATGAACACCGGCTCCTAGAGTTGGAAACGACTAGCACGCATGTGCGGGGGAACCTTTACCTTTTTACCTTTTACGGTGTATAGAATAGAATAGAATAGAATAGAATAGAATAGAATAGAATAGAATAGAATAGAATAGAATAGAATAGAATAGAATAGAATAGAATAGAATAGAATAGAATAGAATAGAATAGAATAGAAAATATGGAATGGAATGGATTGGAGTGGAGTAGAGTGGAGTGGAGAGAGTAAAGTAGAATGAAAGAATGGGATGGAATGGAATAGAACGGAATGGAACGGAACAGGACAGGACAGGACAGGACAGAACAGAATAGAATAGAATAGAAGCTGGAAGGGACCTTGGAGGTCTTCTAGTCCAGTCCCCTGCTCAAGATGGAGAACCTATACCATTTCAGACCAATGGCTGTCCAGTCTCTTCTTAAAAACTTCCAGTGTTGGAGCATTCACAGCTTCTAGAGGTAGGTTGTTCCACTGGTTAATTGTTCTAACTGTCAGGAAGTTTCTCCTTAGTTCTAGGTTGCTTCTCTCCTTGACTAGTTTCCATCCGTTGCTTCTTGTCCTGCCTCCTGGTACTTTGGAGAATATCTCGGCTCCCTCTTCTTTTTGGCAACCCCTGAGATACTGGAACACTGCTATATTATTATTATTATTATTATTATTATTATTATTATTATTATTATTATTATTATTATTATTATTATTATTGTTGTTGTTGTTGTTGTTGTTGTTGTTGTTGTTGTTGTTATTATTATTATTATTATTATTATTATTATTATTATTATTATTATTATTATTATTATTATTATTATTATTATTATTATTATTCCATGTCTTTGCGTTGCCTTGAATTCCCTTCCTCCCAAATTCTGATTTAATTTAAATAAATTTCTCGGATTTAATTTAAGCATCGGCCTTGCCAGCGTAACCTTTCCTTCTATTTCACTTTGTCTCCTTGCTGACTATATAGGGCACCTTGCTACGAAGTGGTAAAGCTGTGGTGTTAAGGGACTTAGGGAGCATCCATATGGGATCTTTGCACTGCTCCAGATTAAGATCCTCAACTGAATTGGCCTATATGCCATCCTCTGTGTTTGCCAGCCGAACTCTTCTTTTGATTCTTTCTTTCTTTCTTTCTTTCTTTCTTTCTTTCTTTCTTTCTTTCTTTCTTTCTTTCTTTCTTTCTTTCTTTCTTTCTTTCTTTCTTTCTTTCTTTCTTTCTTTCTTTCTTTCTTTCTTTCCTGTCTCAGATATAATGTATTTAAAACCTGCAGTAAAATTCGTCTTTCAATGCTGCAGGCTCTCCTGCCTTACTGTCTCTCTCGGTTTCCAGCTGTTCGAGAAGATCTGTCAAGGAGAAAAAACGACTTGGTACTTCACCTTCAGATCTGTGTTTGTTTGTTTGTGACCTGATTAAGGCACATCTTAAGTGGGAAGGAGGTGCCGATGTCTGTAAACAAATTGTCGGGATTTGCTTTCGCCCGTGGAGAGATGTTTGTCATTCCAGAACCAGCGGTAACATGGACCCAGGCGTCATTAAATGTCTTCTCCTGTTCCTTGGTCTCAACCTTTTGAGGTCCGTAGAAGTAAAAAGGACCAAGGATCACACTCAACTGGCTCGTTGCCTTGGAAGAGTGAGGAAGATTCTCAGGGATGACTCACACCCTGGACGGTATCTCTTTACTCTCCTACCATCCGGTAGGAGATATAGGAATATAGCCAGCCGTACCAACAGGCTGAAAAATAGCTTTTATCTGTGGGCTGTTAGGCTTTTAAATGGGACATAATCTTATGCAGAATTGACTTGGGAGGCCGGTGTGTGGTGTAGTTGGTTCACATGGTGTGGTAGGATGGAGGGTTTGTTGTTACTGTGTGTTGGGGGGAGAGAGCACGGGGGGGAGGCTCAGCTAATCTCAATGTACACATGTTGTACTTTGACAATAAAGGTTTATTATTATTATTATTCTGAGGGCTTGAGGAATGGACTGAAAGTGTCCTATGACTGCATGATTTTTTTTAAAAAAAGAATTGTTTTTAACTAAAATTGACCGAACTTAAAGAATAACAGAGTTGGAAAGGACCTCTAGTCTTCTAGTCCTGATCAAGGAGGAGACTTTATACCATTTCAGACAAATGGCTGTCCAATCTCTTCTTGAGAACCTCCAGTGATGGAGCACCCACAACCTCTGGAGGCAACTTCCATTCCACTGATTAATCGTTCTTATGAACACACTATAATCTACTAGCCTACTAGATATGGTTACTGGACAGCCATCTGTCTGAAATGGCATAGGGTCTCCTGCTTGAGCAGGGGGTTGGACTAGAAGACCTCCAAGGTCCCTTCCAGCTCTTATTCTGATTGTTTAATTTGCATATATCCAGAAAGATTCTACGGTGTTTCTGCCCTGAGCTTCTTAAATCATAGAATCATAAAAATATAGATTCTCAGTCATCCATGTCAGGGTTGTCCCAAAGGTGCTTTTTCAGGAGGCAACTGGACTTCCTTGTTTTTCTTTGAATCCTTCCATTTCCCACCATCCGGTCAGAGCTGAAGAAGCTTCTTGGATGAGAAGTGAAAAGTCTTCAAAAAAAAACAACCCAAGAAAGTCTAGTTGCCTTCTGAAAAAAAGCACCTTTGGGACAGCCATGACCTGGATTTATTTTTTTATTTATTTTATTGGATTTATATACCGCCCTTCTCCCGAAGGACTCGGATGACAGAGAAACTCCCTAGACATAAACCTATAGAAGTTTACGCATTGTAGACCTGTTTTAAAAGGGTGGAAACTATTATAGTTGAAATATATAAATATATTAATCAGTATTCAACTGGGGGATGCACAGACATAGAGACGTAGACACACATACATACATATACACACACAAACACACATACATAAATACATATATATGTATTTGTGTATGTATATATGTATGTACATATGTATATGTAAACGTATGTGTGTATATATATCAATGCAACTTTTTAATGTCTTGTTTAGCTTTTGCTTTTCATTTTAATTGTGGAAATATTTTTTTTTAAAAAAAATGAATATTAAAAAATGCACCTTATTTTAGATTCCAGACAGGAATGCAGCCCATTCAGTGTACATACTGAGCTAGTCAACCTGAGCTACAGTTTTCACATTGCATTTCTTCCATGTAGAATGCTGAGAATTATGGTCCAATAATATCTTTGGAGCTATAAGGTGGCCTAAACATTTGAGACAAGGCCAAACATCTAAAGGAATTTTATTTGAGAAACTGCCACCCGATTTTTTGAGCTACCCTAAACCAACATAGCTTTCCTCCTACAAAGTTAAACAAGGTTTAGTAATTCTGAATAGCAGTGTTCCAATATCTAAGGGGCTGCCACAAAGAAGACGGGGTCACCCTCTTCTCCAAAGCACCTGAAGCAACCTAGAACTAAGGAGAAATTTCCTGACAGTGAGAGCAATTAATCAACAGAACAATTTGCCTCCAGTAGTTGTGGGTGGTTCATCACTGGAAGTTTTCAAGAAGAGACTGGATAATCATTCATCTGAAATGGATACAGGGTTTCCTGCCTGAGCAGGGGGTTGGACTAGATGACAGCCCAATTGTTGTTGTTGTTAGTTGCGAAGTCATGTCCGACCCATCGCGACCCTATGGACAATGTTCCTCCAGGCCTTCCTGTCCTCTACCATCTTCTGGAGTCCCTTTAAGCTCACGCCTACTGCTTCAGTGGCTCCATCCAGCCACCTCATTCTCTGTCGTCCCCTTCTTCTCTTGCCCTCCATCTTTCCCAGCATGAGGCTCTTCTCCAGTGAGTCCTTCCTTCTCATTAGGTGGCCAAAGTATTTGAGTTTCAACTTCAAGATCTGGCCTTCTAAAGAGCAGTCAGGGTTGATCTCCTCTAGGATTGACCGGTTTGATCGCCTTGGAGTCCAGGGGACTCACAGGAGTCCAGGGGACAAGCAGGAGACCCTATACCATTTCTGACAAGTGCCTGTCCGATCTCTTTTTGAAAACCTCCAGTGATGGAGCACCCACAACTTCTGGAGGCAACTTCATTACACTGATTAATTAATAGACTAACAGAGTTGGAAGGGACCTCAGAGGTCTTTCCAACTCAAGCAGGAGACCCTATATCATTTCAGACAAATAGCAAGCCAACCTCTTGTTAAAAGCCTCCAGTGATGGAGCAGGAGTCTTCTCGCAGCACCATAGTTCAAAGGCTTCGATTCTTTGGCGCTCAGCCTTTCTTATGGTCCAGCTTTCACTGCCATACATTGCAACTGGGAGGACCATAGCCTTGACTATACGCACCTTTGTTGACAGGGTGATGTCTCTGCTTTTAAGTGTGCCCAAGGTCCCTCCCAACTCGGCTATCCTGCAAAAGCTGTGAAAAATTTCAACAGGCTCCTGAATATGTGGCAAATCCGCAGTGACAAACTGGTGGGCTGAATCATCACAAAGTCATCTGCTTACATCTAATTTACAATCTGCTCATCTCTAATTTACATATTATTCATTGCTAAGTAACACTTGAAAATTTCTGCTCTGAGGGCACTGATCACTGAAGAGCTGAGCTTTCGTTGTTGTTGTTTTTTTTTGCTTCTCAATTTCATCAAAGCACCAACAAGCGAGCAAACAAACAAACAGATTCAAGAGAGCATTATGGACCTGTTGATGGCCTTCAAATCTAGTCCAGAAGCTGGTAGAACTTCTAGGATATAGCTTAACCAGGTCTAAATTAGAAGGAAGGTCAAAATTCTTGACTGTCTTGAATATCTCAACGAGGACTCACATTTACGGTTCCATGCATTTTTTGTGGAACATTGGACTGAACGTTCTCCAAGCATTTTGCTAAATCCACCCACATAGAATGGCTGATACACCCCCCACCCCCACCCCCACCCCCGTTTTACAGTCTCATTCTCTTTAGGAATTCCCCTCCCCAGTTGAATATTGATTAATATATTTACATATTTCAACTATATATAAGTTCTGAAGTTCTCCAGATGTTGCGGAATCCAAACGGCTGCAGGACTTGGGCTTGGCTAGTCTAAAGAAAAGAAGAAACAGGGGTGACATGGTAGCAGTGTTCCAGTATTTGAGGGGCTGCCACAAAGAAGAGGGCGTCAAACTATTCTCCAAAGCACCAGAGGGAAGGACAAGAAACAACAGTTGGAAGCTGATCAAAGAGAGAAGCAACCTGGAATTAAGGAAAAAAATCCTAACAGTGAGGACAATTAACCAGTGGAAGAGTTTGCCTCCAGAAATTGTGGGCACTCCATCACTGGAGGTTTTAAAGAAGAGAGTGGATAGTCACTTGTCTGAGATAGTAGAGGTTCTCCTGCTTGAGCACGGGGCTGGACTAGAAGACCTCCATGGTCCCTTCCAGCTCTGTTCTATTCTGACCAGAATATTAAATGATGGAGCTTAAAAAGAACTGATAGTATTAGTCCTTGATTTGCTACCACAGCTGAGCCAAAACATTTCCATTTCTGAGCAACACAATTGTTAAGGGAGTTTTGTCTCCACTTTATGACTTTTCTAGCCACAGTTGTTAAGTAAATCACTGCATTTGTTAAGTCAGGAACACGGTTGTTGAATGAATTTGTCCTCCCCAGTGACTTTGCTTGTCAGGAGGTGGCAAAAAGGGATCACATGACCCAGGGATCCTACAACCGTCATAAATACGAGTCAGTTGCCAAGGATCTGAAGTTTGATCACATGATTATGGGGATGCTGCAGTGGTCATTAAGTGTGAAAAGCAGTCATAAATCACTTTTTTCAGTGCTGTTGTAACTTTGAACAGTCATTAAATGAACTGTTGTACATCAAGGCCTATGTGTAATCCACTTACAGTATATATGGGACTATCTGTAAATAGAATAGAATAGAATAGAATAGAATAGAATAGAATAGAATAGAATAGAATAGAATAGAATAGAATAGAATAGAATAGAATAGAATAGAAAATATGGAATAGAATAGAATAGAATAGAATAGAATAGAATAGAATAGAATAGAATAGAATAGAATAGAATAGAATAGAATAGAATAGAATAGAATAGAAAATATGGAATAGAATAGAATAGAATAGAATAGAATAGAATAGAATAGAATAGAATAGAATAGAATAGAATAGAATAGAATAGAATAGAATATGGAGGAATAGACTAGACTAGACTAGACTAGACTAGAATATGGAGGAATCTTCTAGTCTAGCCCCCTGCTTAAACAGGAGAATCTATACCATCATAGACAGGTGATTGTCCAGTCTCTTCTTAAAAACTTCCAGTGATGGAGTGTCCACCATTTCTGGAGGCAAGCTGTTCCACTGGTTGATTGTCCTCACTGTCAGGAAGTTTCTCCTTAATTCCAGGTTGCTTCTCTCTTTGATCAGTTTCCAACCATTGTTTCTCGTCCTTCCCTCTGATGCTTTGGTGAACAACCTGGCCCGCTCTGCCTTGTGGCAGCCCTTCAGATACTGGAGTGCTGCTATCATGTCCCCCCTATTTCTTCTTTTCTTTAGACTAGCCAAACCCAAGTTCCGCAGCCGTTCTTCGTATGCTTTAGTCTCCAGGCCTTGGATCATCTTATATGGATAGTCATATGATACCCACACCAATCCTAATTGTGCAAGGATGTATATTTTTTTCCTTTGCTTTACATGGAGAACCTTCATTCCTCGGAGCTCATATTTGCAATTCGGCTGTGAACTGCCTTGATACCGATTAAAGAAGAAGAAAAAAAATCAGAACAAATGTTATGCTCTAACCACAGCTGAATCAAGTAGAATAACCTAAGCCAATTCCATAAACAAAACCACTGTATTTAAAATGTGTGGTTGTAACACCACCCAAAGCTGAAAACAATCAAAAGTAATCTCATTACTATACCCAATAATGTAGGAAAACTAAAACAATACCCTCAATGGAGCATTTAAACCATATATATTTCATTCTTACTCGGATGGATGGAGAGATAAGGGCCTGGAGGCTAAAACATATGAAGAATGGTTACAAGAACTGGGCATAGCTAGTCTAGTGAAGAGAAGGACCAGGGGTGGCATGATATCAAACTTGCAACATTTGAGGGGCTGTCACAGAGAAGGGGTCACCCTATTCTTCAAAGCACCTGAAGGCAGGACAAGAAGCAACAGATGGAAACTGATCACAGAGAGAAGCAACCTGGAACTAATTAGAAATTTCCTGACAGTGAGAAGAATTAATCAGTGGAACGGCTTGCCTTCAGAAGTTGTGGGTGCTCCATCACTGGAGGCTTTTAACAAGAGGTTGGCTTGCTATTTGTCTGAAATGATATAGGGTCTCCTGCTTGAGTTGGAAAGACCTCTGAGGTCCCTTCCAACTCTGTTAGTCTATTAATTAATCAGTGTAACGAAGTTGCCTCCAGAAGTTGTGGGTGCTCCATCACTGGAGGTTTTCAAAAAGAGATCGGACAGGCACTTGTCAGAAATGGTATAGGGTCTCCTGCTTGTCCCCTGGACTCCTGTGAGTCCCCTGGACTCCAAGGCGATCAAACCGGTCAATCCTAGAGGAGATCAACCCTGACTGCTCTTTAGAAGGCCAGATCTTGAAGTTGAAACTCAAATACTTTGGCCACCTAATGAGAAGGAAGGACTCACTGGAGAAGAGCCTCATGCTGGGAGAGATGGAGGGCAAGAGAAGAAGGGGACGACAGAGAATGAGGTGGCTGGCTGGAGCCACTGAAGCAGTAGGCATGAGCTTAAAGGGACTCCAGAAGATGGTAGAGGACAGGAAGGCCTGGAGGAACGTTGTCCATAGGGTCACAATGGGTCAGACACGACTTCGCAACTAACAACTCCTGCTTGAACAGGGAATTGGACTAGAAGACCTCCAAGGTCCATTGTATCTCTGTGATTCTGTTCATCAGTGGAACGGAAGTTGCCTCCAGAAGTTGTGGCTGCTCCATCCCTGGAGGTTTTCAAGAAGAGCTAGGAGAGCCATTTTCTCAGATGTCCCGCCTGAGCAAGGGGTCGGACTAGAAGACCTCTAATGGGCCCTTGCATTGTTCTGCTAATCAGTGGAATGGCTTGCCTTCAGAAGTTGTGGGTGCTCCAACTCTGGAGGTTTTCAAGAAGAGATAGGACAGCCACTTGTCTGAAATGGAATAGGGTCTCCTGCCTGAGCAAGGGGTTGGACTAGAACAGGGCTTTTCAACCAGTGGTACGGGTATCAGCTGTGGTACGTTGGCACCTGGCAGGTGGTACGCGACCATCCTAGAAAAGTAGTAGTAGTGGGGGAGGGGAATGAGCTGAACCGGTGGCAGCACCACACAATCCTGAGCGAGAGATGGCTGGAGCTGCAGGGCTGTCAGGGCTCAGTGGAAGAGCCAGGATCAGCACCAGGCTCCAGCTGGAGCTCGGCGCTAATCCGGGCGGTTTTGCTGAGCCCAGAAGAAGTGCCGATCAGCTGGAATGTTGCAGCATCTCCAGGGCACTTGTCAGAAATTGTACAGGGTCTCCTGCTTGAACAGGGTGTTGGACTAGATGACCTCCAAGCTCCCTTCCAGCTCTGCCATTCCAAGGAAGGGCGAAAGACTGAGTAGACATTTAGAGTTCCTAACAATTTCATTAGCTTTAGATATATGAAAAACTTCTGTGTTTTGAAAGCTGCAATCTTACACTGTCTTGACCTGGCCGTAGGCATGATTGAACTCAATAGGAGTCGATCTAGAGTAGATCTGGGAGGAATTGCATTATAAATGACTTCGGATGGAGAGAGAAATTAGATTTTGCAGAATTGGCACCACCTCTCTGCTCTGTCTCAGAGTAAGGTAAGAAAAACGAGGGGGGGGGAAAGAGAGAGGGAGAAAAAATCATTTTGGTCCTTTGCCCATCAACACCAGAGCACAGTGAGTCCTCAACGTACAAGAGTTCATTTAGTGACTGTTCAAAGTTATAACGGCACTGGGAAAACAAAAGCCACTGGTGGCCATTTTTTACACTTAGGACTGTAACTGCAGCAGCCTCGGGGTCACCTGATCCAAATTCAGATGTTTGGCATGTGGTTCATATTTATGACAGTTGTGGTGTCTCTCTCTGTGTGTGTCATGTGATCCCTTTTTGTGACCTTTTGACAAGCAAAGTCAATTGGGGGGGAGACAAGATTCACAACAACCATGTTACTTTCTTAAAAACTGCAGTGACTCACTGAGCAGCAGCAATAAAATAATAATAATAATAATAATAATAATAATAATAATAATAATAATAATAATAATAATAATAATAATAATAATAATATTGCTAAGCACATTGGTTTGTGCTTAAATTGTAAGCCACCCTGAGTCTTCGGAGAAGGGCGGGATATAAATGGGATTAAAATAAATAATAATAATAATAATAATAATAATAATAATAATAATAATAATAATAATAATAATAATAATAATAATAATAATAATAATAATAATGGTGGTGGTGATGATGATGATGATGTTGTTGTTGGAAGGTACCTTGGAGGTCATCTAGTCCAACCCCCTGCTCAGGCAGGAAACCCTACACCATTTCAGACCAATAACTGTTCAGTCTCTTCTTAAAAACTTCCAGTGTTGGAGCATTCACAGCTTCTGGAGGCAGGTTCAACTGGTTAATTGTTCTGTCAGGAAGTTTCTCCTTAGTTCTAGGTTGCTTCTCTCCTTGACTAGTTTCCATCCGTTGCTTCTTGTCCTGCCTTCAGGTGCTTTGGAGAATAGCTTGACTCCCTCTTCTTTGGGGCAGCCCCTGAGATATTGGAACACTGCTATCATGTCACCCCTGGTTCTTCTCTTCATTAAACTAGACATACCCAATTCCAGCAACCGTTCCTTATATGTTTTAGCCTGCAATCCCCTAATTATCTTTGTTGCTCTTCTCTGCACTCTTTCCAGAGTCTCAACATAGCAAGCTGTGGCAAGCAAGTTTGTAAAATGAGAAAAAATTTACTTAACAAATGTCTTTCTTAGCGACGGAGGTTTTGAGGTTCGACTGAGGCCGAGGCCTAACTCTGAAGTCTGCCTGCTTCCTTACCGCTGTTCCTTGAAAATCATTTACCCTGCAGTCATATTCCCTGAGAGAGGTCCCAAAGCCTTGTGTGTCGGTAAACTGGCCAGCGCTTTTTCCTTCTTTAAAAATTTAAGTGGTTTAATCAAATGTTTAATCTTGCAATAGATCGCTTATACTTATTGCAAAAAGGCTGCAGCGCAGCTGCTTTGGGCTGTTATCACCTCCCCAAGTTCAGGCTGGCTGGTTAGAAATACGAGGCCCCCCAAATGTCCATTTTTTCAACGTTTACTTTTTTGAGATATTTTTTTTTTTACTAATTTGGGACAAGAAGTTCTTGCCCTCTAACACAAAATGGTGTTTCCCCCCCTCACCCTATCAATAGAAGGGAATCTTTGTAGCTCAGGGTTGAAACGAGGGCTCCTGGGTGCTCTCTGAGCTTGGTGATTTTCTTGCAGATGTTTCATGACCCAACTAGGAAACATCCTTAGTGCTTGATGGGAGGGGTGTTTGTGGAGAGGAGGAGAAGGAGGAGGACGGTGAGGTCCTTGGAGGTCTCTGAGCTTGTTGGGTTTCTTGCTGATGTTTCATGACCCAACTAGGTAACTTCATCAGTGCTTGAAGGGTGGAGGAGGAGGAGGAGGAGGAGGAAGAGGAGGAGGAGGACTGTGAAGTCCTTGGTGCTCTCTGAGCTTGTTGGGTTTCTAGCAGACATTTCATGAGCCAGCTAGGTAACCTTAAAGGGAGGAGGAGGAGGAGGAGCAGAAGGAGGAGGAAGAGGAGGAGGAGGAGAAACAGGAGGAGGAGGACTGTGAGGTCTTTGGTGCTCTCTGAGCTTGTTGGGTTTCTTGCAGATGTTTCATGACCCAACTAGGTAACTTCATCAGTGCTTGAAGGGTGGAGGAGGAGGAAGAGGAGGAGGAGGAGGAAGAGGAAGAGGAAGAGGAGGAGGAAGAGGAGAAGGAGGAGGACTGTGAGGTCCTTGGTGCTCTCTCAGCTTGTTGAGTTTCTTGCAGACATTTCATGACCCAACTAGGGAACTTCATCAGTGCTTGAAGGGAGGAGGAGGAGGAGGAGGAGGAGGAGGAGGTGGTGGAGGAGGAGGAGGAGGAGGAGGACTGTGGGGGTCCTTGGTGCTCTCTGAGCTTGGTAGTTTTCTTGCAGACGTTTCATGACCCAACTAGGCAATATCATCAGTGTTAGAAAGGAGTGGAGTTTGTGGGGAGGAGGAGGAGGAAGTTGAGGAAGAAGAGGAGGAGGAGGAGGAGGAGGAGGAGGAGGAGGAGGAGGAGGAGGAGGAGGAGGACTGTGAAGGTCCTTGGTGCTCTCTGAGCTTGTTGGGTTTCTTGCAGACGTTTCATGACCCAACTTGGTAACGTCATCAGTGCTTGATGGGAGTGGGGTATGCTTCCTGTTTAAATGCAAGTGTTTTTTATGTCTCCCTCTTCCTAAGGATATGGGAGATATCCTTTATTTTACAAGTGAATAACATGGGAAAATGCTTCCATGAAGAAAATGCCAATTCCATATCACTCTACTTATGCTAAACACGGGTATCCTGCACGACTGGTGTTTGGCTATGGGGGCAAACCACTCAAGTATGTCTCTTAGTCAACCTCATCGGAAATAAGCTAATACTGCAGAAGTGGAAGCAAATAGCTTCACAGAATTTAGCTGTCGGAAAGTTGAAGAGCCGTGATGGTGCAGAGGTAGGATTGCTAGAGCCTCCAAAATTTTGATCACGCCGCAAGAGTCATAAGTGGGAGAAACGATCATGACTCACTTTTTTGAACGCCGTCGCAGCTTCAAATGATCACTAAACAAATGCTTGTAAGTTGAGGACTATCTTTTAACTGGGATATTTTGAATAAAAGCCAATTTAAGGCCCCTCGGCCAAAGGTATTCAATGATTTGGTTACCTTCTGCCATTTTTGTGAGCGATGAAGACGAATGGGTTGTTGTTGTTGTTGTTTTCTTTCTTATCTTTCTTTCCTTCTTTGGAAAGAGAAATCTTTTTTTTTTACAGGAGATATTGGAAAACGGAAGGCTGAGGGACCGAAACACCAGATTGCAAGGGAGATACTAGCTAAAACCACTAATTATTTCCGAGGGCATCTAACGAACAATCTGTTTTTCATTTGTCCCCTGTGGTTTTTGTCGGCTTTCTAGACTTTGGGTCTGTTTTATTTCTGGAATTTAGCAATTGTTTCTTGCTGGCTACCACGTCAACCTGAGAGGGGAAATTATATTAACTGTTTTTTTTATCCCATTTATATCCCGCCCTTCTCCGAAGACTCAGGGCGGCTTACAATCTAAGAAGCACAAATCAATGTGCTTAGCGACTTAGCAACTGTTGCCAGAGTGGACCACGGATTATAATGAAAGAATTATCCAGGAATAAAATTTTCAGTGGGAAAGGAGATACAAAGAGATCTATTTATTTTGAGGAGTGTGAAAATGCAGATAGTCCTCGACCCACAAGCATTGTTCATTTAGTGACTGTTCAAAGTTACAACGGCACTGAAAAATGAGACTTATGAACCTTCATAGTTATATCTCATTGTGGTGCCCCCAAAGCCACATGATCAAAATTGGGATGCTTAGCAACCGGCATGTACATGCCATGGTTGCAGTGTCCCAGAATCACATGACTGATATTTGTGACTTTCCCACACCGTGCTAGGCTGCATTAACAGAGGGATGGAATCAAGATCACGTGAAGGGTTAATACGACTTTATAATGCCTTGGTGAGGCCACACTTGGAATACTGCATCCCGTTTTGGTCACCACAATGTACAAAAACGACGTTGAGACTCTAGAAAGAGTGCAGAGAAGAGCAATGAAGATAATTAGGGGGCTGGAGGCTAAAGGATATGAAAAACGGTTGCAGGAATTGGGTATATCTGGTTTAACGAACCAGGGGTGACACAATAGCAATGTTCCAATATTTCAGGGGCTGCCACAAAGAAGGGGGGAGAGTCACCCTATTCTCCAAAGCACCTGAAACTCATCAAACTCATCAAAGAGAGAAGCAAGCTAGAACTAAGAAGAAACTTCCAGACAGTGAGGGAAATTAAGCAGTGGAACAGAAGTTGCCTCCAGAAATTGTGGGTGCTCCATCACTGGTGGTTTTTAAGAAGAGATTGGACAACCATTTGTCTGAAATGGTAGTTTCCTGCCTAAGCAGGGGGTTGGACTAGATGACTTCCAAGGTCCCTTCCAGCTCTATTCTATTCTATTCTATTCTATTCTATTCTATTCTATTCTATTCTATTCTATTCTATTCTATTCTATTCTATTCTATTCTATTCTATTCTATTGAGATTGGACAGCCATTTGTCCAGGATGGTATAAGGACTTCTGCCTTGAACAGAATGTTGGACTAGAAGACCTTCAAGGTCCCTTCCAGCCTTAGGATGCTATGTTCTATATTCAAAAATATATCCCCTCACCAAAATCACACCAAGGATGTTGCAGCGATTGATCATTTATTTGTTACTCCATTTGCTGTAACCATCCATCTCAACCATATGACTATGGATGATTTACAGCAGTTAAACTAGTCCCCAAATTATATTTAACGTAGAATTTTGCTGCTTAATCTTATTTTATGCTCCACCTGGGCAATCCAAAAAGGAACTATATGCCTTGAGGTTATTGTTTTTAGGATTACTACTGGTAGTTAGCATATTTACTACCAGTTAGTACTATTGCTATCAATTAAATATCATGGACTGAACATTTTGAAAGTGTGCTTATTGTCAAAAATAGAATATACCCTTTGTAAATCATATGCAATCTACTGCTCTATTATTACTATGTGCTAACATTCACGACTATTATTTTTTATGCTTTTAATTGTGTGGTGTTTTGAACTGGTTTATTTGAAAAGCTTGATTTTATGGACTTATTTATAATCTGCGAATAAATTTGCTGCTTTTGTTGCTGCTCGTTATGATGATTCTTAGTTATAATAAAAACCATAAAACTGGACTTAACTCCTTTCTGTCTATAATTTCTAAAGAGCAATACTTAAATGTGCATTATTTATGCAGTTTTGATGTATATGTGGGGAAATACATTAGGACAGAGGTCCCCAATCTTTTGGGCACCAGGGACCGGTTCCGTGGAGAGAGGTTTTTCCACAGACTGAAGGGTGCGTGGTTTTGTGTGCTGCCTGCATCCCACGGATGGGGCTTTGCTTGTTTGTGCGGACCGGTTGCTGGCATGCCGCGGCCCGGTACCGGTCCACGGACTGCGGGTTGGGGACCCTGGTGTTAGGACACATCCAAATTGACACCAAAAACCTAACTAATATGCGCCATTAAGAGCAAAAACTGTTCAACAGGACAAGAAAAAACAATAACCCAAATAAACATATATATATATATATATATATATATATATATATATATATATATATATATATATATATATATATATATATATATATATATATATATATATATATATATATATATATATATATATATATATACAGAGAGAGAGAGAGAGAGAGAGAGAGAGGGAGAGAGAGAGAGAGAGAATATAGAGAATATAGAGAATATAGAGAATTCTCTATATTATATATATATATTTGTAGCTCAGGGTTGAACTGTGGGGTCCTTGGTGCTCTCTGAGCTTAGTTGTTTTCTTGAAGATATTTCATGACCCAACTAGGTAACAACATCAGTGCTAAAAGGGATGGGGATACAGAGTGAAGGGGAAGAGAAGGAGGTGGATGAGAAGGAGGAAGAAGAGGAGGAGGGGGAGGAGGAAGAGGAAGAGGAAGGAAGAGGAAAAGAGGAGTATGGGTTCCTTGGTACTCTCTGGGAAAACAAGAAAGATCCTATTGTTCTAAGAAACCATAAAATACCCCAGAACTTGAAAACAAGCTAACGAAGCATGCTCAATAGAGGATTGAATATTAGCTGACACACCTTACATACATTATCTGCTAATTGTTATGCACATGCAATGTATGATTTAGTATGTTCGGGGAGGGTAGCAGGAAATATGTAGAAGGCAGTCGGAGAGAGTGTAATCTCATAGCACCTCAGCCAATGGGGAAAGAGGAGGGATGGGGATCCGGTTCATGGAATGTATACAGATGTTGATCTGAGATGTTGAAATTTGGAGAGAACCAACTTTTTATTGCACTCATTTGTGTGCAATATATGAAACAAGGATGTCTTAATGGTGTCACTCTGCATTGCCTTTGTAAATTTGATTGGTCACTAAAGGAATGGTTAAAGTCAAGGACTACCTATATGTTGAGAAACATTTGCAAAAAAGGGATGCCAATGTGGCTGTGAAAGGGCTGGCTTGTGTGCATATGTGGGTGTCAAAGTGTGTACACTTTTATAAAAATGGAGCCAGCGTAGAGTTACGATTGGGGAAGAAAATCTGAAAATTGACAAGATTGGTTTGTATCCATGAAAACCATCATTTGTGATGTGGCAAACTGCAAAGCATCGCACCAAGAGGATGGATGGAGATGCAGATACACCCCTTCAACAAATATATTCTGGAGTGAAGGAAAATGCAAAGCAAGGAGAATTGAAGTAGACGAGATCACGATTTAAATCTGTCATGAAGCTCAATGGATGTCATTGATCTAGTTATTCTTACTCTGCAGCGAGATTATGTAGAGCCATCAAACATGGCCTCTCATTGGCAAACAAGAGATGCAGAAAACACGATCTCTTTGATGCCATCTGGGCAGGGGTCCCCAACCCCCCCCCCATCTGTGGACTACTACCGATCTGGGCCCATTGGGAACTGGACCGCACAAGTGGCAGTTGAGAATGCAAAGCTCCATTTGCCCATGTGCAGAATTAGCTTGCGTGCATGAAACCATCTCCACCTCCCACCACCAGAGCTGCTGCCACCCGCCACTACCACTGCTGGTCCACGGAGCTGGAAAGATTGGGGACAGGTGATCTAGGGTCATGCTTCTGACATTGTGGGTGCTCCATCCCTGGAGGTTTTCAAGAAGAGATAGGACTGCCATTTGCTCAGATCTCCCGCCTGAGCAAAGGGTTGGACTAGAAGACCTCCAAGGGCTCTTCTAACTGTCATTCTGTTAATCAGGGGAATGGCTTGCCTTCAGAAGCTGTGGGTGCTCCACCCCTGGAGGTTTTCAAGAAGTGCTAGGACAGCCACTTCTCTGAAATGGAATAGGGTCTCCTGCCTGAGCAAGGGGTTGGACTAGAAAAGGGCTTTTCAACCAGTGGTACGGGTACCACCTGTGGTACGTTGGCACCTGGCAGATGGTACACGACCATCCTTGAAAAGTGGTAGTGGAGGAGGGGAATGAGCTGAACCGGTGGCAGCACCACACAACCTGAGCTAGAGATGGCTGGAGCTGCAGGGCTGTCAGGGCTCAGTGGAAGAGGCAGGATCAGTGCCAGGCTCCAGCTGGAGCTCGGCGCTGATCCTGGTGCTTCTGCTGAGCCCAGAAGAAGCGCTGGTCAGCTGGAATGTTGCAGCACCTCCAGGGTCTTGTGATTTACATTCAGATGCTTGGTAACTGTTTCATATTTATGACGGTCACAGTGTCCCAGGGTCATGTGAAGTAACCAAAACCTGCTGCAACCACCCAGCAGACGGGGGGAATAAAAACCAAAGACCCACCCCACCCCCCTTGCTGCCAATCTTCAACAGAAATGCTCACAACAATGAAAACCTCGAACAGGAGGAAGAGCGTCACTGGGCAGGCAGGCAGGTGTCTTGCTTGGCTGTGGCTTGGGGGGCACTTTTTCAGTGCCATTGTAACTTCGAACAGTCACTAAGCAAACTGTTGTAAGTCGAGGACTTCATCACTTTTTTCCTTTTTTGGGGGGGGGTCATCAGGTTTTTGACCCCTTGCTAGGCGACTGGTGGTACTCGGAGGTTGCCATATCCTAAAAGTGGTGCAATGGGTGAAAAGGTTGAAAAGCCCTGGACTAGAAGACCTCCAAGATCCCTTCCAACTCTCGTTAATCTTTTTTTCCTTCTTTTGACAATACAAAGACTGGAAAGAAGAATCTCTTTTAAGAGGATAACGGTGGCAACGAGGCTTTCAAAAATGTTCCTAGAGAAGGGGAGATAGGCTTTTTTTTCCAGCCTGTGATATCTTCCTGGGCACCAAGATTGTCTGTTTTGCTTGTGAGTCAAGACACAATAACCTTGTGTCTGATAAATAGCTAGACCCTGTGTGCTTCATCAAAGGGTGCTCTTTACGATAATAATTGTAAGTGGTGACTCGCTGCAATATATCTTGCCTGGCATGTGGTGATAACATAACTAGATTTGTGCTGTTTCTTTTCTCCTACTCTTAAGGCACATTCTCCTATTAGAGTACAGGGATGGAAGGACCAGAAGCCCTTCAAGAAGTTTACAAATTACCACCTGCCCCTCCTCAGGTGAAAACTAGCCAAAAAAAATCCAAGTCAAAGGCAGGCCTTAAGGTGTGGACTGTCCTTCAAATGTATCTGGAAGCTTCAGTTGGTTCAGAGTGTGGTGGCCTGCATGATTGTGTGCTAGTCTAGATTTGCACGGGTGTCCCCTCACTTGCAGGAGCTACGTTGGCTGCCAATTTGCTTCCAGGTTTAATTCAAGGGGCTGGCTGTCATCTATAAAGCCCTACATGGCTTGGGACCAGGTTATTCGAAGTACCATCGTTCCTGGTCCAGCTGACATCCACTTAACGCTCCAAAGCAAGGATACAGGAAATGATATGGGTACCTTCTTATAAGGAAGTCCATCTGGTAGGACCAAGAAGAAGGGCCTTCTCCATGGTGGCTCCCTCCTTGTGGAACATCATCTCTGCAGAGATAAGATTGGTCTTATCCCAGAGAGATATGGGCCCCTCAAGTTTCTGTAAGACAGGAGTCTCCAACCTTGGCCACTTAAGACTTATGGACCTCAGCTCCCAGAGTTCCCCAGCCAGCGGCTCAGAATCATAGTGACTGAATTTTGGTGGCTGTCTAAATTTTCTTAATAAACAAATATTTGTCATTGGGGCTATTCCAAGGATTGCAGAATTGATGATTATTTCTGCCTTTGTAGAAGCAGAAGCAGAAGCAGAAGCAGAAGCAGAAGCAGAAGAAGAAGAAGAAGAAGAAGAAGAAGAAGAAGAAGAAGAAGAAGAAGAAGAAGAAGAAGAAGAAGAAGAAGAAGAAGAAGAAGAGGAGGAGGAGGAGGAGGAGGAGGAGGAGGAGGAGGAGGAGGAGGAGGAGGAGGAGGAGGAGGAGGAGGAGGAAGAGGAAGAGGATGAGGAGAAGAAGAAGAAGAAGAAGAAGAAGAAGAAGAAGAAGAAGAAGAAGAAGAAGAGAGGAGGAGGAGGAGGAGGAGGAGGAGGAGGAGGAGGAGGAGGAGGAGGAGGAGGAGGAAGAGGAGGAGGAGAAGAGAGAAGAAGAAGAAGAAGAAGAAGAAGAAGAAGAAGAAGAAGAAGAAGAAGAGGAGGAGGAGGAGGAGGAGGAGGAGGAAGAGGAAGAGGATGAGGAGAAGAAGAAGAAGAAGAAGAAGAAGAAGAAG
Source organism: Vipera berus (assembly GCF_964194415.1). Lineage (NCBI taxonomy): Eukaryota > Metazoa > Chordata > Lepidosauria > Squamata > Viperidae > Vipera > Vipera berus. The sequence goes on from NC_138203.1 coordinate 4,600,299, forward strand.
AAGAAGAAGAAGAAGAAGAAGAAGAAGAAGAATCACTCCTGTATCAATGTGGGCTAGAGAAGGTTGAGACCATGGCTTTCAGAAATTGGTCTGAGCAATTTTAGATGTTCTATTTCTCAAAGAACAATAGTGAAGATATTTTTCTGACACTTTGGCAGCTACGTGCCTCTTTGTTTCAACTTGCCATTAAGGGTGGGGGAGGTGTTGCTTTAGAATGGGTTAAATGGAGGAACAAAACCTCTACAATTCCACTGAAGACCACGAGAGCCTGAAACCTTTCTAAGGACACCACAGCAGATGTGGAGAGGAAGCAGACAGTTCCCATAATAAAGTGAAATTGTTTACATGGACTACATGAGAAGTTGGGGGTTTGGCCGGAGAAATTATTGTTTCATTCTATGAATTGGTGTCTGGGAACCTCAGAGTTAGTTTTGCTTTGACATCACCATGTTGTGTATTCAATAAACAGTAAGATTTTCGGAAGTGGAATGAATCTGGGGTTATGTTTGGATTCTCGAGCTGGACGTTGCCTCAAAGTTCTTTTGAAGAGTTTCATCTGTCGGATCCGTGACATATATAACATGTCATACAACAAGACTAACCAGGATTCAAGTGGTCCTTGACTTACAACAGTTTGTTTAGTGACCATTCAAAGTTACAACGGCACTGAAAGATTAGACTTATGACCATTTTTCACATTTATGACCTTTGCAGCATCTCCATGGCCACGTGATCAAAATTCAGATTTATTTATTTATTTATTTAATAATATTTCTATACCGCCCTTCTCCCGAAGGACTCAGGGCGGTGAACAGGGCAAGAATAAAAATACAAATTACAAAAGTTAAAACTAAATTAAATAAATGCCCACATACTAAAATACATCTATAAAACCTAGTAAAATAACAATAGCAACCCCCCCCCCCAATCCCCTCATCAGGCCAGGCCAGCTTGTTCAAAAAAGATGCTTGGCAACTGGTTCATATTTACAAGGGTCACAGTATCCCGGGGTCACATGATCCCCTTTTGTGACCTCCTGACAAGAAAAGTCAAGGGGGAAGTCAGATTCGCTTAACGACGGTGTGACTAACTTAACAACTGCAGTGATTCACTTAACAACCGTGGCAAGAGAAGTCATAAAATGGGCCAAACTCACTTGGCAAATGTTTCACTTAACGACAGAAATTCTGGGCTCAGTCATGGTTACAAGATAAGAACTACCTGTATTTAGATTATAAATTCCAAGCGGGAAATATTTAATGTAAAGAAGCAATTTTCATGCTTATAAATAATTTGATGTAATCACCAATTGGCAGGTTTAGGACTTAATGTTGTTTTTACTGATTGTTTTTGGTATTTACTTTTCTCTTACTTTTTTTCCTTATTATACAATTATAGGCATTTATTTCAGGCAATAGCAAGCAGTGGTGCCTTCAAAAGAAATATTACTGTTTAGAGTTTTGTAGTGATTTGCTATTATTCCTCAGGATGATAGAATGATTTCAGTTTTATATGTCCCATTAATTATTGAATCAATGAATTTTAAATTTTATGACAATTGTAAATTCTCTGTTCATTTACTGATGTTTTATTTTCCAGCAACTGTACCTCTTTTTTTATTGTTGTCATGTATTTTATGTTTGAAATGTTTTAACATAAATCAATTAAAAGGAGAAAAAAGTATATGTACGAGGAATGAAAAATGGCCAGCATCAATTCTGTTCCTTTTGATCAGGAATGTCTCCAAATGTGCTAGATCAGATATTTCTGTAAGGTAAACTGAGCCACAGTTCAACTGAACTATAGGATTTTATTTATTTTTATTCTATTGATTTAATATCCTGCCCTTATTATTTTTATAAATAACTCAAGGTAGCAAACATACCTAATCTTCCTCCTGTTTTCTCACATCAATAACCCTGTGAGGTGAGAGGAGCTGGTGAAACATCACCCAGTCAGCATTTGTGCCTAAGGCAGGACTAGAACTCACAGTCTCCTGGTGATTGGCCCAAAGTCACCCAGCCAGCTTTTATGCCAAAGGCAGAACTAGAATTGAGTCTCCTGGTGATTGGACCAAAAGTCATGCAGCGAGCTTTTATGCCAAAAAGAACTTAGGGTAAAGGTAAAGGTTCCCCCGCACATGCGTGCTAGTCGTTTCCGACTCTAGAGGGCCGGTGCTCATCTCCGTTTCAAAGCCGAAGAGCCAGCGTTTATCCGAGGACATCTCCGTGGTCATGTGGCCGGCATGACTAGACGCCAAAGGCGCACGGAACGCTGTTACCTTCCCACCGTAGAGGTCCCTATTTTTTCTACTTGCATTTTTACGTCCTTTCGAACTGCTAGGTTGGCAGAAGCTGGGACGAGTAACAGGCGCTCGCTCTGCTACGCGGCACTCGGGATTTGACCCGCCAAACTGCCGACCTTCAGATCGACAAGCTCAGCGTCCTAACCCACTGAGCCACCGCGTCCCTAAAAAAAAGAACTTACTGTCACTCAACTAGCTTTTATGCCAAGGGAGAAACTAGAACTCACCATCTCCTGGTGATTGGCTCAAGGTCACCCAGTCAGCTTTCATGCGAAAGGCGGGACTAGGACTCACAATCTTGTGCTTCCTATTACTTCTCTGTGAGAACCGTTAGCGTTTTTGACAAGAGTTTTTCTCCGAAGCCAAACAAACTTACCAACGTTAAAAAAGAGAGAGAGAGAGAGAGAGAGAGCGTGTTTGGTCCTGATAAAGTAAAAGAAACGCAGAGGTCAAATCACGAAGAAAATGAACTCTTAATGCTACGTTATTAACCGCCCCGGGCCGCATTTCTAGAAACATTGCGTAGCTGATCTTCTCCTGAATGTTCTCTAATCGGAACGGTGGGTGTTCGCCAATTTTACAACTTTAGCCGTGATTGTTGGCTCAAGGCTAAGGGTGGGTTGTTGCAGACTTTTTTTTTTTTTTTTTAAAAAGCTCTTTACTGAAAACAGAGCAAAGAACTCAAATGGACAAAGCATTAGGCAAATCCTAAACGATAAGAACAATTGTAGAGGATTACATCTATTAATAGAGCTAAATCTGCTTGCTTTCTGCTGAATCTGGAGGTTTGGTCAGCGTGATGACATACGTGTAATGTGTTATTGCAAGGAAGATTTCTCCCTTATGTAAGCAGAGATCCCTCATTGTAATACAGGTAGTTCTCGACTTACACAGTTGAGCCCAGCATTGAGAACAGTGGTTGTGAGTTTTGCCCCATTTTACAACCATTCCGGACACAACCGTTAAGTGAATATTTGCAGTGGAACACTGCGATCATGTTCCCCCAGTCCTTCTCTTCATTAAACGAGACATACCTAATTCCGGCAACTGTTCTTCATCTGTTTTAGCCTCCAGTCCCCTAATCATCTTTGTTGCTTTTCAATGCACTTTTTGCATATGTCTTTCTTACAACGTGGTGATCAAAACTGGATGTGGTATTCCAAGTGTGGCTTTACCAAGGCATTATAAAGTCAGCAGTGTGCTGCAGCTGCCAAAAAAGCCAACACAGTGCTAGGCTCCATTAATAGATAGATAAAACGAAGATCACGTGAAGTGTTAATACCACTTTACAAGGCCTTGGTAAGGCCACACTTGGAATCTTGCATCCAGTTTTGGTCACCACGATGTAAAAGAGATGTTGAGACTCTAGAAAGAGTGCAGAGAAGAGCAACAAAGATGATCAAGGGACTGGAGGCTAAAACATATAAAGAACAGTTGAAGGAATTGGGTATGTCTAATTTAATGAAGAGAAGGACTAAGGGTGATGTGATAGCAGTTTTCTGATATTTGAGGGGTTTGTACAAAGAAGAGGGAGTCAAGCTATCTTCCAAAGATCTGAAGGCAGGACAAGAAGCAATGGATGGAAACTAATCAAAGAGAGAAGCAACCTGGAACTAAAGAGAAACTTCTTGACAGTTAGAACAATTAATCAGTGGAACAACCTGCCTCCAGAAGCTGTGAATGCTCCAACAGTGGAAGTTTTTAAGAAGAGACTGGACAGCCATTTGTCTCAAAGTGTTTCCTGCCTGGGCAGGGGGTTGGACTAGATGATCTCCAAGGTCCCTTCCAACTTTATCATCACCATCATCATCGTTGTTGTTGTTGTTAGCTGCGAAGTCATGTCTGACCCATCACGACCCTAAGGACAATGTTCCTCCAGGCCTTCCTGTCCTCTACCATCTTCTGGAGTCCATCTAAGCTCACGCCTACTGCTTCAGTGACTCCATCCAGCCACCTCATTCTCTGTCGTCCCCTTCTTCTATTGCCCTCAATCTTTCCCAGCATTAGGCTCTTCTCCAGGGAGTCCTTCCTTCTCATTAGGTGGCCAAAGTATTTGAGTTTCCGCTTCAGGATCTGGCCTTCTAAAGAGCAGTCAGGGTTGATCTCCTCTAGGACTGACCGGTTTGATCGCCTTGCAGTCCAAGGGACTCACAAGAGTCTTCTCCAGCACCACAGTTCAAAGGCCTCAATTCTTTGGCGCTCAGCATTTTTATGGTCCAACTTTCACTGCCATACATTGCAACTGGGAAGACCATAGCCTTGACTATATGCACTTTTGTTGACAGGGTGATATCTCTGCTTTTTAGTGTGCTGTCTAGATTTGCCATGGCTTTCCTCCCAAGGAGCAAGCGTCTTTTAATTTCTTGGCTATAGTCCCCATCTGAAGTGATCTTGGAGCCCAGGAAAATAAAATCTGTCACTCCCTCCATTTCTTCCCCATCTATTTGCCAGGAATTGAGAGGGCCCGGATGCCATGATCTTGGTTTTCTTAATGTTAAGTTTCAACCCAAGTTTTGCACTCTCCTTCTTCACCGGTAACAAGAGACTCTTTAGTTCTTCTTCACATTCTGCCATTAGAGTGGCATCATCTGCATATCTTAGGTTTTTGATATTTCTTCCGGCAATCTTAATTCCAACTTTTGATTCATCAAGCTCTGCCTTTCTCATGATGTGCTCTGCATATAAGTTAAATAGGCCGGGCGACAGTATACAGCCTTGCCGGACTCCTTTCCCAATTTTGAACCAATCAGTGGTTCCGTGTCCGGTTCTCATCATTATCATCATCATAATCATCGTCATTATTATTATTATTATTATTATTATTATTATTATTATTATTATTATTATTATTATTATTATTATTATTATTAGCATTAGCATTAGCATTAGCATTAGCATTAGCATTAACACTTCACGGAATCTTGACTCTATCCCTCAGTTAAAGCAGCCCAAGACTGCGTTGTCTTTTTTTCCCCAAAGAGATGGCTGAGGATTCTGGGAATAAATGTCTACCTATTTGGAAGAAGGATCAGCATCGTTCTAAAAAGATGGGAAAGTGGGATTCCATCCTTCATCCAGATGCTAAGCCGGCTTCTGGTGTGAAAGACATCTCTGAACGAATTCCAACACGGATTGAGATGGTAAAGTATCTGGTGATCATGGCTGAGGCGGCAGTGATGAATGAGATATACAGAGGGACATCTGCAGAAATGGATTTAAAATGCCCTCCTTCCAGACTTTGGAAGCAAGGGAAAGAGAGTCTTATATCTTCTGGCATAGACTGCTGCGAAACCATTATCCTTTTACCTGCTCTGAATGTACTATGAATCAAGGTCATTGAGTGAGCCCAATTGCTAATTTATCTCCTGTCAGGGAGAAAAATTCTCCCGGATACTTGCTCCTATCATTTTTCCTTCAGTCTAATCAAAGAACATTTTTTTTCTTGAGAAATACTTTTAAAGGAGAAGAGAAACTGGGAAGCATTTATCTGGGTAAATGCATGGCGTTCACGGGGCCACGGGCTGTGTTGCCTTGTAGAGTCCTCTCTTTCAGATCTTCAACCTCCCTTCAGTCCCAAGGGACTGAATCCCATCATCATCATCATCAGCCCATCAGTGGAGAGGTTTCCTTGGACAACTTTGGTGGAAAAATCTCTAAGGAAATAAGAAAGGAGAAGAGCGAGAAGAGCCACAAAATGATTCTCTGCCTTGCAACATCCATTGCAAAAGGAAGGCAGCCTGGGACTACATGGGCTTTTTTGGCAGTTGCGGCACACACTTGTGCAGTTGAAGCACACACAAGATAGAGACTTATCCTGTTTTTTACCAAAAAGATGCTGGGATTTATCTATTTCTTTTCTTTTCCTTCCTTCCTTCCTTCCTTCCTTCCTTCCTTCCTTCCTTCCTTCCTTCCTTCCTTCCTTCCTTCTTTGCTTTTCTCTATCTATCTATCTATCTATCTATCTATCTATCTATCTATCTATCTATCTATCTATCTATCTATCTATCTATCTATCTATCTATCTCTATCTATCATCTATCTATCTATCATCTATCTATCTATCTATCTATCTATCTATCTATCTATCTATCTATCTATCTATCTATCTATCTCTATCTATCATCTATCTATCTATCTATCTATCTATCTATCTATCTATCTATCTATCTATCTATCTATCTATCTATCTATCTATCTATCTATCTCTATCTATCATCTATCTATCTATCATCTATCTATCTATCTATCTATCTATCTATCTATCTATCTATCTATCTATCTATCTATCTATCTATCTATCTATCTCTATCTATCATCTATCTATCTATCATCTATCTATCTATCTATCTATCTATCTATCTATCTATCTATCTATCTATCTATCTCTATCATCTATCTATCTATCTATCTATCTATCTATCTATCTATCTATCTATCTATCTATCTATCTATCTATCTATCTATCTATCTATCTATCTATCTATCTATCTATCTATCTATCTATCTATCTATCTCTATCTATCATCTATCTATCTATCATCTATCTATCTATCTATCTATCTATCTATCTATCTATCTATCTATCTATCTATCTATCTATCTATCTATCTATCTATCTATCTCTATCTATCATCTATCTATCTATCTATCTATCTATCTATCTATCTATCTCTATCTATCATCTATCTATCTATCATCTATCTATCTATCTATCTATCTATCTATCATCTATCTATCTATCTATCTATCTATCTATCTATCTATCTATCTATCATCTATCTATCTCTATCTATCATCTATCTATCTATCATCTATCTATCTATCTATCTATCTATCTATCTATCTATCTATCTATCTATCATCTACTTACCTACCTACCTATCTACCTACCTACCTACTTACCTACCTATCTACATCTATCTATCTATCTATCTATCTATCTATCTATCTATCTATCTACCTACCTACCTACCTATTTACAAATAGCCTAAATCAAGGATCCACTGAGAACCTCTGACACATACAGGGCAAGCCACATATATATAAACAGAGAGCAAATGCCACTCCCTTCTAGCACTGATGATGTTACCTAGTTGGGTCATGAAACGTCTGCAAGAAAACTACCAAGCTCAGAGAACATCAAGGACCCCACAGTCTCCTCCTCCTCCTCCTCCTCCTCCTCCTCCTCCTCCCCTTCACTCTGCAAATCCCAGTCCCTTCTAGCACTGATGTTGTTATCTAGTTGGGTCATGAAATGTCTTCAAGAAAACAACTAAGCTCAGAGAGTGCCAAGGACCCCACAGTTCAACCCTGAGCTACAAATATTCTTATACTGTTAAGTCCTTGCTGTTGTTCATACAACATGCTAAGTCAGACACAAATTCAGCTTTTACATTGCTAGGTTCAAGCATCGACTTATAGCGGTAGGAAGAGGAGGGAAAACGCAGGACGGAGTCTGACCACTTATAAAATAATATTTTTGAAACTGGCTCAAAGACTGCAGGAATTCCTTTATACCCCCCTTTTTTTATTCCTGTTTCACTCTCGCCAATATCCAGAAACAATCACCCAAGAACCTTTGGCACATCCTAAATATAATTCTCACTATGCTTGGCATAATGTTATAAGGCTGAGCCTTCATTGTGTCCTCCTTTAAGACTAAACAGGGCTCAGTGCCTTATCTGTAGGGGAAAAAAAATCTGATAACACTACATTGAGTTTTTTCCAAGGGTCAGAACAGAGCCACAACAACAACAACAACAACAAAAACTAATTAACCAGGTCAACACCACCATGAATTAAAAATAGAAGGAAAGGCCATGGCATCCTTGTACATGCAAACTGATCCTTTGTACGCTTGATAGGCTTATATTTCACCTTTGGAATGGGGAGATTTCCAAGACACAGGCATTAGAACATTTCCCTCCCTTCATGAGGGCAAGTCAACTGATTCAAGTGCAAAAAATGGATCAAGAAAAGGAACCGCACGACAAGATTTTTTTCTATCTTTCCTTCCCCCCACACTTTTTTTTTTTTGCTATGGTAGCTGTGAATTTATATTTGGAAGGTAAGGTCCAAAAACTGTATTGTTTACAAAGAAGGGAGAGGGAGAGAGAGGGAAAGGGAGAGGGAGAGAGGGAGAAGGAGAGGGAGGGGGAGGGGGAGAGAGAGAGAGGGAGAGGGAGAGAGAGGGAAAGGGAGAGGGAGAGGGGGGATGGAGGGGGAGAGGGAGAGGGAGAGAGAGAGGGAGAGGGAGAGGGAGAGAGAGCGAGAGAGAAGGAGAGAGAGGGAGAGAGAGGGAAAGGGAGAGGGAGGGGGAGGGGGAGGGAGAGAGAGAGGGAGAGGGAGAGGGAGAGAGAGCGAGAGAGAGTGAGAGAGAGGGAAAAGGAGCGGGAGAGAGGGAGAAGGAGAGGGAGAAGGAGGGGGAGGGGAGAGGGACAGGGAGAGAGAGAGAGGGAGAGGGAGAGAGAGGGAGAGGGAGAGGGAGAGAGAGAAGGAGAGAGAGGGAGAGAGGGAAAATGAGAGGGATGCGGAGGGGGAGGGGGAGGGGGAGAGGGAGGGAGAGAGAAAGGGAGAGGGAGAAAGAGGGAGAGAGAGGGAAAGAGAGGGAGAGAAGGAGAATGAGAGGAAAAGGGAGAGGAAGGGAGAGGGAGAGGGAGAGAGGGAGAGGGGGAGAGGGAGGGGGAGGAAGGGAAGGAGAGAGAGGGGGGAAACTGACTTAGCAGCATATAAACCTTCTCTGTTTTTCTTTCCCGCCTTGTACTTTTTATGTTGCAAGTGTTGACAGCCATCAAATCCACCTGATGAAGTGAAATGTGATCCACACAATCATTGGTGACAATAAACCGAGTTCGTCATCAAGACACCAGGAGACTGAAATGCAAAAGTGCTACCCGTTTGCCACCAGACTGATCCTTTCTCCCACAGGTATAGTATTCATCAGGCGGCTACATTCCTTAATTCAACCAAAAAGAACCAAAGGAATCCAGATAGAATCCCAACGTCTGGATTTTGGTTTGCGCTGTGTAACATAATACAGCTGGAAGGGACCTTGGAGGTCTTCTAGTCCAACCCTTTGCTCAAGCAGGAGGCCCTAGACCATTCTAGGCAAATGGCTGTCCAATCTCTTCTTAAAAACCTCCAGTGATGAAGCACCCACAATTTCTGAAGGCAAGCTTTTCCACTGGCTGACGGTTCTCACTGTCAGGAAATTCCTCCTTAGTTCTAGGTTGCTTCTCTCCTTGAATAGTTTCCATTGTGTGTGTGTGTGTGTGTGTGTGTGTGTGTGTGTGTGTGTGTGTGTGTGTGTGTGTATGCTTGCACATATATTTGTATGTAAGAGAGAGAGAAAGGGATGATAGAAAGATACATGAAGGATAGGCAGGTGGACTTCAACTCCCAGAATTCCTCAGCTAGCACAACTGGCTAGGGAATTCTGGGAGCAGACATCTTGACATCTTAAAATTGCCAAAGTTGTTATGTTCTTAGTTCGGTTAGGCATTGACCAGGCAACCAAAAGGTTTAAAGTAACAGTTTCCCACCCCAAACATAGTTATCAGCTTGGAGACAGACAGTCTGGGTTGCAGTAACAGAAACCGTTAAGCAATCCTACACTTAAATACAACAATTAAGGTCACACCTTAAGCACGTGATTTCAACAGTTGAGGCCAATACATTACAAACGCTGCATTCAATATTTACTCTTGACTGTGTTGATTTGGAACGTCTTCTTAAGAGTCCAGCCCAAATATGAAGGTTGACAGTGCTATTAAATTAGGGAAAAAAATCTAGCTGTGTGACCGTTATCAAGATGAAGTGTGGGTGGGTGGGAGGACGTGATACGATTTATCTAAGCTAAGGAGTTAGCTTCACTCTAACACATCTGAGGCCAGATTTTTCATCAGCAACTTGCACCCCCCCTGATCTTTCATCTCAAGTCCCCTCCGTTCCCAGATGGTTCATCTCAACTTAACTCTGAAATATAAAGCCAAATCTGTTCAACCTCCCCCCCCACCCCCATTGCTTCTCCCTTCCGTCCACCTTCTGCAGAGGCCGCCGCGAAATTAATCTTCCTAACAACAAATCCCTTCTAACCAGAAAGAGTAATTTTCACAATTAATAAGAATCTTGAGAAGAAAGAGCGGGGATGTTAAAGTCTGAAGAACGGGATGGGTTCCTGAGATCCCGCAGGACAGAACAGACGATGTGACTCTTGGTAAAAGTGTGGCTAAGTATTCACAAGGTTGGCAAAACGTTGCCGAGTGACAAGTTCAGAAAATATATACCTGCGACGTGGATATGTGGCAGAAGGAGATAAAGGTTGAGAAGTGGAAAGCACGGGGCTGGTCATCTACAGAATAACAGAATCAGAAGGAAACTTGGGGGCCTACTAGTTGCTTCTGAGACAGGAGACCCTACAACATTCTGGACAAAAGGCTGTCCAATCTCTTCTTGAAAATCTCCAGTGATGGATCACCCACAACTTCTAGAGGCAAGCTGTTCCACTGGTTAATTATTCTCATTATCCTGCAAGAAAACCACCAAGCTCAGAGAGCACCAGGTGTTAACTTGGTCAATACAGGACTGATGAGGTTGTAAAGTTAGGTCTCCATCTCTTCTTTCCACCAAGGGCAAGCTCTAACTATTCAGGTAGTCCTCGACTTACAACATTTTATTTAGTGACCATTTGAAGTTACAACAGCACTGAACAAAAGCGGCTTAGGACCGTTTTTCCACACTTACGACCGTTGCAGCATTCCCAGGGTCACGTGATCTAAATTCGGACGCTTGGCAACTGACTCGTACTTATGACGGTTGCAACGTCCCGTGTGTGTGTGTGTGTGTGTGTGTGTGTGTCACGTGATCCCTTTTCACAACTTTCTGACAAGCAAAGTCACTTCACAAACATGTCACTAACTTAACAACTGCAGTGATTCACCTGACAATTATAGTGAGAAAGGTCGTAAGATGGGGCAAAGTTGCTTCTCGCTTAGCAACAGTAGTATTGTGGTGGTCAGTTGTGGTTGTAAGTCGAGGACCAGCCGTAAGCCCCTGCAAATTCACATCCAGTCACCCACAGCTCCGTGGATAGCTTTCTCTTTGCTTCGCTCATTCCTCTTGCTGGGAAAACATACCAAAACATCTGCTATTAATGTACACACAAAGCCTGCTCCCTTAATCCTTTTAAAAAGCCTTTTGTTCAATGCATTTGTGTCGATGTCTCACTTGCAGTAGGTCTGGATCTGAGCTGGGATAGCCATTCGAACGTTGGTGGCAAGGCTGTATTCTATTCTGTATTTTATTTGGTTGTGATTGAAAATTTCAAGGAAGTCGTACACTTCCAATACGATTCCAATAAAGGCCATCTCAGAGAAAAGTAAGGTCCTTCATTTAGGCAAGAAAAAACAAATGCACCGGTATAGAATAGGTTCTCCCTATCTCAATAATAATAATAAACCTTTATTGTCAAAGTACAACATGTGTACACTGAGATTAGCTGAGCCTCCCCCTGTGCTCTCTCCCCCCAACACACAGTGACCACAAACCCTCCATCCCACCACACCATGTGAACCAACAACACCACACACCGGCCTCCCAAGTCAATTCTGCATAAGATTATGTCCCATTTAAAAGCCTAACAGCCCACGGATAAAAGCTATTTTTCAGCCTGTTGGTACAGCTGGCTATATTCCTATATTTCCTACCGGATGCTAGGAGAGTAAAGAGATACCGTCCAGGGTGTGAGTCATCCCTGAGAATCTTCCTCACTCTTCCAAGGCAACGAGCCCTGGCAATGTCATCCAGTGGTGTCAGGGGACAGCCCACAATGTCTTGTCCTGTGCTCACCACCCTCTGTAATACTTTCTTATCTGCGGCTGTCAGACCGGCATACCAAACCACAATACCATACGAGAGGACGCTCTCTATAGTAGACCGGTAAAAGAGGGTCATTAGCTGTTGTTCTACCCTGTTCTTCTGCAAGACCCTAAAATAACAGTAACTGCAAGAGGGATCTTGGAGTCCTACTGAACAATCACTTAAATATCAGCCAGCCATGTGTTGCAGCTGCCAAAAAAGCCAATGCAATCCTAGGCTGCACTAACAGAGGGATAGAATCAGGATGATGTGAAGTGTTAATGCCACTATATAATGCCTTGGTGGGACCACACTTGGAATATTGTATCCAGTCTCAGTCACCACGATATAAAAAAGCTGTTGAGACTCTGGAAAGAGTTCAGAGAAGAGCAACAAAGATGATTAGAGAGCTGGAGAGGCTAAAACATATGAAGAACGTTTGCAGGAATTGGGTTTGTCTAGTTTAATGAAGAGAAGGATGAAGGATGACAGGATAGCAGTGTTCCAATATCTCAGGGGCTGCCCCAAAGAAGAGGGAGTCAAGCTATTCTCCAAAGCGCCTGAAGGCAGGACAAGAAGAAACGGATGGAAACTAGTCAAGGAGAGAAGCAACCTAGAATTAAAGAGGGATTTCCTGTCACTTAGAACAAGTGACCAGTGGAATGACCTTCAGAAGTTGTGGATGCATCAACACTGGGGGCTTTTAAGAAGAGATTGGACAGCCATTTGTCTGAAATGGTATGGGGGCTGGGCTAGAAGACCTCCAAGGTCCCTTCCAAACTCTGCTATTCTGTTATTCATCAGACGATCTTATATTTTCCACCCAGTTTTCATTGCCTCTATGAGGAGCAGAAGACCTATGGCTGTTGTTCCTGAAATGGTCCATTCTAGTAATATTCCTGTCTCTAAATGGGAGGTCAAATATTTCCTGTGGACTTCAATTCCCAGAATTCCTCAGTTTAGCCACACTCACTGAGGAATTTTGGGAATCGAAGTCCTCAAGTCGTAAAGTTCCCATATTTGGAGACTACTCATTTAGGGAAAGGAACATTAGGAGAATGGACCATTTCAGGAACACCAGCTAGAGGTCTTCTCCTGCACTAAACCTTGAATTCTCCTCCTGCTCTCATGAATTATTGACATCAGAAAACCACAGAGACATCAGACAGAGGTGTTTTTTTCCCCCGAAGGAATGAATCAAGGATGAATTAATGAGCTGCAATGGATAAAAAAGGGAAACCACATTTAAATGTGGGAAGAGGCAGACGGCAATCAAATGTGACAATCCATCATCGGGGGGCCTTTGAGAAATGGTGGGTGGCTTTCAAACAGGTGTCACTGGGTTTTAAGAAATGTACACCCCCTATGAAGATTGCTCTCGGCTCCTCTCCCTGTCATACAGTTGGCCTTAGCTTAGCTTGGCTTCGACATCATCCGTCATGGCTTTTTCTGATTTAAGAACCTGCCTCAATGGTCTGAAGCAGGCTGATAAAAAACCCTCGCCAGGTGCTCGGCTGCCAGTCCATCAAGGCTTTCAGGAAAAAAAAAAAAGGAGTGGGGCGTCAGCTGGTTGCATCCAAATGAAGGAGATTGTCAAACGCTAAAAAGCAGGCAGTCCAGGCAGTTCAGATGAATGTGTGCAGGTTTATAGTAGGTGGCCGCTCTCTAGAAGAATCTGAACTAGTAACGGTCAAAGCAAGTTGGAGGTAGATAAGAGTGAGTGGAATTCAAGGTTGGGCAGGATTTAAATTTCTTGTGGATGGATGGATGGATGGATGGATGGATGGATGAATGGACGGACAGATGGATGGACAGACAGACAGACAACAGACAGACAGACACTAATAGATGGACAGAGAGACAGAAAGGTAGACAGAGATAGATAGATAGACAGACAGACAGACAGACACTAATAGATGGACAGAGAGAAAGAAAGGTAGAGATAGATAGATAGATAGATAGATAGATAGATAGATAGATAGATAGATAGATAGATAGATAGATAGATGATAGATAGATAGTCAAGCACTGGAAATCAGGAGTCCAGGAAGTTCAAGTGAATATAAAGATTTATTGCAAGCTTATGCTCCACATGAGAATCTGAACTACTAATGGTGAAAGCAAATTGGTGGTAGATAAGAATCAACAGAATTCAAGGTGGGCTGGACTTAGATCTCTTGTGAGTGCGAAGGAACTCAAGACTGATGACATGCTTGACCCCTGCCTCAGGTTCAGCCTGGTTATCTCCTATAGATTGTGATTTGTGTAGACTTACACAATGTGCCAAACCCTCAACTTTGGACAAGAAGTCCAACACCTCTGTTCAAGTGAAGGCTGTATGACTCTCCCCAAAATGAGGAGCAGATTATGGCTCAATGCGATGGCCAAGTTCACGCAATCTGTTAAGATAACCACTGGGATCCCACAACTGGTTGAACCACAAATGTTCAGTTTCCATTTTAGCCAATCTGCAGTCGGGGTTAAGAGATGAGTTAGACTTCCTTCCCCTTATGAAATATTTTCTCTACAAAACCTGAATTAGTCCCTTCAATTATTTACTTTTGGTTCTAGACCATGACCTTCTGTTTTCCCCCTTCTTCGAACAATACTTGGACCGTGATTTAACATGATTTAATTATTTTTTATTAATAGCCTAATCTCTTCTCTTTATGGTTGTGGAGACGGTTCTGCTCCCGCGGAAGGTTGTTTTAATTATCTGCGATTAGGTTACACAATTGTGCTGATCTTGTTTTTCTCTCTATTCAAACCTTTTATTGCGTTGCATTGTGTCTTTTGGTTACATAACACAGTGGGTTTATATATATATATATATATATATATATATATATATATATATATATATATATATATATATATATATATATATATATATATATATATATATATAAAATTTATATATATATATATATATATATAATTTATATATATATATATATATATATATATATATATATATATATATATATATATATATATATATATATATATATATATATATATATATATATATATATATATATATATATATATATATATATATATATATAATGTCTAACAAATACGTTAAATAACAGAAGTAATAAAGCAGGAGGCAATCTGTAATAGCTGGTGGAAAACAAAGCAGAGACCCCCGTGCCATTTGAAAGACTCATAAAAAATACTGGGAAATACAATAAGAAGCTTTCCTGCATTGAAAATTCACTTTAGAACGTAGAATAATAGGGTTGGAAGCGACCTTGGAGATTTTCTAGTACAGAGTTCCCCAATCTTTCTGAGCTGACGGCTCAAGCAGGGACAGGAGGCAAAGAGGGGATGGTTTTGTAGGAAGAGCAGCTGCATGTGTGCATGAGTGCACAGTGGGAGTGCCCTCAATGTTCATGGTGATGCTCATGTGCACCCACAACAAGGCTCATGTGAATGGGACCATGAATGGCTGTGATGACGCTCATGCAAGTGGGACTGTGAACACCTGCAACAACACTCATGTGAGTGGGGCCACAAGCACCCGCAACAAGGTTCACATGAATGAGACCGTGAATGGCTGTGATGACGCTCACGCAAGTGGGATTGAATGCCTGCAACAATGCTCATGTGAGAGGGACCACAAGCACTCGCAACAAAGCTCACGTGAGCTGGACCATGAATGGCTGTAGTGACACTCATGCAAGTGGGACTGTGAACGCCTGCAACAACGCTCATGTGAGAGGGGCCGCAACCGCCCATGACAATGCTTGTGCTATTGGGGCCACAACAGCCTGTGACAACCCTTGTGCAGGCTGTGACTGCCTGCAATGCTCACGGTGACAGTTTTTCACATGTACAACCGTTGTGGCATCCCCATGGATCAGGGGCGAGGAGGCAGCGGCGCAGGTCCAGCCGCCCACCGCGCCCCATGCATGCCACCTCTGCGCCCAGTGCCCATAGCCACCCCGCCAGCACCGCCTCTGCCCTGGCACCCGCCCCATGCAGCACCGCCATGTAGAGCGGGCCCCACAGCTCCCACAGCACCGTGGCATTGCCGCTTCCGTCTCCTCCAGGTATCTTCAGGACTACTGTTAAAAAGAGGTGGAGAGGGTGAAATCGTGTCTGCCAGTCCTCGTCTCCCCATTGGGCCAAGGGTCTCGCAGAGGGCAGGGTGGACTTGACAAATGTGAGTTATTTGAGGAGGGGGTTTCTTTGCCACTTCATTTTCTCCTTCTGACTTGTGGTCAGCCTATTCTCCAAAGCACCTGAAAGCAGGACAAGAAGCAACGGATGGAAACTAGTCAAGGAGAGAAGCAACCTAGAACTAAGGAGAAACTTCCTGACAGTGAGAACAACTAACCAGTGGAACAACCTGCCTCCAGAAGCAGTGAATGCTCCAACACTGGAAGTTTTTAAGAAGAGACTGGACAGCCATTTGTCTGAAATGGTATAGGGTTTCCTGCCTTAGGAGGGGGTTGGACTAGATGACTTCCAAGGTCCCTTCCAACTTATTGGAACTGCATTGGCTCCCAGTTGTCTTCCGGGTGAGATTCAAGGTGCTGGTTATGGTCTTTAAAGCCCTACATGGCATGGGTCCAGAGTACCTTAAGGAGCACCTGCTGCCGGCATCAACTTCCCTTCGCCCTGTGCGCTCCCACAGAGAGGGCCTCCTCAGGGTGCCACCGGTCAGAGAATGTCGTCTGGTGGCCCCCAGGGGGAGGTCCTTCTCTGTGGGCACCCCGGATTTATGGAATCGTTTGCCAGTCGAGCTCCGGATGGCGCCCGACCTTCGCTCCTTCCAACGCGATCTGAAGACCTACTTGTTCGAACAAGCCGGCCTGGCCTGATGGGTGATGGGTTTGGGTTTTATTATTTTTAAATCTATTTTAATGTACTGTTGTAAGCTTTTGGGCACTTTGTTTAATCTCTTTTAATTTTTTGTATTCTTGTATTTTATATGTTTGCCCTGTTCACCGCCCTGAGTCCTTCGGGAGAAGGGTGGTGTACAAATAAAATTATTATTATTATTATTATTATTATTATTATTATTATTATTATTATTATTATTATTATTATTATTATTATTATTATTATTATTATTATTATTATTATTAAGCTTGTAAGCTGCCCTGAGTCTGCGGAGAAGGGCGGGATATAAATGGAATAAAAAAAAATAAAATAAAAAAATTATTATTATTATTGTGAGCACGAGGCAGGCGCGCACATGTTTTCCATGCAGTGCGGCATGGAGAGCCTGGCTGCCACAGTTGAGCACGAGGCAGGAGTGCACATGGACTCTGCTTTTTCAGCAGGGCAGAATTAAGTGCTGCTCCCCACCTCTCACTCCTGGTCCTCTCTTACTTACAACTAGCAGGTGGTGTAGTTGGGCAGCAGCGAGGGGTGCAAAATTCCTGCCAACTCACCTTCGTTGCAGACAACTTGCATGTGCAACGTTTGCCGTCCGGGTCTTTTGGCGCGCTCAGCAGCAATTCCTATTGGCTTTCGAAAGCCAATAGAGGGAGTAGCACAGCTTGTGCAAAAGTTGAAAAAAAATCCATCAAAAAAGGTGCCAGAACTCCATTCTGAGCATTCTATGAGGAGAAAAAAAGCCCTGTTTCCCATCACAATGGCCCTAGTAATAAAATTGCCTGTGCTTTCTTGAAGATGTGAGTTGCAATCTCAGAGGGAAGGAACTAAGGTGTACAACAAGGAGCAAAGGGATCACAAGACAGGAAGGAACGATCCCTGTATCGTTCCAATTTTAGTATATGTGCTGCTGAAGCGAGCACAGGAAGGAACAATCCCAAATGCACTTGTCTTCTAAGGAATTTTTTCCCAAAAAGAGCATTTCCCCCCCCCCCAAATTAGGGATTAAATGAAAAGGCTCCTGTGATGTCCATTGTCTGGAGAAGAAATCCATAATTTGTTTCTTCAAAAGGCACCACTCCTATTCACACAGAGTGGCATTTAAATGTTAATCAAGTCAGGGGATGAGGAAATAAATGCCAATCATGATTCCATTTAAGGTCAAGGATTTCCCCCCCCCCTTTTCTTATAGAAGGACTCCGTGTTCTTTCTGAATTTAAAATTCCTGATGGATCCCCAAGGAAATTCCCCATCCTTTACCTGTCTCCACCATTTACTATTATGTTCTGGCTTGTTTGATTCATTTTACTGAGCTGCTATCCGCAGGTCCTCGACTTATGACCACAGCTGAGCCCAAAACGTCTGCCACTAAGTGAGACAGTGATTAAGTGAATTTTGTCCCGTTTTACAACCTTCCTTGCTACAGTTGTTAAGTCAATCGCTGCAGTTGTTAAGTTAATAACACGGTTGTTAAGTGAATCTGGCTTCCCCATTGACTTTGCTGGTCAAAAGGTCACAAAAGTGGAATCACCGCAACTGTTATAAAGGTGAGTCAGTTGCCAAGCCTCTGGATTTTGATTCAGGTGATCATGGGGAGGGTACAACGGTCGTAAGTGTGGAAACTGGTGGTAAGTCACTTTTTTTTCACTGCCGTTATAATTTCGAGCGGTCATTAAATGAACTATTGTAAGTTGAGATTTTCCAAGCCTTCAAGGAAATGGAAAGATAAAGAGGTTGGCTAGACCAATCCTGTAGTGAACGTATGGAAAGAAAAAGAAAAAATCCAATTTAGCATCAATCTAGTCTCTCCAAGCTCAAGAAATGTAGCAACCTGCAGGTAGAGTCAAAATAGGGGTCAGCCTAGAATCTTTACACAGCCACAAGTGAATGAAGTCCGACCTCCCTTGAATTCCATGGACCCTTATGTAATGCCAAGCAGGTGCTAACTATTAGTTGAGAAGATTCCTACACATAGCTGTTTAACAATAAATCAGTTTAATTGGAACATCACATGTGGACCTGATCTTTCCTGCCTGACATCATCCATCCATCATCTATATCTCCATTCATTCATTCAATCCTCTTTTCTTCTAGCACTGATGATATTACCTAGTTGGGTCATGAAACGTCTGCAAGAAAACTACGACGTTCAAAGAGTACCAGGGATGCACCGTCCTTTTCCTCCTGCTCCTCCTCCTCCTCTCCACAAACCCCACTCCCTTTTACTACTAATGGTGTTACCTGGTTGGGGAATGACATGTCTTCAAGAAAACAACCAAGCTCAGAGAGCACCAAGGACCCCACAGTTCAACTCTGAGCTACAAATAGTCTTTCCTGTGAGATATTTTGTTGATTTATTTGTTAGTATTTTGCATTTCCAGACCACCCATCTCCCTGAAAGGTATTACCATGTCAAACAAACAAACGAACACCTAGTAAACAATTACATAACTACAACTATAGCTTAAAATCCAGTTCACAATGTCCTACTGCTCTGTCCACCAAAGGAACTTGACCAGGAAAGCTTGATCATCTACATATGAGTAAGCTGTCCGAACAGAGCTGGAAACTAGGTTACTGCATCTATTAAATAAATGCCTTGTTCCTACCTCCCCCGCCTCTCTCTGGGGAGAAGGTGAGTTGCTTAAGCCAAGGCTAAGGGTGCGGGGGGGGGAGGGGAAGAAAAACATGCTGAGATCCCCACTATTTTACTCATGACACAACCTGGAGCTCCCCTGGTCTGTTTTGCACTTTAAGGGAAGCAGTGGAGAAACAATGACTTTCTCCAAGCTGGATTGCTCATCTCCTTTCTTCATGTGAATGTGCGTGGAATTAAACCCCCCTGGTTCTGACACCAGGGGTCCCAGGCATGACCTGGCTTTTCCACAGGAATCTGCTGGCAACTTTCGAGGCTACCTGTCTATGGAGATTCTCAATCATCCAGGTTGTGATTGTCCCCAAAGTGCTTTTTTTTTCAAGAGGCAACTGGACTTTCTTATTTTTTCTTTGAAGATGTTTCGCTTCTCAGCCAAGAAGCTTCTTCAGCTCTGTTTGGATGGTGGGGAAGGGGAGGATTTATACTCCTTGCCAGACAGCTGGCCATTTGCATGCTGAAGGCTATGAAACTGTTAAGGAATATCAGAGGACAATGTCAACTGAAGTTCTTGCTTGCAAACCTACCAAGCTATAGTTTATGAGTCACAAAGCTGGGGGGGGGGGGGGAAAGTTGCTTACACTTTGGAAGATAGACTTAAGAATTCAGAAAGATCTTAAACATTTTATTTTTTTTGCAGGCTCCAATCTGGGTCGGTGACTGGCACCAGAGGTTTAGTCTTCTGAGCTTTTGGACTCGTGCTGGAGCCCACCCTCAGGGAACGTCTCTCTCACCATCCAACCTGCCAACAAAAGTGCGTATAGTCAAGGCCATGGTTTTCCCAGTTGCAATGAAGGGTTGTGAAAGTTGGACCATAAGAAAGGCTGAGCGCCAAAGAATTGAGGCCTTTGACCTATGGTGCTGGAGAAGACTCCTGCAAGTCCCTTGGACTGCAAGGCGATCAAACCGGTCAGTCCTAGAGGAGATCAACCCTGAGTGCTCTTTAGAAGGCCAGATCCTGAAGTTGAAACTCAAATACTTTGGCCACCTAATGAGAAGGAAGGACTCACTGGAGAAGAGCCTAATGCTGGGAAAGGTTGAGGGCAAGAGAAGAAGGGGACGACAGAGAATGAGGTGGCTGGATGGAGTCACTGAAGCAGTAGGCGTGAGCTTAAATGGACTCCAGAAGATGGTAGAGGACAGGAAGGCCTGGAGGAACATTGTCCATAGGGTCGCGATGGGTCGGACACGACTTCGCAGCTAACAACAACAACAACAACAACAACAATTGGGTACTTAGCTTCCTCCCAATCTGTCCTACATAGTCACATGGAAAATCCATGCAGGTAGATTACATTAGAAGTATCTCCCACCTCCAAGCGAACTTTGCAATGCATGATTTGGCCTCGTGTGGTAACCTCTGAGCAGTATTTGATGCCCACTTGCAGATCTTGGAAGCTGTGTTCTACTGCTTCCAAAATGTTTTTGAGGTCTGGCAGGGAATATATATATATATTTCTGTCTCTAGCACAAAGTCCAAAAAAGGCTTCCAATTAGAAAGAAAGCTGATATGTTCTTAACTCTAATTAAAGCAGTCACTTTTGCCATTTTTGTTACATCCATCATTGAAATATTAGACATTAGTTGATCTTCGGAAGCTAAGGAGGGTTGGACCTGTTCAGAATTTGGGCAGAACACTACAAAAAAAATTGGGACATTAAATTAAACTGGAAAACCAGTTTAAAGCAGGGGTCTCCAAACTTGGCAACTTTAAAACTTGTGGGCTTCAACTCCCAGAAATCCTCAGCCAGCCATATATATATGTTAAATGCTTGTTAAATATATATATATATATATATATATATATATATATATATATATATATATATATATATATATATATATATATATATATATATATATATATATATATATATATATATATATATATATATATATATATACTCTCCCACCCAATCAGAGCACACCTCCACCCACAGAACACACCCCCTCTGGCAGTTTAAAAAAGAGGAACAAACAGCTACATGCTTCTCCCAGAAGAAGGAAGCAGAAGCCACCAGCCTGATGATGACGGATGGGATTCCGTCAAAACGTCGCCCCTACACCTTTAGTTCTACGCGGGGAAAAACCCGAATAACCAAAGATCCACATACGAACACCCACGAAAACCTGGTGGAGCAGTGGGCTAATGCCTCCTTAAGTAACCCCAGCTGCCTGCAATTAGTGCAGGTTCGAGTCCCACCAGGCTCAAGGTTGACTCAGCCTTCCATCCTTCCGAGGTAGGTAAAATGAGGACCCAGATTGTTGGGGGCAATTAAGCTGACTTTGTAATAATGCCGCTTGGGGTGTTTGTGAAAGCCCTAACAAGCAGGCATATAAATAGAATGAAGGCTACTGCTAAGCTTGTAAGCCGCCCTGAGTCTTCGGAGAAGGGCGGGATATAAATGGAATTAAAATAAAATAAATAAATAAATAAATAAATATATACACACATACATTTTGCCTAGATTAAGAAAAAACACGACAAAATATGAATGTTAAAAATATTCTATATTCAGATATAACGTACAAATATTCTGCATTCTGCATGGCATCAGAACCCAGCTGAGGCTCAACCACGGTGATTGTAGGTGTGGCAGTGATTGACAGTATGTGACACACCCCAAGTTGGCAGAGATTCATCTTCTCTAATAAATCTTACAGACTGATCGGTGTCCATGATAAAAGCCACGGGAAGGAAAACAAAAATGCCTCTTGGTGCACCCTCCTTCTCTATCTCTGTTTATAGGCCAAAGATAATCCTGAATATTTACACCAACAGCGTTTTCCACTGAAATAAATCAATTTGCTGATTTATTCAAAATAAGCCCAAATTTTAAACTGAGCACAGATAGGAAAAAAAAAATCACTGAACGTTTCTAATATTTTAGAAATAACATTATGTAATACTTTTGGACCCCTGCCATGTTATTCATTGCGACTGTTGATAAACTAAAAAAAAAAAAAGAATATTAATCCGCTTGGAGTTTACGATCCTATAATGCAGGTAATCCTCATCTTACAACCAAAATGGAGCCCAAACTTTCTGTTGCTAAGCAAGGTGGTTGTTATGGGAATTTTGTCCCGCTTTACAACCTTCCTTGCCACAGCTGTTAAGTGAATCACTGCTGTTGTTAAGTTGATTACACAACTGTTCAGCCAATCCGGCTCCCCTGTTGACTTTGCAGGTCAGAAGGTCACAAAAGGGGATCACGTGATCCCCGGCGACGCCGCAACCGTCATAAATACGAGTCGGTTGCCAAGCGTCTGAATTTTGATCACATGACCCTGGGGATGCTGCAACGGTCATAAATCTGAAAAAAAAAAACAACAGTCACAAGTCCCCTTTTTTCAGTGATGTAACTCTGAAGGGTCACTAAATGAATTCTTGTAAGTTGAGGATTACCTGCACTGATAAGGGGAACTGAGATTTCAAGAAGTCTCCAAGCGGGTTGGAAGTCGTGGATCTGAAGGTGGCAGGGTCAAAGTCCACCAAAGGGGCAAGGTCCACAGATAGAAGTGATGGAGAGAGACAAAGTTGGCTGATGCCAGTGGTGGGATTCAGCCAGTTCGCACCAGTTCGGAAGAACCGGTAGCTAATTTTTTGTTGCCCAGGCCCAGAATGGACAACCGGAAGTGGCATCCACAAAGAGAACCAGTTGTTCACATATTTGAATCCCACCACTGGATAGATAAGGTAAGTAGGTCCGTAGGTAGGTAGGTAGGTAGGTAGATAGATACAGATAGATAGATAGATAGATAGATAGATAGATAGATAGATAGATAGATAGATAGATACAGTGGTGGGATTCAGCCGGTTTGCACCACTTCGGCAGAACCGGTAGCTAATTTTTTTGTTGCTCAGGCCCAGAATGGACTTCCGGAAGTGACATCCACAATGAGAACCAGTTGTTCACATATTTGAATCCCACCACTGGATAGATAAGGTAAGTAGGTCCGTAGGTAGGTCCGTAGGTAGGTAGGTAGGTAGGTAGGTAGATAGATAGATAGATAGATAGATAGATAGATAGATAGATAGATAGATAGATAGATAGATAGATAGATAGATAGATAGATAGATACAGTGGTGGGATTCAGCCGGTTTGCACCAGTTTGGAAGAACCAGTAGCTATTTTTTTGTTGCCCAGGCCCAGAATGGACTTCCGGAAGTGACATCCACAAAGAGAACCAGTTGTTCACATATTTGAATCCCACCACTGGATAGATAAGGTAAGTAGGTCCGTAGGTAGGTCCGTAGGTAGGTAGGTAGGTAGGTAGGTAGGTAGATAGATAGATAGATAGATAGATAGATAGATAGATAGATAGATAGATAGATAGATAGATAGATAGATAGATAGATAGATAGATAGATAGAGTGGTGGGATTCAGCCAGTTTGCCCCACTTTGGCAGAACCGGTAGCTAATTTTTTGTTGCCCAGGCCCAGAATGGACTTCCGGAAGTGGCATCCATACAGAGAACCGGTTGTTCACATATCTGAATCCCACCACTGGCTGTTCCCCTATCCACTTCCTCCTTCTGTGGCTTGCAGAGAAGGTAGGCCAAGAGTAATGCAAATGCGATCCGAAAAGAGGGGCTCGAAAGAGGAGTGACATTTGGAACTGCGTTACCTTAAAGTCAATATCATTACCTCTGGTATTTACTGTAGCATGCAGTGCTCAGAATGAAATGCCAGAGTTCATCCATCTTCCCATTTGCTCAACGGCTTCGGCCACGCTGTTTTCTATTGGGTTGCACTTATTGGCCTGTGCAAATTGACACTTCTCAAAGTCCTGCAGCACTGGTTGGGGTTGAAAAAACAAAACAAAAAAACCCCAAAACAAAACAACAACCCAGCACCATACTGGAAGTCATGTATTTTTGCAAGAGCCCTGGTGGCGCAGTGGTTAGAATGTGGTATTGCAGGCTAACATGCTCACTGCCAGCAGTTCGATTCTCACCGGCTCAAGGTTGACTCAGCCTTCCATCCTTCCAAGGTCAGTAAAATGAGGACCCAGATTGTTGGGGGCAAATATGCTGACTCTGTAAACTTCTTAGAGAGGGATGTAAAGCACTATGAAGTGGTATATATGTGTAGATGCTAATACTATTCCTTCCTTCCTTCCTTCCTTCCTTCCTTCCTTCCTTCCTTCCTTCCTTCCTTCTTTCCTTCCTTCCTTCCTTCCTTCCTTCCTTCCTTCCTTCCTTCCTTCCTTCGCTTCCTTCCTTCCTTCCTTCCTTCCTTCCTTCCTTCCTTCCTTCCTTCCTTCCTTCCTTCCTTCCTTCCTTCCTTCCTTCCATGGTGCAGTGATTAGAATGCAGTATTGGAGGCTAATTCTGCCGATTGCCAGCAGTTCAATTCTCACCGCTCAAGGTTGACTCAGCCTTCTATCCTTCCGAGGTTGGTAAAATGAGGACCCAGATTGTTGGGGGCAATAGGTTGATTCTGTGAACCACTTAGAGAGGGCGGAAAGCCCTATGAAGCAGTATATGTCGAAGTGTTATTGCTAGTGCTAAATTGAGACCCCGGACGTGTTATGGAAGATGCGTGGTCTCCCTTTCTCAATCCCATGGTCATCTGTTCACCCAGATCCTCGCAAACCTTCATGTTCTTATTGTCTTTGTCAGGTAGTGTGACATCAGAAGATGTGGAGAGGCCTGGACCATAGAGTTGCCAAGAGTCGGACACAACTGAATGGGGGATAACAATGCCATCAATCTGTCACAGTTACTCATGGTTGGTTCTCGCTAACCTTCAGAATCAGTGTATAAAAAAAATCTTGCTGGATCAAGGCTAGGATCAACCTGCTTCTCCTTTCTGCCTCTCATGAAAGTTGAACATAGAACTTCTATGCGTAGAAAATATCTATGGAAAGTATCTACAGACGTCTCACATCCTGGGCATGAATTGTTTCAACTTCTTCTCTGTGGACAGTGCTATACAGCATTGCATGCCAAAACAACCAGACCCTAAGATAATGTTTTCCCCCATGCCATCACTTTTCTTAAAGACGTAATCCTCCCAGCACTGTCTTATGTCTAAGGATATCTACCCAGATAGTAAGGCTGTATTGTTATTATCCTTATCTTCTCATCTTTCTCACCTTCTCATCTTTCCTACTACCTTCTCCTATTGGTATCTTATGATTTGTCACTTGTTTGTACCTTCTGATTTATGACTGTGATTTATCATTGTTGTTTGTATGTTCACTGAGAACTTACGTGCCAGAGACAAATTTCCTGGGTGTCCAATCACACTTGGTCAATAAAGAATATTCTTATTCCTACTCCTATTCTGTGACGTGCTCCTAAGCAACAGATGGAGATATACTACTTTCCCACGGTTGTTAATTTATTTGTTAGATTTATTCACCACCCTTCTCACTCCTGCAACTCTTGTTGTTGCCCTGAATGCCAACAATTTCAACATAGGGATTACATCTTCAAGACCTGGTCTTCAAGACCAAGAACCCTTGGCAGATTTGTCCTCTGTGAATTTCTCCAATCCCCTTTTCAGTCATTCAAATTAATAGTTATTGCAACATTCATTAAATCCAACTGACATAATTTGCATTTTTTCCTCCAGCCAATATATGAATTGAAACTAAACAGATGTATCTGTATCCTCATACATTACAAATAGGTTTGGAAGTCATAAATGTAGTTGAACATGGCAGCATAAATGTTAGCTGAACATGACAGCAAAGTACCCAGACTGAAATGCAATCTTTTTAGGATGTTTCTCCTGGAATTAAGAAGAAACTTCCTAACAGCGAGGACAATTAACCAGTGGAAAAGCTTCCCTCCAGAAGTTGTGGGTACTCCAACACTGGAGGTTTTTAAAAAAGAGACTGGACAGTCACTTGTCTGAAATGGTATAGGGCCGTGGTGGCGAACCTATGGCATGCGTGCCACGGGTGGCATGCAGAGCCCTCTCTGTGGACATGCACGCTGTTGCCCCAGTCCTAGGACTTCACCTGGGTTTTATAAAACTTTTTCGCTTTAGGCCTCCACCGCCATGTGCAAAAAACAAAAAAGGTTCAATCAATCAATCAATTTCAACTTCTTGCGGGGGAAAAAAAAGATCTCGCAAAGTTGGAATTGATTGATTGAACTTTTTAGTCCCACCCAGTCTGCCGTTACCACCGCAGCCACGCCCACCCAATGGGGCACACCCACTCGGCACCCGACGATACATAAGTGGGTTTTGGGTTGCAGTTTGGGCACTCGGTCTCTAAAAGGTTTGCCATCACTGGTATAGGGTCTCCTGGTTGAGCAGGGGGCTGGGCTAGAAGACCTCCAAGGCCCCTTCCAGCTGTATTCTGATTCTATTTCTGATTCTAATCTCCTCTTGGTGTAAGTGAGGCCACACTTGGAATATTGCATCCAGTTCTGGTCACCACGATACAAAAACAAAACAAAAAAAAGATATTGAGATCTTGGATAGAATGCAGAGAAGAGCCACAAAGATGATCAGGGCTCTGGAGGCTAAATTGTATGAGGAACAGTTGAGGGAGCTAGGTATGTCTAGCCCAGGGGTAGAAAACCTCGGCTCTTTTATGACTCATGGACTTCAATTCCCAGAATTCCTGAGTCAGCTATGCTATGCTGACTCAGGAATTCTGGGAGTTGAAGTCCATGAGTCATGAAAGAGCTGAGGTTGCCTACCCCTGGTCTAGCCAATGAAAGAGAAGGGTAAGGGGAGACATGCTGTCTTCCAATACTTGAAGGGCTGTCCCAGAGAAGAGAGGGACAACCTATTCTACAAGGGACCTGAGGGCAGGACAAGAAGCAATGGGTGGAAGATCATTAAAGAGAGATCCAACCTAGAAGTAGCAACAGCAATAGCACCTAGACTTATATACTGCTTCACAGTGCTTTACAGCCCTCTCTAAGTGGTTTACAAAGTCAGCCTCTTGCCCCCAACAAGCTGGGTCCTCATTTTACCGACCTCGGAAGGGTGGGAAGCTGCGTCAACCTTGAGCTGGTCAGGATCAAACTGCTGACAGTGAGCTGAATTAGCCTGTGATACTGCATTCTAACCGCTGTGCCACCAAGGTCTTGGCTGGCTATCAGCTCTTAGGCTGTTGCAGCAGTTCCCAACCTTTTCTATACCCTGCACTCCTAAAACGCTTCTGATATATTCTCACACCCATTGCAAAAGTTCGGAATAACAGCAATGAGTTATGCATATACACCATAATTTTGAAAACCCAAGTCTTTGCACCCCCTGGAATATCGTCACGCACCCCCAATTGGGAACCCCTGGGCTGTAATGTAGCAATAACACTTAGACATTGCTTCATAGTGCTTTATAGCCCTAAGTGGTTTACAGAGTCAGCATATTTGCCCCCAACAATCTGAGTCCTCATTTTACTGACCTCAGAAGGATGGAAGGCTGACTCAACCTTGAGCTGGTCAGGATCACACTCCTGTCTGTGGGCAGTCAGCCTGCAATAAACTGCATTCTAACCATTTCACGACCATGGCTACTGTATATATCAATCCATCCATCCTTCGATCCAGCCATCCCCTCCTCTCTCGTGCTATAGCACTTAGACTTATGTACCACTTCACAGTGCTTTACAGCCTCTCTAAGCGGTTTACAGAGTCAGCCTCTTGCCCCCGCCCCACCCCCCAAACAATCTGGGTCCTCATTTTACTGATCTCGGAAGGATGGAAGGCTGAGTCAACCTTGAGCCAGTCAGGACTGTGAGCAGTGGATTAGCCTGAAGTACTACATTGTAACCACTACACCACCAAGGCTTTTCAAGTATTTATCCGTGTAAGGATAAATTTCTTGACAGGGAGAATAACTAATCAGCTGCAATAGCTTGACTTTGAAAATTGTGGATGCTCCATCACTGGAAGTTTTCAAAACAGGCTACTCAGCTGTTTGACCCGGAATGGTATAATAAGGTCTCCTTCCTTGAACAGGAGGTTGGACTAGAAGACCTTCAAAGCCCCTTTCCAGCCGTATGACACTATGTTCTACTAGTATGTTCTAATAAATATTAGATCCACTCTCTTTCTCCATGTCTCTTTTCAAATCAGCCGGCGCACTTGGGGAAGCTTCCCATGTCTTGTGAAGTTTTGAGAAACGCCGATCCAATCTCTTTGAAGATGAAAGTTGCCGTTCACCAGCCCCCCCATTTCATTTATTAATAAAGAGACAATTCCTCTCGCAAAGGAATGACCACCGAGATGACATCAATTGTCTTCGCTTCAAAAGAGGCCCCTTCTCATTAACATCTCCTTGTAATTGGACTTGAAGAGATCTTTCCCCCCCCCTCCCTCCGCCGTGATTAAGGGAAAAGATTTGCCAGGTAGGACATTATCTTAAGCAAGAGATCAAGGCATCTCTCTTTCTTTGTGGAAATGTTTTTTTTTTCTTTTCCTTTTTTCCAAGAGTTTTGACAGAGATTGCACAGACTGATTATTGTGCCTTCAAGAAGAAAATCTCTGCACTAGTTCTGCACATGCTAATGGGGAAGAGAATGAAATAAATTTCAATGGGTGAGATTTAACGGAAGACCAGAATGCACGCTGATTAAAGAGTGAGGGATCCCAAATTAGCACTGGCAAAAAAACACAAAAAAACCTTACACAAATCTTACTGCAGTGAAGAACAGCAGCTGTGGTCTTGGCATCTCTCTGCAGGAGATGACCAGGCTGAGTCTGAGGGAGGGGTCAAGCATGTCATCAGTCTTGAGTCCCTTCGTGCCCACAAGAGATCTAAGTCCTGCCCACCTTGAATTCCGTTGACTCTTATCTACCTCCAACTTGCTTTGACTGTTAGTAGTTCAGATTCTTGTAGAGAGCTTAAGCTGACAATTAACCTATATACTCATTTGAACTGCCTGGATTCCTGACTTCCAGAGCTTGACTATCTGTCTGTCCATGTCCACCCATCCATCCATCCACCAGTCCACCCACCCACCCACCCCTTATCCATCCATCCATTCGTCCATCATCCATGCATCCATCCATGCATCCATGCATCCATCCATGCATCCATCCATGTAGAAGATGACCAGGCTGAGACTGAGAGAGGGGTCAAAGAGTCCATTCACACCCACAAGAGCTAAGTCCAGCCCAACTTTGAATTCCATTGACTCCATTGGGACTTTCCCAAAGTCACCCAGCTGGCTTTCATGGTTAAGGTAGAACTACAACTCACTGTCTCTTGGTGATTGGCCCCAAAATCATCCAGCTGGCTTTGATGGCTAAGGCAGGACTAGAACTCACTTTCTCCTGGTGATTGGCCCAAAGTCATCCAGCTGGCTTTCATGCTAACACACTGTCTCCTGGAAGTTTCTCCTTAATTCCGGGCTCGAGACAGAGGTTGCTCCTCTGTCCTAGTCCTTTTAGACCTCTCAGCGGCTTTTGATACCATCGACCATGGTATCCTGCTGCAACGTCTCAGAGGGTTAGGAGTGGGAGGCACAGTTCTCCAGTGGTTCTCCTCTTACCTTCTGGGACGTTCGCAGTCGGTGTTGGCAGGGGGGCAGAGATCGACCTTGAGACCTCTCATTTGTGGAGTTCCTCAGGGATCGGTTCTCTCGCCTCTCCTGTTCAACATCTATATGAAGCCGCTGGGTGAGATCATTCGTGGTTTTGGAGTTGGGTATCACCAATATGCTGATGATACCCAACTTTTTATTTCTACCCCAAACCACCCCAGCGATGCCCTCGACGTGATGTCCCATTGCCTGGAGGCGGTCCGGGTCTGGATGGGGAGGAACAGGCTTCGACTCAACCCTGACAAGACTGAGTGGCTGTTTGTGCCGGCATCCCGGGAAATTCCGATCATTCCATCATTGGCCATGGGGGGTGAGCTATTACCCCCCATAGATAGGGCTCGCAACTTGGGGGTCCTTCTAGATTCACAGCTCTCTTTGGAAGAGCATATTGGAGCTGTGACTAGGGGGGCCTTTGCCCAGGTTCGCCTGGTGCACCAGTTGCGGCCCTATCTAGACCAGGATGCCTTGCGTACAGTCACTCATGCGCTTGTGACCTCTCATCTGGACTACTGTAATGCTCTCTACATGGGGCTGCCCTTGAGGTCCACCCGGAGACTTCAACTGGTGCAAAATGCAGCCGCGCGAGTTGTCTTGGGGGTTTCCCGATACTCCCATGTTACACCTTTGCTCCGCGAGCTGCATTGGCTACCGGTTGCTCTCCGGGTGAGGTTCAAGGTCCTAGTGACGACTTACAAAGCCCTTCATGGCATGGGTCCGGACTACCTACGGCAACACCTGCGGCCGGCGTCAACTTCCCTCCGTCCAGTGCGCTCCCACAGAGAGGGCCTCCTCAGGGTGCCGCCGATCAAAGAATGCCGATTGGTGGCCCCCAGCAGGAGGACGTTCTCTGTGGGCGCGCCAGACCTTTGAAACCGCTTACCGGTTGAGCTCCAGATGGCCCCCGACCTTCGCTCCTTCCGGCGCGATCTTAAAACCTTCTTTTTCGAACAAGCTGGCCTGGTCTGATGGGATGGGGTTGGGTTTTTATAAATAGCTCTAATTTTAAGATGTATTAATTATTATGGGCATAATGGTTTAATCGCTTTTAATTTTTGTATTCGGTTTTTTACTATGTATTGCCCTGTTCACCGCCCTGAGTCCCTCGGGAGAAGGGCGGTATACAAATTAAATTATTAAATTAAATTATTAAATTAAATTAAATTCCAGGTTGATTCTCTTTGATTAGTTTCTCCCATTGTTTCTTGTCTTGCCTTCAGGTGCTTTGAAAAATAGGTTGACCTCAAATATTAGAACACTGCTATCGTGTCACCCCTCGTCCTTCCCTTCATTAAACTAGACACACCCAATTCCAGCAATGGTTCTTCATATGTTTCGCTCCTTCCGACGTGATCTAAAAACCTATTTGTTTGAACAAGCCGGCCTGGTCTGATGGGTTTGGGTTTTAATTATTGTTTTAATATAATTTATTTTTTACATTTGGGCACTAAGGTTTAATTTGTTTTTAATTTTGTATTTTGGTTATTTTGGTATTTATGGCCCTTGTTCACCGCCCTGAGTCCTTCGGGAGAAGGGCGGTATACAAATTATATTAAATAAATAAATAAATAAATAAATATGTTTCAGCCTCCAGACCCCAAATCATCTTTGCTGCTCTTCTCTGTACTGTTTCC
Source organism: Vipera berus (assembly GCF_964194415.1). Lineage (NCBI taxonomy): Eukaryota > Metazoa > Chordata > Lepidosauria > Squamata > Viperidae > Vipera > Vipera berus. The sequence goes on from NC_138203.1 coordinate 4,632,115, forward strand.
AGAGTTTCAACATCTTTTTTGATATTGCGGTGACCAAAATTGGATGCGGTATTTAAAGAGGTGGTGTGAAGGCTTAACTCCTTCCATTTCCTTCCACTGAAAAATGGAAAGATACAGCTGAGCTCTCCAGGAGCTAAAATGACTGACCCTCCCTTCTCTTTTCTTATAAGACAAGCTGCAAAGTTCACTTGGGGACAACGTGGAATGCAACTGAGACACCAACATCAGCCTCCACCACTACAATACATGGGAGCGAAAGAAAGAGAATTGAGGCTATTTTAAGTAGAAAAGAATCCCTTTTCTTTCTTTCTTTCTTTCTTTTTTTTTGCTAAGACTAGAATTTCATTCTTTTTGATGTTTCTATTTTCGCCTTGCCTGCCTCTTTTTGGCTAGGTGTGGGAAGGAGATGTGAGTTTGTTGCCATCTGGGCAGAAAAGGGGGAGAAAATATGGGTCTCTGTTAAAACGACGATGGGGTCAAAGCTTTGCATGGTTCACTGAATTGGAAAACAGTCAAAAGGTTGGATGCCTAAGGCAGGACTAGAACTCACTGTCTCCTGGTGATTGGCTCCAAGTAACCCAGCTGGCTTTCATGCCTAAGGTGGGACTAGAACTCACCAACTCCTGGTGATTGGCCCAAACTCACCCAGCTGACTATCATGCCTAAGGCAGGACTAGAACTCACCCTCTCCTGGTCATTGGCCCAAAGTCATCCAGCCAACTTTCATGCCTAAGGCGGTACTAGAACTCACCCTCTCCTGGTCATTGGCCCAAAGTCACCCAGCTGGCTTTCATGCCTAAGGCGGGACTAGAACTCACCAACTCCTGGTGATTGGCCCAAAGTCACCCAGCCGGCTTTCATGCCTAAGGTGGGACTAGAACTCACCATCTTCTAGTTTCTAGCCTGGTGCCTTTTCCACTAGATCCCCCTGAGTCTATTTCTATGAAGTTATAACTCTGAAGTTATTATCACCAGCCCTGCAGTCACATCATCGCAATTCGATCCCTTCACAAGCAGCTTGCCTTTGCAACTCATTGCAGTATTCCACGTTTATGTGATCACAATTTGCAACCTTCCCAGTCAGTTGGAGAATTTGTATTTGCTTCCCAACCTCAATAACAATGGTTGAAAAATGACGACTGGCAATGTGACAATCCGCTTAAAGACCAGATCGCTTAGCGACTGACATTCCAGTCCCAGTTGCGGTTGCGAGCCGAGGGCTACGTATCCAGGTGAACTGAATACAGGTAAGTCCTTGAGTTAAAATGGTGAAAAAAGTGACTTCTGATGGTTTTTCACATTTAGGACAGTCGCAGCATCCCTGCGGTCGGAGGATCAAACTTCAGACCCTTGGCGTCTGACTCGTATTTATGTTGGTCGCAGTGTCCCGGAGTCATGCAATCCCCTTTTGCGACTTTCTGACAAGCCAAATTAATGGGGAAGCCAGTTTCGCTTAACGAGTGTGTGACTAACTTAACAACTGCAGTGAGTCGCTGAACAACCACATCAAGAAAATAGGGCAAAACTCACTTCACATTTGTCTCACTTGGCAACAGGAATATTGGGCTCAATTTCTTTCCGTACATCTGAAGGCTTTTGTGACGCCGCATCAGACAATGTCGCAAAAGACTACCAGCAAAGCTCTCGCAAGGTGCGGTTTATCGCAGAAGAAGCGAAGCCTGTTCGAAACACACCTTGGGGAATTGGAATCCCACACAAACTGAGAATGTTATTAAATCAGGGGAAATTAGAATCACATAAAATAGAATAAATCAAGGGAAAAAGCAGCTCGGTGGCCCAGACCTAGTGAAGCTAAGGTCGGGTATTTATAAGAATTTGACTGAAAAACAGATGAGAAAAGGGAAAACAAGGAAGGATTTAAAGACACACCTGGAAGCAAC